>NW_021604564.1:6104531-6193111 GCF_004785775.1 Grammomys surdaster | reverse complement strand
AGAGAGAGAGAGAGAGAGAGAGAGAGAGAGAGAGAGAGAGAGAGAGAGAGACTCTTTTTATGTGGTACATAATCGGCTTTCAGAATTCACTGCTGCCGGATATTTCTCAGGCTTACATTTAGTAAGGTTTCCAGACAGGAATAAGAAAGGCATCTGTGGCTACACTTGCTGCATGTAAATTTATAGACACTATCAATCCTCATGCTGGTAGCCATAAAATCATCACCAGCTGGTACTGGAACGGAAAGTTTCCCCATAGCGCCCCACCACATAATTGGACAGCTGCACAGTGTGTTGTTGTAGTTGTTCAAAGACAAAAGAATCCAGAAAGCCTAAGTTTTTGGCCCTTGCTAAAGCAAAGATGGAACCCAGGAAGAAGACTTCCTGGTGAGCTCTGGGCTGCACACACCACCCGCCCCCCCATCTACTTCTGATCAAAACACGTTTTGTTTGATGTTACCCCGACTTTGTGTGCATTTTATTGTTTAGAAATGTAACTAATCTCTGGTGTAAACAACAAGACTACCTTTCATTTCCAAGGTGGTAGGTAGGTCTCCAGTGTTCCCTTTTATAGAGATCACAGTGGTCAAGGTAGACATCTGGTCCTTGTGCTAATGCGAAGCAGAGCAGGTCTATTTGTTAGCTTCCTTCATGACACCTGAATCCTTTAATTACATCTGACAGATTCAGGCCATACTTAGATCTTACAAAAGAGGTAAGAAAGGAAATCAATCTTTCTCTTCCCACTGGTGAGTTACTGTGTCATTCTATTAGTGGACTGGCGAACATGCACACTCGCAAACATCCACTGCTGAAGTTTCACCTTGGAGATGACAGAGTAATGAGTGACTATTATCTTATTTGCCCTAAGCTCTAAAAAGGACTTCTCTGCAAATTTAATCAAAATAAATAGTATATTTTCACATAAAGGTCAACGAGTTCTTGATTATAGTAATAACTATCTGCTTAAAACAGAGAGTTACACATGTTCAGAGTTTCCAGGGAGCTGAAAGTAGCAAAGCAACAAGTTGGTTATTTTTAGTTCATTCTACAGTTAAAGCCCAAGTTGGAGTGTATCATTTTGTAAAAACCTAGTGAAATGATAGCACCACAACAAGTAACAGAGAAAGTGAAGCCATAAAAGCATGGACCTGTTCTCCCCTCAGTGTCTAATTCAGTCCGAATCAAGACTGCACTGCTGAAATCTTGGTATCTCTACTATGCTGCTGACAGACAAAATATTTTTGTTTTGAACACTTTTACCAAATTTATTTTCCCTATGATTTTTCAAATAATTAACAGCATTTTGACACACTCAGAACAGAGTATGGGAAAGCCAAGTCATTCTGATGTACTGCAGGGACAATAGCAAAGAATAACAAACTGCGTAGCTTCATAATTGTGAATTTATTTTCCTATGTTCTAGGATTGGAAGGCTAAGATAAAGGACAATAGGAATGAATATTCATGACTGGGCGAGAGGTACCTTGTGCTCATAGGGACTGTCTTCCATGTGCATACATGGTAATCAGACACTGGTCTCTATGTTCTTTGTAGTGTGCTATTCCTATAAGAAGATAGGGTAACTCTTTCCTATGACATCATATAACCTTGATCAACCTCTTTTTTTCTTTTTTTTTTCTCCTTAATTTTTAGTTTTAAGGAGGACTCTGCCCCTCCCAGAAAAACACAGAACAGAAATCTAGGTACAGACATTGTGTCCCCTCTGCCATCCCCAGAATCACAGAAACATTGCAAACTGCTTCTGACCAGAGCAAGTTCATATGAAGTTTTTGAAGAGATGTTCTCCCGAAAGCAAACCAATAAATATACACACTAAAGATCTCAAATACAAAATATTTTAATTTGATTTAACAGAAGAAAAAATATTTTTAATTAATATTTCTGGTTTACAGGGCATCTTCACCTCCTGAGAGGCAACAGGGTAAAGGTCTCTGTGTCAATAGGCAACACTGCATCTCAGGCACTTAGCACTCAGCACAAGCCAAGTGAACACAGGGGCTGTGTGCTCAAGAGCTCATCCCCTACATTCTCAAGGCTAGGTTTGTATTCCTGTCCCACAGGTGGTTAACCAGACACACCAGTGGGTTCCCGCTGTGGGTGTCCGCATGAACCTGCTCTTCAGTCTTATCCTGCAGTTACCTCGTTTTGAAGATAAGAGAGTCAGAGCCCATGCACTCAATCGTTTACCTGAGGATACTTAAAGATTTCAACCTCACATGTTATAGTAAAAATTACACACGTTGCATTGTGAATCCATAATTTTACAACTTCCAGGTGTTAACAATGTTTTATTCTAACCCTTATCTCAATGCTCCCTCCTAGCTCTGTCTGTCTTACAGGGCTGACTGTCTTCAGTTGTGGTCCTGTGTATTGGCAAGATTGCGCTTTCTATAGGAGATGTTCAAGTGGCACATGTGTTTGTCTTTCTTTTCCAGTTACAGTGCTTGTACCGGGGAGCTGTGTTTCTCTTTGTTTTGGTCAAGAATTAAAAGCCTCCAGTCACACTGTCCTTAAGTCTCTGCAGTGAAACCACCATGCTTTGTGTGCCCAGGGTTTCCATGCAATGTTCTATGGCACAGCTGAAGGACTGTCGCGCCCACCCTCGTCCAGCAAGGATGACGCAACACACCAGCTCTTCTCCAAGCAGTTTATTCAGGAACCTTGAATAATCTTCTGACTGACCCCAGGTGAAGCGTCTCCCAGGCTTAAGTACTCTAGGAATAGCCTATCCCTGTCTGCCACGTGGCAACAGCAGATAGGTCCACATACATGGAAGCAAGCCAGATCACCAGCCACAGCCAAATAAGGACATGTTTACTCCTAAGAGCACTCGCCAACAGGTGGTGGAAGGCGGAGACCGGCGCCATCTTAAGGGCACGGCACTATATGGCTCTCCACAAAGGACCTGAGTTTACAGATCTTCCTGTCATCTATAGCTACGTGTCTATCCACTGTCCAGCTTGATCAACCTCTTAAAAGCTGCATACTCATATACAGTCACACTGAGAGATAGGATCTCACCATGTGAATTAGGAGCATACAATTCAGTGTCTTTAAATTATTAACCTCAAATATATTTTTTTAATCTGAAAATTTTGTATCAAATTTTATCAATCTTTCTACTGAGATCAATGATATATAATATTCACCTAAATTATAATTCTAAAATACATTAAAAGAGTATATAATAGGCTCCCAAGGCAACCACAAATGAGAATTTACAAACATATTTTAGAAAATGTGCCATTTGCCAGAGTAAGTAAATATAGAAGACTATATTTAGAGAAAATGTCTTAAGGATCTTTAAAAAATCCACATCATACCCTAATGCTTCATCATTCGATATAAGTATATTGTTGCCTTTATGGAACAACTAAAGGCCCTTCTGTGGTAGTTTTAAAAAGAGGCCCCCATAGGCTCATATATTTGAACGCTTAGTCACCAGGGAGTGGTACTATATGGGAGAATTAGAAAGATTAGGAAGTGTGGTCTTACTGTAGTAACTATGGCCTTGTTGGAGAAAGCATGTCACTGGGATGGGCTTTGAGATTTCAGTAACTCATACAGGCTCAGTGTCTCTCTGCCTACTACCAGTAGATCAAGATGTAAAGCTTTCAGTTACGGCTTAACCCCATGACTGTTGGCTAACTGCTATTCTTTCTGCCACAAAGAATATGAACTAATCTTCTGAAATTGTAAGATAGTCTCCAATTAAATACATTTTTAAATAAGAGCTACCTTAGTCATGCTGTCTCTTCACAGCAACAAAACACTAACATAGAAGTTGCTATGAAGAATAAAATATTGCTATGACAGGTCTGACCATATTCTTGCTTCTCTCTCTCTCTCTCTCTCTCTCTCTCTCTCTCTTTCTTTCTTTCTTTCTTTCTGCCTGCAAAACAAGATGTAGCTCCCAACTACTTCTCCAACACCAAGTCTGTCATGTTTGCTGCCATGCTTCCTACCATGTACCATGAAGATAGTTGACCAATATTTTCAACCTTTAAACAACCTCCCCCCATTTAAATGTGCCACTTTATAAGAGTTACCTTGGTCATGGTACCTCTTCATGGCAATAGAACAGTGACTATGTCACCTTCTAATAATTCTCTACTAATAGGGACTAAAAATTCTAAGCTAAATACTAAAAGTGTTATCTTGGGACCTCTGGAGAAATTAAGTAAAAATTGCTGTCAGGAAACAAGGGAAAATTCTTCTTATGACCTCTGTCCTTTATATTGTAATCTCCTTGGCTTTGGAACTGACATGACTGGAAATGAAGAAATGACAGGGATATGAACAGACAAGACAGGATAAGGTGGGCCATGCACTTTAGTGGAGACTCAATAGTAGCAGCCTAGAAACTCAGTGCTATTACTGTATACAGCAAAAACAAGTGAAAGGGGCCTCTATAGGGGACGATTCTCAGGCTGCAACCATCCAGAATGAGGAAACTGTAGTTAATAGTTTCTGCACAGACTGTTTAATTTAGTTAAAGGTCAATTCAGCATCTGTTCTCTTTCCAGGAGAATGTCTTGTCATTCCCCATGCATGATCCAGGGAACGCTTTGTCATTTTCGTGAGTCTGAGACATTGTTCGTGATACAGCCATGCTTGTGTTAACAATGTACTTTCACTTGTGACTTAAACACATTTCCACACTAGTGAACTTAGATCAGTGAGGAGAACATTGAGATTTGATATTCTCATAAAAACTTTGCTTTCATTCTCTCTATGGAAATGAGAGAATGGAGCTAGTGTCAGAGATGATAGGGAGTATGGAAGAATATGCGAAGTGAGAAGTGCAGATCTAAAGAACAGGCTGCAAAATCGTAGATAGATAGATAGATAGATAGATAGATAGATAGATAGGATCTCTTCCTCAGTCTCATATTCACCTTTACACTGCTTTTGCATGAGAATTCTTCTGACTTTCACAGTGTGATTCCACTGGACAGAACTGAGAATCTATCCTACATAGAGAAGTACCTGTCCATGTTACATACCTGCAAAAACCAAAAATGAACAATCACTTTCTGTTCATTTAAGTTGCTTCTTCTTCCTCATGCCTCCAATACACCCAGTATATAATTTACAGTGTTTCATACAAACACAGTCAACCCTAGAATCATATACCTATAATCCTAGCATTGGAGATACTGAGGAATGAGGGTGGCCAGTTTTAAATGAGTCTGTGTTACATAGACAGTTCCAGGATAGTAAAGGAGAACTAATCCTGTCCAAAGCAAATAAAACAAAAATCGAATTTTATATAAAATACATGAGCCAGTTTTAAGGGGGGGAAATAATGAACATTGTAACTTGATGTCTACTGAAGTTGAAGAAGAGAGAGGAAATACAAGAATTATCTAAATATAGGGTCAATGTGGTGATGAAATCATGCTGGCAATGAAAGAAAAACAAAGAGAAGAATAACAGAGAAATAGAATATCCATCTTAAAATAGACATTATAAGCAAAGGTACAAAATAAGAAAGTCAGATTGTACTAGTTGGGCACAATAACAGAATGAATGTATTAGAAGAAAACTTCAGGGACTTGAATTTCAGCAAATGTGATCATAAGAATTTATCATAGAAAAAAACCATGCAGAAAAACCTCAACTTTCAAGTGTATGAGGACTTGAAGCAGATCATAAAGTTTAATTTACATGTGATGACAAACTCAGAACCAAAGATAAAGGAATGAGACAGACATTTGCACAAGCAATGGTTAATAGCCTACAAACTTGGCAAAACATTGATTCTAAAAACTCAGTAGGTCTCAAACAAAATAAATAACAAAAAATATTTCCAAACATATTTTATCAGACTGGCAGGAACAAAAGATAAAATAGATGTTGAGTTGAAAAACAGCATTAAAAAGTAATAGCTAAATTACCATCAGAAGCTGTCATGCAAAGAAAGTAAAAATATATCTTTAAGATATCGAGTAAAGAAAAGCAAGCCCAAAATTTTATATCCAGCAAAAATATATATCAATATTATGAGAAACAAGTACATTGTATATAAAATAGAACAAAGAGATTAATCATCACTGTTCCCAACACTAGGAAATTTTTAAGACAAAATTCTTTCAATTGAAAGATATTAAATAACGAATAAAAATAGTAACAAAAAAAGTGCAAAAATATTGCCTGGCAGCTGGCGAACCTCTAGTTCTACCTACTCAGGAAGCTAAAGTGGAAAGATTGTTTAAGTTCAGGAGTGTGGAGCTTCATGACACTGTGCAATCAACAGACCACACTAAGTTAAACACCACATGCTGACTTTTCAGGGCTGAGAATTACCACACTGCCTAGAGAGGAATAAACTCACCCAGATCAGAAATGAGAAATATCCTTGAGACAATGGCAATTCCCTGTCTTACTGACTAAGAAGGAATATATATGCTGTGGTCTAAAGCAATGTATAATGAACAATGGCTTCTGTTTGAGGCCTCTTAAGTTACATTAACTCTGAGTAGAAAATATATATATCTTTAAATGATAATAGTTTCCTCATTAAGATATTACTCATTCATTTACCATCACAGTGTTTAAATTTTCACCCACATTAAATATATGCATTTTTAATTTCTTCTCTTTATGATGCTTACTTCTTTAGCAGACACAATACAATTATATAGATACAATATTGATTTTTCTACCTTCAGGATGAAGAAAGCTTCCTTACAAAAGTAAATCAATAATTGAAAGTAAAATAAAACAATTAATTGGATACCTTAAACAAATATCTACTGAATGTCATAGTAAATAAATTTACATCTAGACAGGCAGATAGATTCTTTTACTACATACCTGCACAATGCCAGGTAAATTAAAAGATTAACAAAGGAAATAAGTATGCCGTTAAATTACTAGAGAGCTTGCCTTTCTCCTTAGTTTTATTGCTATGAAGAGACACCATGGCCATGGCAACTCTTATAAAATAAAACATTTAGTTCATTATTGTCATAGTGGGAAACAGACATAGCACTAGAGAAGGAGATGAGAGGTCTCTCTGACAGGCAGGCAACAGAAAGAGAGGAGAATGAAGCATTAGATTTGGCTTGAGCTTCTGACAACTGAAAATCACCCACACCTCCATAACCTCCATCTCCCATCTCTGCCCTTCCTGGAACACACTTCCTCCAACAAAGCCACACTTACTTTGATAAGGCCACACGACCAATAATGCCATTCCCTATGATTCTATGGGAGCCATTTTCATCTAGAACACTACACCTGGCCCACAGGAATCCTGTATTCCTGTACTCGATCTCCAGCATTACATAAACCTGGTATGCTAATGCCTGCAACACCAGAATTTAAAAAGTGGAGGTGAGGTGTTCAGGCATTGTATCCTTGGCTATGTAACAAGCTCGTGTCCCCACATCTGTCTCTCTCTCTCTCTCTCTCTCTCTCTCTCTCTCTCTCTCTCTCTCTCCCTCCCTCCCTCCCTCCCTCTCTCTCTCTCTCTCTCTCTCTCTCTCTCTCTCTCTCTCTCTCCACTCTAGCTAATTTTTATAATGCCAGAAGGTGCTATGCATGCTGACAATACTAATCTTATAGACAAGATTTGACTATTGATGCAATACTTGCTGACTACTACATGGATGATCACCTACAACTTCCTTAGATTTGAGGTCTGCCTCATATGAGGGAATTTGTGCCTTGCATTGTAAATCCAATCAAAACCCCACAGCTACAGAAGTAGAACCCTGAGAAGGAAGCTTATTACTGAGGTTTAACTAAATAGACACAATATAAAACTGTCTTTCAAATAGTTATTTTTAACTACTCTCAACTTCTCTTTACAGTGAACCAGTGAACAACAGTGAATGCAGAAACTCTAATCTATTCAGCATGGTGACAATATGGTGCAGTTGAATGCTTATCCCTAAAAAGAACATTTATTGTGTCCTACTCTAGACTCCATGAACATGGCAGAATATGGATACAGAAAGATGTAAATGTTGGAAAATAAGGAGACACCTTTAAAACTTTGTCTTCTGGAAGGACATAGCTATTGCTATTATGAACTCACAACAGTGGTGATTGCCTGCACAGGGTCAGCACAGGATTGGGCATGACATAGATTGAGGAAGAACTTATTTGGCACCACCTCTCCCTGCTGGTCTGTTGTTAACTAGTGGAATCTAAAGGAGTGTGAGTCCTTGACTTCAGTGGTGTATCTACTGGTAATCTTCCCACACTCCAGGATTTCGTCAAGCTTATGGTCATACAGACAGTAGAGGCTAATGGGTTATAACACAAAACAAATAAACAGGAATGGTGGAGAGGAACTTTTAGGTGGGAAAGAAGAGCTGACAAATATGGAATGGAGATTGTTGGTATCAGGCTCCAAACCCAGTGACATCATATCTAGGCAACCCCCATATCATTGCCAAGGCAACTGCCATACATTCCCAGAATTCACCTGGCTACACCAATGGGCATTAAATTGTCTTCAACTGTAACAACAGAGACCCCACGGGGTTGTCTCCTGAAAAACCTCAAATCTCTAAAATTAATGCCTGATTTGAGGCTTCCCAAACTGATACAGCTCTGCAATAAGGTCTGGATTTGGTACCCTCTAAATAATGGTTCAAAATGGCCACCTAATGGCACGCTAGACCAAATCAGCTTAAAGGATCTTCATACATACTGCCTGAAGTCTGGTAAGCAGAAAGAGGTTCCCTATATCAAAGCATTCATCTACCTTCACTCTAATACCTCTATGAGTTTTGTTTGTTCCCCACCCCAGATTCTTTTAGCCATGAAACCTACTCAGCCACCATTAGATGACACTATACCCTTAGATCCAGCTGACGAACCACCTCCCTTCCTTTGCAGACCTGTTTCCATGCCACCAAAAATCCAAACTGCCACCTCAGTTTCTTCTCACCAGGATACTTCAGAGCCTACTAACCTGACCTCTCCAGACCCCTCCCCTCCTTCTGTGCCAGCTGCAGGCCACTATAATCGCCCTGCATTGGCACTAGCCTTTACCCCTCCTATCATGCATTCTAAGGTCACAGCCAAACCCCCAATTTTTTCTCCTCCAGGGACACCTAAACCAGCATCTGTCCTTCCACTAAGGGAAGTGGCTGGAGTTGAAGGTCTGATCAGAGTATATGTCCCTTTCTCACGAAGTGAACTTTCTCAAATACAGAGCAGACTGGGTTTCCATACCTCTAATTCCTCTTCCTTTATTAAAGAATTCCAGTATATTACTCAATCTTATAGTTTGACTTTCCATGATGTGCATATGATTCTCACTAACAATCTACTTCCTGATGGAAGCAGGCGAGTTTGGGAAGAGGCAAAAATGCATGCAGACCAGATTCACCAAACAGACGAAACATATCCAATCAGATCTCAGGCAGTTGCTGACCAGAATCCTCGATGGAATTCTGCAGGTGGTATCTTAGCCAGAGATAGATTTATAACATGCATTTTGGCAGGCCTAAGAAAGGCAGCCTTAAAGCCAGTAAACTTTGAGAAACTCCAAGAGGTTGTCCAGGACAAACAGGAAAACCCGTCTCAGTTTTTAGAACACCTTACAAAGTCTTTATTGCAGTATACCAATCTGTACCCTGAAAACTCAGAAGGTAAGAAACTTCTGATGACCTACTTTTTTCCCAGAGCTACTGTGACATAAAAGCTAAACTTAGGTGACTAGAGAGGGGGCCCTTAAATCCACAGGCAAAATTTGTGGCACTGGACTTCAAGGTGTACCATGAGAGGAATGAAAAAGCCCAAAAACAGAAATACCACATGCTGGCAAAGGCTATCTGACCAGCCTCAGCCGATACTCCAGACTCCTAGTCTTTGAAGGCTCAGGGACCACCAGGCTCCTGCTATAAATGTGGTCTACAAGATCATTGGGTGAAGGCCTGCCCTAACCCCAGCAAGCCAAGGAGACCATGTCCTAGGTGCCATCAGAAGGGACGTTGGGCTGTCGGTTGCCTTCATGTCACCCAAAAGAGAAGGATATCACTCCCAGAAACCCTTCAGCTGACCTTCTAGGCTTGGCTATGGAGGACTAATGGGCCCGAGCTCTCTCAACTCGACCATGCCCATCACTAGCAGGGAGCTCCAGGTAGCTCTTATGGTATGTGGAAGACTCATCTCCTTCCTCTTGGACACTGGGGCCACTTACTCAGTCCTGACAAAGTTTTGGGGACCCACTTCACTTTTGTGTTTTCCTATTGTCAAGGTAGGAGGACAACCTTTCATTCCTCACCAGACCTCCCCACTTAGTTTCATTTTTAGGGCTGTACCTCTCATCCATTCCTTTTTGGTATGCCTACATGTCCTGTTCCCTTATTGGGAAGGAATATTTTAGCTAAGTTGGTAGCCTCTACTTCCTTTGCTCCCCTGATTTGCCTGAACTCATGTATAGACACCCATTTCTAACTCCTGATCTTTCTCCTAAATGCTCTCCCCTCCCAGGCTGTCTACTCACCCCATTATTTTGCCACTTCCGTCCTCTCTTATGGAACTTTGCTAACTACCATCTACCATGACCACACACTGTCTCCTGTCCACTGACATTGGAGAACAAGTCCTTCTCTCCCCTCCAGGTCATCAGCCCTCACCCCTCTCTCCCAAATGGCAGGGCCCTTTTAAGGTAATTCTTGTGACCCCCTACAGCTGCTAAATGTGAGGGACTCTCACATTGGGTCCACTTGTCTCACCTCAAGCCTTTCATATTTTCACCTAAAATTGATTCTTCTCCATACATGTTGACCCTAACAGGACCATGCTCTATTAAGCTCCAAAGGATGTCGAAATCACCCACCCACCTTGTCCTCAATCCCACAAAATGAGACTTCACTCTGGCAGCCAAGCTCAACCTCACTGGACTACACATGTGTTTCTCATCCTCCTCCTGCTGCTTGTTTCCATCCATTCAGCTCTTCCATCTGGAGATCTGAGGTTCAAGAGACGCCCACAGATAACAAACAGTCTTTCCAAACAGGATCAGGAAACTGCTCCATAGCCAGATGCCAAGAATCAATCAAAATTGCTATCATCCCTCTATCTGTTATCCCATCTAAATATTATGTTCCCTCTATAATTGCTTTCTCTTTGACCAGATAGAAGATTATTGCACAAACTGGCCAGATGATTATGGGGGCTGTCCATATTGGTCTTGTCAGATACATATGCTAGGATCATGAACCAACCATTTCTTCTACCATCACTACAAGACACTCTCTTCTACATACAAGGCCCATGGGATTCCAGCTGTGGTGCCTCAGAACTGATGGGGGCCAGATGTCCTGACAGCTAAAGAAGATGGTCTTTGCTGGTTCCTCCAAGAAGAACACTGTCTTTAGGGAACATAAGACCTACCTCGAGTTCTGAGATTTAAAAAAAATCCATATAAAAGTAGATGCTCTCTTTTGTAACACCCTTTCTAGTCATCCTTCTGGTGTTATTATTCCTAACCAAACTATTAATTCCAATTACAGGATTACCAGCCACTGTCCACAGAAGAACCTGATCCACACATATACCAAGGATGCCAGTGGTGAAAGCCAGCTATACCCCATAATGGACTATGCCCCTATGCAGCACGAAGTAGTTTAAGAGACAGGAGCCCCTACTCCCCTTTCACCATGGTTTTCCCCTCCCCCTTTATTCTTCTCTCTCTTTTATTATTTTTATTGAATATTTTATTTACATTTCAGGTGTTCTCCCCTTACCCCACTCTTCCCCCTCCCCCCGCCCAGGAACTCCTTATCCCATTCCCCCTCTTCCTGCTTCTATGAGGATGTGCCCCCTCCTACCCCCCACTCCCACCTACCCACCATTGAATTCCCCCACACACGGCTTCCAGCCTTTATGGGACCAAGGATCTCTTCTCTCACCTATTCCTGACAGGACCATCCTCCCTTGCATATATAGCTGGAGCCATGGGTCCCTCCCTTAGTGCTCCCAGGCTGGTGGTTTAGACCCTGGGGGCTCTGGTTGGTTGGTATTGTTGCTCTCCTCATGGGGTTGCAAATCTTTTCAGCTCCTTCAGTCTTCACTCTAACTCCTTCATTGGGAACCCCATGATCAGTTCAATGGTTAGCTGTGAGCATCTGTCTCTGAATATGTCAGACTCAAAAGGGAGGTATGATGGTATCAGGCTCTGAACCCAGTGACATCACATCTAGGCAACCCCCACATCATTGCCAAGGCAACAGCCATACATTCCCAGAATCCATCTGGCTACCTCCCACCTTCACCTGGGAGAGGCTACGTCATTGCCCATATAAAACAGCTAGAACTCCTTGACCTCGCTTCTTCCATCTTCTTCCTCTTCTTCTCCCTCCCCACCCCATCTTTGCCCTATCTCCTGAATCAACCCCACTTGGTCTGGTGTAGTCTGTTCTAAGCTGTATGCACATGTGGACGTATTTCAGAAAAAGGCAAATCTCATGGTAAGTGTGATCAAAATACTTTACATACATGAATAAAATTATCAAAGAACAAATTAAATAATAAAAATGGACCACAATGCTGCAAAGGTAATAAAAACACATCAAGCAGTTCTTTTGATAGTGGTTTGTTCCAATGAGACTCATAAGTCTATAGTCTACATCAGGGACTAATTCTCAGAGTAGGGCATGAGATAGGTTAATTAATGCTCATCTTTGATACCTTGAGTGGCACAGGGCTATGATCCAAGCTTCAAGCAAGCCTAAAGCAGGAGGACCACCTAGTTAGCTTATTGCATATATACCATAATTTATTCCTCTATTCTGTTAATTGATATCTAGGCTAATTGTATATTTTGAGTATCAAAAGAAGTGCAGCAACTAACAGAGATATGCAATATGCTAAAGATATTAGCTATTTTTAAAGACAAAAACTTGACTCTTCAAATAAATACATATGGAAATACGTGTTATTTTCTGCTTCTCAAATATTTATAGAAAAAAAATACACAGAAAGCACTAAAAGTGAAAGTGATTCAGAAATAATGGGTGGATAAATAAGCTTATAACTGAGAATCAATCTAACATCAACATGTAATATATATATAGTGTATATACAATATATATGTGTGTGTGTGTGTGCTATATACATAAAAAATTACAAGTTGATAGAATAAAATAAGAAAGAAATTTGCAAAAATCAGAAAACAAGTAAAGGAGAAATGACTCAAAATAAAAGATTTAAGTAAAAAAAAAAAATTACTTTCCAGAAGAGAAAACCACAATGATCAGAAAATAGGAGAGTGTGCTGCCTATTAGTTTTCAGCATCTAGTCAGCATGTGATGCATTTCACCCTCACCAGCTGAGCAAGACATTCACCCTGGAAACACAGCACATTGGTGACTGGGTACAGCAGCAGGATTCAGACTTGCCTGTGGAAAGAATTTGGCAAATCCACTTCAGAGCCATTTTATAATGTCAGGTTAGTTGAAGATACACTTCTGCTGCCTGTAAGCAGCTGCAGATCTATAAATGGACGTGGAGGAGTGGTGCCACAGGTACATGAAACACTTGACTGAATGACGACCTCAGCATTGTGGTAATGTAAAAATGTCATGAAGGAGATGAATAAATTATTTCATGAAAGAAACAGTATGTGAAAGAGAAACTGAAATGTTTTATGAATAAACAGAGGTACACCTTACAAGTATGATATTAAGTAATCATAGCTTAATTTATTTCAAAGTTTAAAGCATATTTAACAAAACTATAAATTGTCTAAGAGTCCATGTGTTGCCAGGAATTATCAAGATCTTTATAAACATGTTGTAATGCTAGACATTAAACTCAGTGTGTGTTGCCAGGAATTATCAAGATCTTTATAAGCATGTTGTAATGCTAGACATTAAACTCAGTGTGTTGTTTTCTCTTGATATGGAACCTATGCACCCAGGGAAGGACACATAATACAGCTCTCATTAGCCTTTATAAGAAATATAGATGTTTTACAGTGTTCACACAGTGGCAAAGTAAATAATGTATCCATCTGTAGAGTTCATATATGCTTGTGGTTAAATACTTTGTCTCATGGTTTTGCCAAAAAGTAATCTAATTTGCTTTTGAAAAAGAATATACAGCAATGGATATGTAGAGATGGCTCACAGTTAAGAGGTAGTTAGGCTCTTACAGTGAACCCAAGTGTGATTCTGCACCTCCTGATACAGGTCCTCAGAACTATTTGGAACTCTAGCTGCAAGAGCTATAATCCCCCCTTTAATCACCTCTACAGGCATCTGTACACCTGTGCACATACACCCCTCCCCAAGTCAAACACACACACACACACACACACACACACACACACACACACACAGGCAAACCTATAATTAAAAACAAAAGTAAACCTAAAAGCTGTAACAACAAGATTTCATCAATATCTTCTGTAACTCTGGGCACATTTATCTCTTGAGTGTCTCGATTCAAACAGCTCCTTTACATCTGAAGAACTGCCTCTTCCTTGTGTTTCCTAACAGCAAAACTCTGCACATAGTTCAACATCATGCCTGTCATCCTGAGGATTCAGAATGTGCCAATTTTTTCAACACAATGGCTTTCATTTTCAATCAGTAATAAAAAAAAAATTTTAAGTACTCAAAATTCTTTAGACACTAGATTGCAAGTTTTTCCTCCTAGAATTGTGATTTATAGAAGAAAATACCTCAGAATTTATTAAGAGAAGAGCTAACTGCCCTCTGAAAGGCCCAAAAAGCAACTTAAAGAGTCAGATGCAGATATTTGTACCCAATCAATGGACAGTAGATGCTGACCCCTGTGGTTGAATTAGGGAAAAGCTGAAACAAGCTGAGGAGGAGGGCAACCACATAGGAAGACCAGCAGTCTCAACTTACTTGAAGCCCGAGATCTCTCAGACACTGAGCTACCAACCAGGCAGCATACACCAGCTAATATGAGGCCCCCAACACATATACAGCAGAGGACTGCTGAGTCTGGACTCAGTCAGGGAAGATGCACCTAATGCTAGAGAGACTTGGGAACCCTGGTAGTGGGGATGTCTGGTGGGGTGGGAACATCCTCTTGGAGACGGGGCAAGGAGGGGTGGAGGTATGGGATGTGGAACAGTCAAGGTGTGAACCAGGAAGGTGATAAAATCTGGACTGTAAAAATATTTAAAGAATATAAAAAATTTTACTTAGTCTCATTTTGATCAAATAACATAATTAATAGGGTTTTACATATTTTAAGTAAATTGATTTTCCAATGGACAAAAGTTAGAAAAATAAATTTCTGATATTTTATTAGAACATTCAGATAAGATCTTAAGTATAAGAGCTTACTTATCCATGACGTTTCTGTGGGTAAATATTTTTAAAAAAGATAATCACCATCCCTGACCTCAAGCTGTACTACAGAGCAATAGTGATAAAAACTGCATGGCATTGGTACAGAGACAGGCAGGAAGATCAGTGGAATAGAATTGAAGACCCAGAAATGAATCCACACATCTATGGGCATTTGATCTTTGACAAAGGAGCTAAAACCATCCAGTGAAAAAAGGACAGCATTTTGAACAAATGATGCTGGTTCAACTGGAGGACAACATGTAGAAGAATGCAAATTGATCCATTCTTATCTCTTTGTACAAAGCTCAAGTCCAAGTGGATAAAGGACCTCCACATAAAACCAGATACACTGAAACTAATAGAAGAGAAGGTGGGGAAGACCCTAGAATACCTAGGCACAAGGGAAAAGTTTCTGAACAGAACACCAATGGCTTATGCTCTAAGAGCAAGAATTGACAAATGGGACTTCATAAAATTGCAAAATTTCTGTAAGGCAAAGGACACTGTCAATAGGACAAAACAGCAACCAACAGATTGGGAAAAGATCTTTACCAATCCCACATCCGATAGAGGACTTATATCCAATATTTACAAAGACCTCAAGAAATTAGACTCTAGACAACCAAATAAACCTATTAAAAATGGGGTATAGAGCTAAACAAAGAATTTTCGGCTGAGGAAACTCGAATGGCTGAGAAGCACCTAAAGAAATGTTCAGCATCCTTAGTCATCAGGGAAATGCAAATCAAAACAACCCTGAGATTCCGCCGCACACCAGTCAGAATGGCTAAGATCAAAAACTCAGGTGATGGCAGATGCTGGCGAGGATGTGGAGAAAGAGGAACACTCCTCCATTGTTCCTGGGATTGTGAGATGGTGCAACCACTCTGGAAAACAGTCTGGTGGTTCCTCAGAAAATTGGACATATCATTACCTGAGGACCCAACTATACCACTCCTGGGCATATACCCAGAAGATACTCTAACATATAAAAAGGAAATATACTCCGCTATGTTCATAGCAACTGTATTTATAATAGCCAGAAGCTGGAAAGAACCCAGATGTCCTTCAACAGAGGAATGGATACAAAAAATGTGGTACATTTACACAGCTATTAAAAACAATAAATTTGAAAAATTCTTAGGTAAATGGATGGAACTAGAAAATATCATCCTGAGTGAGGTAAGCCAATCACAAAAGAACACACATGGTATTCACTCACTGATTATTGGGTTTTAGCCCAGAAGCTTTGACATACCCAAGATTCAACTCACAGATCACATAAAGCTCATGAAGAATGAAGACCGAGTGTGGGTGCTTTGGTCCTTCTTAGAAGGAGTAACAAAATACTCAAGGAAGCAAATATGGAGACAAAGTGTAGGACAGAAACTGAAGGAGTGGCTGTCTGCAGACCATTCCTGGGTATCCATTCCATGTGCAGTTACCAAAGGTACATGCTGACAGGAGCCTGACATAGCTGTCTCCTTAGAGGTCTGCAAAAGTCTGACATATTCAGAGGCAGATACTCACAGCTAACCATTGAGCTGATCATGGGGCTCCCAATGGAGGAGTAAGAGTGAAGACTGAAGGAGCTAAAAGTGTTTGTGACCCCATGAGGAAAGCAACAATCCTTATCAACCAGAGCCCCCAGGGTCTAAACCACAAGCCTGGGAGCACTAAGGGAGGGACCTATGGCACCAGCTATATATGCAAGGTAGAATGGTCCTGTCAGGTATAGGTGGGAGAGGAAATCCTTGGTCCCATGAAAGCTGGAAGCCATGTGTGGGGGAATTCAAGGGTGGGGAGGTGGGAGTGGGGGGTAGGAGGGGGCACATCCTCATAGAAGCAGGAAGAGGGGGAATGGGATAAGGGGTTCCTGGGCAGGGGAGAGAGGGAATGAGGTAAGGGGAGAACATCTGATATGTAAATAAAATATCCAATAAAAAATAATTAAAAGATAATTAACTTAAAAGAAGGTTTGCCATTGTGAAAATATTGTTTGGAAATTAAAACTAAAACAAAAATGATATAAACTAAAAATGGTCAAAATCATGGGGAAAGCTTAGATCAAAGCCATGAAGGCACTGTTTTAAATCCTTCATGTATAAGCTGTGCTTCTGGGTTCCACCTCTCCTCTCAAGGTGTCTGGGCACCTTTGGTACATCAGCTCAGAGAGTACAGGCTGAAATCTGATCCAGCTGGGAGCAAGTTAGGGGAGGGAAGGAAGGCCTTTTCTGAAGATCTTAGCATCATAGCTCTTTTACACAAAGCCCTTCTCTGATATTCTTCAATGAAACAGCTCTCTGAGATGAAGTAAGGTTATTTCTTTACTGGGGTGAGTCTGAACATATAGGCTTCATTTGGGGTGAGCCAAAGGTTATATAGTTTGGGGAAGGGTGTGAGAATAACCAGGGTGAGCATAGGTCATTGGCTGAAGGGTTAAGATACTGATGATGCTCTATTTGCATGAGGAAGACTTCCCAGTACTGGGCTACCTCACTCACCACCTGTGGCCATCAGGTTGAAGGCCACTGGATTGTGAGTGTCAGAGGCAGGCACAGAAATAGGAAGGGAGTTAGTCCCACTTTTCCTGGTCTCAGGATGAGTTTCTGACCTCAATTTTTGAGACTAGTGGAGTTTGGAAATGCTCAACCTTGCCAATTCTTCTGGTGGCACTGTCCACTTGCCCCACATAATCCAGAAAAGAAGGGCTGAAGAAGTGGCTCAGTGGGAAAAGGTGCTTGATGCTAAGGCTAGTGACCCGAGTTCAGGACCTAAGACCCATATGGTAGAAAGAGAGGATTGATTTCTAGAAATTATTTTTTGACCTTCACATGTCATGTACACACAGACACACCAACACCCACACAGATGCACACAAATATACACACAGAATTAAATAAATGAATGAATAAATACAATCAAAATTTAAGATAAATAAATAAAAGAAAATAGAAAAATAGCAGAGAGATACTTCCAGCTTCACAGAAGTTTCTCATGAACACCTGCAATAAATGCTTAGCTACTGCAACACCTTCAGCTTCCCAGGATCTCAGGTTCTTCAGGGCAGTGGGCCTACTTCTCCAGTGTCCTGGTCCTGTGATGTAGAAAGCTTCCTTGGGGTCCCATGTTCACAGTGCATTCTCCAGCCAGTGGCTTTCTTTAAATAACACTCTTGGGTGGTGAACACTTAACGGATACTTGTGATGGCAAGTGCAGAGTCTGGAACTCCCTAAGGACAGTCTCACACAATACATCATTTCCAAGTTTCAAGGGAACCCCAAACCAATTGGTATTATCCTACAATAATTAGAAGACTCAGAGAATAATGATTGATTAATATATTAATTGCCACAGTATTATTTTAATAATACACTGAATGTTCCTCCAAAATGCACTTGTTAAAATTCCAATCCATATGATAACGTTAGGAGGTGAGGCCTTGGGGGATGCTAGGTCTGAAAGATGCAGTTCTATATATGCAGTTATGGCTCTCATTAAAGAGATTATGAAGAAATTGCTCACCTTTCTCACCTGTAAAAGCAGAGCAGAGAAAAAGCTTTTGTTGATCCAGGAAATTTACTCTCCAGACAGGGAATCTTCCAGAACATTGATATTAGATTTCCAACCTACAAACCTGTACAAAATCATTTTATGTTGTTTAGAAGCCAGCAGTCAATACTATTTGACAGTAGCAGCATGAACAAACTTATTGTAGGTAAAAGATACAAACTAAAATCCTCCAGGGGAAGTCTATGTGAAGAGGTGTCCAGGAGAGTGCAACAGGAGCTCCAGGAGCCTTCTTCTGGTGGGGTTAACCACATTAGCTCCTCCCACATCATCTGTGAAATGAGGATGTTGTTTCCAGCTGTGAAGGTGCACACAAGCATCAATGTTAATGGTGAGGCTTGGGCCTCTGGAGAAGCTACCCATGCCTTCATGGACTCAGTCAGTGATGAGGAAACACCCTCCTTTTTGGGTCTTATTCAGTCTAGATGTCAGCAAATGCTTCTCATTTTCTTATTTTATTATTATTTCGCTCACCTCTCACTGTCAAATATTCTTATACCCTGGCTCAGATAGTGAGTCCTTTTACCATCTCTTAAACTTTTCCTACTTAAATCATTCTGTGGTTTCTGGACTCTAAAGACATGATATGCTGATTAAGGGCAGACCTCATACCTGAGACAAACTTTTGGAGAATAGTATGGAAACAGTCATTAAGATATAAACTAAAGTTAGCCATTCACAACAAATTGTATGCCTTTTAAATTATACTTTGATAATGATTAAAATATCTTCTGACACATAAAAAACAAAATTGCTTTAAAATAGTTATTCATTGAAAAGCCTGCCATGGGTGGAGACCCCACCTGTAATGGGGTCTTCTGATATGATATACCTTTTTCTGATGTGTTAGTAATAGCCTACTCATCCAGATATTCAAATAAATAATTATACTCATATATATATATAAAATAAATAATTTTTTTTAAAAAATAGCCTACCAAAATAATCCAGATAAGAAGTGTTGGGTTCAAGATACAAAAGTAAATGTCTAGCATATAAGATAAGCATAAACTAGACTTCCCTTTGTCCTTGTAATATATATGTTTTTGCCTTATCTTCAGTGTATACTTGCAAAGTTCCATAGGCTGAAACTAAGGCAATATTAATGAAAGAAATTGAAGGTCAAAATGCACCCAAGTAACCTGACATGCTCAGAGGTTAAAGACAATGTAGTAGAGATGACAGTTCACTAGAAATAGACATAGAATCAATGTTATTATAAATTAAAAGAAAAATTTTCTCTCAGTCTATATGAAAATGCCAAGGAGAAATAGAATACAATTCAAGGATTCAATAATATACTAACTCAATTGTAAAAAATAATAATACCATATACATACAGCAACAACAACAAAAAACAAACAAACAAACAAACAACAACTAAAACAAAGTAGAAGGAGTGAGTGTACCTGTGTTATGTCTTTATTACTATAATACCAAAAGCAATGCAGGGAGAAAAGAACTGGTTCATATTATAAATCTCGGATCACTATGATTGGCTGAAATCAGGGCAGAAACTCAAAGCAAGAATATGTAGGTAGAAACTGATGCAGGCATCATGGAGGGATATTGTTTACTTTCTTTTCCCCATGGCTTGCTTAGTCTACCTCTGTATATAACACAGAACACCTGCCCAGGATTAGAACTGACTACAGTGAACTGGATCCTCTCACATCAATCATTAAGAAAGAAAATGCTTCTACAGTGAGCTTACAAATAATTTGATGGAAACATTTTCTACTTGAGGTTCCTCTTCCCAGAAAACTCTAGCTTATGAAAAGCAGATTAAAGGCCAACTAGAACATTACTTGATTTCAAGATTTCATGTAATCACAGTATTCAACATTGAATGGTAATCACAGACCCAAAGATACAGAACAAAAAGAAGTAGCACAAATATGATCAATGGACTTCTTAGGAAGATACATGTCTCCATCTCAAAGGAGGAAAGGCAGTGTTTGAAACTACGGTTCCCTACCAACTCTTTATTCATAGACTAAGCAAAGTAGAAGTTAAAACAAAACAGAAAAATCAAAAAACTTGGAACTAAACCTGAAACGATATACAAATACAGCTTCTTCATTTAAATGTAAAACTGAGAAAAAAAAGTAGAAGAAAACTCATTGTATCAGAAAGTTCTAATAGTTGATACCAAAGATATGATTTACATCATAAACAAACTGATAAATTGAACATTACCAAAATTAAAAATTTCATTCTGTGAAAGACCCTACTCACATGCTATAAGGTAAGATGACTGAATGGGAGAAAATATCAACACTTCACAGAAGATTCATATCTAGAATACATAAGGAACTAACAAAGCTCAATTGTAAAAGAGCAAACAGTCCAAAGAGTTAAGGAGAGACATTTTGCTGGAAAGCCTCATGAGCTAGCAAGGATATTAAAAGAAAAAAAATGTTCTAAGAAGGGAGGAGATGTCAGGGACATCCCTGCTTACACACTGAAGGCCTAAAATCAGCCATAGGCCTAAAATACATGTATACTAACACCAAGTCTTGGGTCTCTGTGGGAAAACATTGAAACAGATGGCTATAAGCTGTTGTAAACAGGCAGCTTTCGTGGAAATTTACCAGCCTGAGTAATCATAGACATTGTAAATAAGAAGCCTTGGCAGAAAATACCAACTTAGATAATGACAAGCGAGTCATAGGCAGAGTCATAGTGACTTGTCCCCTGAACCTTCACCCAGCCAATACCCTGTTCTGAAAGATATCTGTATTCCCCCTGAACACCCACACTCCAGTGTCATCCCCTTCCCCATATCCTGCCTTTCTGTGTTTATAATCCCTGTGTGAATGAATTACTATTTGAAAAAAATCAATAAATTATTAAAAAAAAAAGAAGCTGAAGAAAAAAAAAAGTTCTAATCTTGGAAAATTGCTACATGTTTGAAAGCCCATGCTGTCCAAGCAAAAGGATCTGACCACAAGAACTCATATAAAAAGGGTGTGAGATTGCATCTTCCTGTAGCCAAAGCACTTGCAGAGCAGGGTATGGGTAAGAGAATCACTGTGACTTGCTGACCATTGGCCTAAGTTCAGGTGCAGTGACAAATCCCATCTCAAAGGAATAATTTGAACAGTGACAAGACAACTCAATACCTCTGACTTCTGTACCTGTATACCATGTACACCTAAACATTTATACGTTGCACACTTGCACACTCATGTAAACACACACATATACACCCTCAATATCTCATGCTGTTAGCTAAAAAGAAATACAAATTAAAAACACACGGAGACTGCAAGTCCATCACAGCATCTGGACTGTCAAGTGGAGGATGTATTACATATTGCCTGCTTAGACATTTAGTCACTTATACAGAGATCCTGGGGACATAATTTGAAAGCCATTCTGAAGAATATCTTTGGAGTTTCTTATAAAACTAAACATGCAAATATGAGTCCTAGCAAATGGGTTTCTGAGGTCTTATTATATCCCAGAGAAAAGAAGACTTATGATCACATAACACATATGCTCACATTTTTTTATGGAAGACTCATTCATAAAAGCTGTAAAGCTATGATGGATTTCCTGCAAAGGTGAAGAAATACATAGCAGCTTCACATCCACCCTACTATAAAGGGATCCACAGACACATATTCCCACCTAGATGGAGCTCTAGGGAGTTAGATGACACATAATGCACTAATCTCCAAAGATATCTATCACAGAGTTAAAACAGGTAGTAGTTTTGGAGTGAATAAAATAGAAAAGACTGAAAACCCAGGTAATGATTGTCAAGAAGCCCACATGGCTAACACACATCAATGTGAAAGATTCTTATTATGGTGGAGCTACTCTACCCTGGCTAAGTAGTGTATTCTAGTTATCTGGTGTGTTGCCACAAAAGGAAACTCTTCAAGGGAGATTTTGGTCTGCTTTATCATTTCCTATGGTTGAATATATATTGAGAATTGCTTTGAAAAAAAAGTCAAATTGGGAGCTGGAGAGATGGCGCAGACATGAAGAGTAATCACTTCAAGTTACTCTTGCAGATGACCTCAGTTTGGTATCCATACCGTCATTGGTGGTTCACAACAGCTTGCAACTTGAATCCCAGAGTATCTTATGCTCTTATCCAGACTTTGCAGATACCTATACCATGTGGCATATATACACACAAATATGAACACATGTACATCTACATATAAATTAAGAATCAAATAAAAATTTTAAGGCATTTTGTAAAATATTAAGAAAAAACAAAGTTGCAAAAACAAAAAAAGAATGCAAAAGTATGCATGCTGCCATTCACTATTAGAAAAGGTAATTTCTTTCAATGATAATCAACAGCACTACATTTCTATTAAGCCTCTAACCTGAAGCAGCCTAGATATCTAATGTGGATGAGGACTTGAAATTAGAAATGTGAGTAAATTAGGACTACCAAGGATATGAAATATAAGTACTCTGTAAAACAATTGGAAGTTGAGATTTGAAAATAAAAGTGCCATGTAACCCAGCAATCTGCTCTAGACACTTACCAAGAAAATAGAAAGAATCAATGCACAAGATATCACAGCTATCTTGCTGTCAGCTGGAAACAGTAGTGTACATGTTCATAGCTCTTTGAAGAGCCTTCCACAGGATCCAGGAACATTTTCAATATAGCTTAGTCTGTGATCACGCTTGTGCTTCAAAGGTGCATGCATTAGAGAAACATTCAGAAAGACAACAAAAACACCTGCACTTAGCTGCTCACTGTAATCTCTTATACTCAGTGGAGTGGGAATCAGGGGAACAAACAGAAAGAATTACAAGTAAGAATGCTAAAAAGCTAGGGAAATGGCTCAATCAGTAAAGAGCTTCCTGCTACTATTAAGACCTGGATTTGAATCCAGAGTTCATATAAAACTAGGTGTGCATATGTAAAGATGGATAAAGATAGCATGTGTATGAAATTCTAGTGCCTCCAAGACAAGATGGAAGTGCCTTTCTGACAAGATGGAAGACAGAAACAGGATTACCCATATAGGTGTACACATCAGAGAATAACAAAGATACCATGCCTCAAACACAGTGAAAGGTAAGGACAGACATTCAATATTATCTCCTGACTGCCAAAAGCACACTGTGGCATAACCATGCCTTTATTCTGACACACAAAGGTGTGCACACTCAGCATGCATAATCAAAAGAATATTAAAAAATAATGATGTGTTCTTGCTACAGATTATTAATAATTAAAATTAAAAGTATTGAACTTTATGTTTAAAACAATATTCATCAATATATCTCAGAAATATATGGTGAAGTAAAGATTTTATGAGCCTGTTATAAACAAGGCCTAGACATGGTACATTGGTAGAAACAACATTAAATGTATTTATAAAATACTGTAGTTAGTTAGGGACATAGTATATAAATTTGAAAATGTAACTGTGGACTTACCTCGGGGAAACAAAGGATGAACTAAAGATGGTGTTAAAAGCAGTGGAAATTTAATCTATATCAGCTGTTCTCAACCTATGGATCACAACTCCTTTGGGGATTGACTGGTCCTTTCACAGAGATTGCATTTTGAATATCCTGCATATCACACATTTGCGTCATGATTAATAACAGTAGCAAAATTAAAGTTATGAAGTAGCAATGAAATAAATTTTGATTGGGGGTTACCACAATATAAAGAACAGTATTTAAAAAATCACACCATTAGGAAGGTTGAAAACCACTGATCTATATGTATTTGAATTATATATAATATATATATTCTATCGACAAATATTTTAAAATCTTGATGGTAACAGTTTGAAAGCACAACTGCAATTTTTCTTCATAATGTGCCTTTTAAAATTATAATCTATACAGAAAGATGCTAGTGATATATGTGGCTATGCACTGGCCAAAGCATTTCCAGGTTCTTAATTTTTCTATTCCAAGAATAGAACTAAAGGCCCAGAGAATTGAAATGTAACAAGGAAATTTTATTAAAAACAAGGTGATAGTAGATACCAGATAGAAATACAGCATCAAACATGATAATAGATGTGTGAGAATAGTCAAGGTCCATAATTATGGTTTGAAGTTTCTTCTTATGAAATTCAAAAAAAGGAGTTTGGTTGCTAAGGGTTGTAGTACAGGCATTCTCTTTTGACTGGCAGAGTTAGATTGTGTATTATTTTGTTCATTACACATTTCTCTTCTCTTGATGGATCTATTTTTAATTATATGCATATCACATTATGCCTATAATATTATACATAAACATAGAATGGTAAATAGGAGATTTCCCCTGAAAGTTCACTTGGTAAACTTGGTTGGCCTTATTACACAAGCTTGTTTTATTGCATAGGTACATAAACCAGTTCGAGTGGGACAACCTTCTCACCTTCATACCAAGATATGACTAGAGTAAGACTGATTAGAATCTCTATAAATTTGAATGTTGTTGATTGGGAAAAAAACATTATTGATTTTTCAGGGAAGGTTGTACATGCAGTTTAATGCTTGTATATGTCTTAGGTTGCTATTTTTGCTAAATGTATTTTTTGGAAAGATGTGTGTATAAAATATATGTAGATAATGGTCTGAGGTGATGAACTACATTATTACAAGAGGTGGTACCTACATAGCCAAAGCCAAGTGGAGCCCCAGGTTGTTGAGCTTTTCCCTGTGCTTGCCTGTCTAACTAGCAAGCTTTGCTCTAAGCTTCCCATAAATCCTCATATAGAGCAGCAGCATGGTGTGATCCATGTTCTTAGTTGTCAGTAGAACTTGGATCCTATCACTATCCACCACGGGGATGCTGTGCAACTCTGAATCACTTAGTTCCATTTCTGCTTTGGACTTCTGTGTCCTCATCCTGTGTGGAGATTATGGTTGAGAACTCTGTGAGGTAATAAGTAATGTATTGAGTTACCCTGAACTTATCATTCAGTTAAATATAGTTATTTTGTGGTGCTTGTCACATTCATTTTTTTCACATAGAAAAGAAGTAGGTGTAGGTTCTGGGTTGTTTTTTAAATGAACATTTATTTCTCTATTATATTTGCCTGGGTTTTCATTTTTGTGGATACTATTCATAACTTGGGACATAATGAAACAGTAGCAATTTGCTCAAACCTTCCCTGGGGTGCACCATCTTAAAATGTACCTTTTCAAATAATGTACTTTCCTATTTATTTAGAAAAGAAATCCATTTAAAACCAAAGGCTTTAAAGGGGCAGATCATTCCAGAAAAAATACACAGTATAAAAGTTACTTTTATGGAACAATTCCTTTGATTTTTGCTTTTAAAAACAATTAACTACACTTTGTTTCTTATTGCTGCTTGGTTTCCAATAAATGAGTAGATGACTATTCAATCCATGTATGTGGCCAAACTGCTTTCATGGAGCCCTTTTATCTGAAAAAGGTTTTATCTGGTTCATTGTGAGCAAGTGAGTTTCTTATACTGTTTCTAGATTTTGAAGCAAATGGTCAACAGTCAGAACCAAGAACTCAGAAACTTTAGAAAGACTTCTAAAGTTGCAGGCAGCCACATTTTGACTTGTTCTACAATCAAAACATAACAGCAACCCACACATTCTTGGCAAGAAACTCCAAAACAAAATATCACATGTCTAAACCACATGTGGAAGACGAGAATGTAAATAGAAAAATTGGAAGAATTCCTGCAGCTTCTCAAACCATAGTAGATAAGGAATATCTTCATAATATGAAGAAAGCCTTTTCATTATCAGAAAGCTTTGACAAGTAGCTTCCCACTCAGCTTATCAAACTGAATGCCAGGAACACAGCCAGAATACTGACTCTGTTCCTGCTTTATTGTGTGGGAAGGGGCGGCTTCCTGAGTTTAATTCAATGACTGCACTGACAAACTGATAGGTCCCAAGAAGTGCTATTGATTTAGAGATGGAGGAAGTGAGGGAGGGAAAGTGACAGAGAATACTACCTTCTTTTTCTGTTTCTTTATGAAT
The DNA here is from genome assembly GCF_004785775.1 of Grammomys surdaster. Classification (NCBI taxonomy): domain Eukaryota; kingdom Metazoa; phylum Chordata; class Mammalia; order Rodentia; family Muridae; genus Grammomys; species Grammomys surdaster. The sequence continues at coordinate 6,166,266 of NW_021604564.1, read as the reverse complement.
ATCTGTTTCCACAGTGATAGGGATTATTGTTATCTGCTTATCCCTTCTCATTGTTCTGTATCTTCTTCTCCTCTCTTATATTCCAAAGATTGCTTCTAATCCTGTTTGTTCTACAATGGACAACATGACAAATCTTGGGTTGGTTCAGAAAAGAGCACGTCCTCCTACATACTAATCTTAAACTAGGACTAGAGAAGAAATATCAGCTATGACAAGATCATTTGAACAGTGCATTCCTGTGTAGTGTCCTCTCTTCCTTCCCCATTTGAGAATGATTGGTGGAATTTGAATTAAGTTGGTTAAGAGAGGCTGACGGAAGAGGGCTGTGCACCTAAGACTGCATAGCATCTAGCCCAGTGACTACCTGTGACCTTGCTTCTATGTTTATTCATCTTTAATTGGCAATGCTAACTGCACACCATATAGATTACAGTTTAATGTCTGGATATGCCCATACATCAGGAAATTATTAGGTCAGGCTGAGCCCTGAGAGTGTGCCATTTCTCTTGTGGTAAATATTTTGGTTTTAGCAATGAAAACTAGGGTCACCATGGAGACAGCTATGCAATGCTTGTCTTCCACAGACTACTCTCTTAAGTCTAATATTTTCTGTGTATTCCTTTCTAAGCCTTCCTGCTGTGAATCTTCTTTTATTCTAGTATTAGATTACACAATCCCTAGTATGCCAGAATCACTGGGTGGTCAAATTTGTTGAAAGAAGAAATGGAAGGCTAATCTAGATGTATACTGAGTACCTTATATGCTTATTCTTTTAAAAATATATTACACAGCATGTATTTATTTAGTTTGTGTGGGGGTATATGTGTGGAGGTTAGAGGACAGCTTGTCAGAGTTGATTCTCTTCTTCCACTATTGGAATCAGGAGACTAAACTCAGGTCATCATTCTTAGCAGCAAGTGCCCTTAACCACTAAGCCAACTGGGAGAAGTAAAAGGAGGGAAAAGAATGTGATCAGAACCGATTACATGAAAAATGTTCAAGCCAATAAATTAAAAAATGAATAAACATATCCTAATGATTTTAAAAATAATTCATAGAGTCAAATTAGCCACCTCACCTTCCTGCACCCAGCTGTGAATGCCAAGTCACAACTGGGTGAGACACGCATTCTTCCACCTCAAAAGGCAACCAATTTGTACTAGTTATTGTTTTGTATGTTGTTTCCCTCCATAATGCCTTCCATTACATAGTGTCTCCATCCTGTTGTGGGGCTGCGTAAGGGTATCATGGTTCATGGTTGGGCATGGGCCTAAACCCCGAGACTCTACGTGAGAACCAGCAGGAGTTCGGCTGTACCCCCAGAACCCAGGGTCCTGAAAAGCAGTCTAGTCTCCATAGAACTACATTGTTCAGTCACATAGGCCATTACAGCCCCTCCCAAAGTGCACAGGTAGAAGGCGTGACTGGAGGCCTCAGGCCCTAGGGATTTACATACTAATGAAGGCTAGAGGGTGGAGCAAATTAAGCATCCCTCCTCAGATCCTCCCCTGATCCTTCCCCTTTCTCCTTCCCTATTTAACTTGGGACTGCCCTGAGTTTTACAGAGTTACACCCAGATCCATCCACCATCTGCCATGACAATAAACCCTTTTGGAACCAAGGACTTCCTCGTGTCATTGAGGTCTGCTGCCGCCAAAGCCTCCAGGCCTCTGGAACCTTATACTTCCTCCTGGATGTGGGATCCTCAGTGTGGAAACCCACCAGGACTCCACCACTGCAGCCCTTACTTTTTCCCACATCCCATGACTTTAGAAGGCAAAAATTAATTCCCTATTTTTAACTACTTGCGTAAAAAATCCCTAGCATCCTGGAGTAGCTGTTTCCAATTGTAAGAACAGTTCAACAATTAACTAATTGATATGTCAATAGCTTAAAATATTAATTTGACTAAGAATTAAAGTAGGTGAGCAATTGTTTCCTTGTATTTCTCTGAAACAGACATGCTTTCTATCAAGTAGATAATTTATTTAATATCCTTCCCTTGATTATTTGTTCTATTTTTAGAGATTGCAGATTCCAATGATCAATTTTCATGCTTGATTTTTCCTGTGTCACGGTTCAGAGGGAACTGATAAATTTTTTTCACTCCTACTCAGAAAGGAACCAAATTTTGTTTTTGGAGAAAAGTAGTGAGTGAGTGAGTAAGTGAGTGAGTGAATGAGTGAGTGAGTGAGTGAGTGAGTGAGTGACCAGGTGACTGAGTGAGTGACTGACTGAGTGACTGAGTGAGTGACTGAGTGAGTGAGTCTGTCTGTCTCTGTCTGTCTGTCGGTTGGTCTCTCTCTCTCTTTCTCTCTCTCTCTCTCTCTCCCTCTCTGTGTATGTGTGTGTGTGTGTGTATGTGTGTGTTTGTGTGTGTTTATGAGAGCGAGAGTAAGAAAGAGAGAGACAGGGAGAGGGAAAGAGATATAGAGAGACAGAGAGTCACAGAAAGAGACAGAGAGTGAGACAGAGAGAAACAGAGAGAGACAGAAAGGGGTGGGAGAGAGAAATTGGGAAATTCCTCTGATTTATTCATGGGGGAAAAGAGTGAGAGCTCCACAGACACACATAATGAATAAGAAGTAACTCCACAGACCCATACAGTAAGAAGTACAGATCCACACAGTGAGTGAGAAGTAATTTCACAGAACCAAGAGAAACAATGTCCTGGGCAACATGATGATTCACAGAGAGGTACTGAACAATATGGTGACTCATACAGTAGAGCATGTCCTATTATTAGTAAATGTAGATTAGGAATTTGAAATTAAAATCAGAAACAAAAATAGTTTACTCCAAAAATTTTTCCAGAAGTTATATTAAACAACAAATCACCAACATTAATAATCAGTTAATACAATAAATGTAACACTTATGCATCACAGAAAAATCTATTTTAAACATTATGAACCAGTTGTTATTTAGTTGGATGATAATGTAGTGCAGTGGTTGATCATTTGCTTAGCACTTGCCAGTCCTTGGATTTAATCCCTCCTACCTTGATAGTAATTATTTTTATTATTATATCATTATAAGTAACAAATAGCTATTTTATTTGGCTACTACTTTATGACATTAGTTTTAGTTTCAAAGACAGGCTCTAACTGGCTTACAATTAACTACTCAGATCACTTTGGCCTCTGATCATGTAGATCCTCTTATCTGGGCTTCAGGAATGAGGGGATAAAAGGATTATGCTACCACACCCAGTTGATATAACAGTTAAAATAACAATAAGAAGTATACTGCGCACTGTGTGGTTGTGTCCATTACATACACTTTCTTTCAATGAATGCTTACCAATTCTAAAAAGTAGGAAGTAGTTTTTTTCACATGAATATATATATATATATATATATATATATATATATATATATATATATATATATTCATATGAGTTGTAAATGTTACCTGAGCTCTGAATTTATGTTGTTCAGAGATGTCTTCAAGTGACAGGTCCCTGCCTTATGCAAGTTCTGCTCTTCTCAGAGGAAAGATGGTGTGATGCAGATTCCTGATGCTGAGATGATGCAGTACTGGTTAAATAGCTTAGAACAGATCCATGTGGATTTTATGTGCATACTTTTTGACTTGAATAAGATACTGTATTAAAAATCTGGATGACAAACCTCATTACATATATTTTAAATAACAAGGTGACATTTGGCTAGTGCATTATGCAACAAACATTTAACTGAATTTAAATTAAATTGATTTTTGCATGCCAAGTCTAAATTACTATTTGGCTAATGAAATAGGAAAACTTAAATTGTCATAGGCTAACAAGAAATGACTTGATAATAGAAAACATCATGGAAAGTTCAAGAATTTAGAGAACATGCTCGATGTGATTAATATTTGATAGTCAAAGAAAAGTTAACAACTTTGTGTTGGGATAACCCACACATCAACTAGCTATGGAAACTTATCACTGTTTTCTCAATTGTTAATTGCTGTGAAAGAGGTACCAGGCTAGCAGGATATGTAAAAGAAAGGCAAGTTTCCACAGGGAAGTGGCAAAAGCCTGCAACACCTGCCACCACAGAAAGACCAGAAGTTGTCTAGCTGCTGCTGATCACTTTAGACTGGAGGAGGACTACAGAGTGTGGATTTTTGCATAATAAAGAGATTGTGGTTGGAGCAGAGCAGAGCTACTCAGCCAAGGGACTGAAACAGAAAGGGTGCAGGACAAGGAGGCAGAGCTGAATGAAAACCAATGGAGAGATGTAGTGGCAGGAAAGTCCAGTACTGTCAGATGGGCTGGCTGAAGTACTGCTTCAGATAACAGACTAACAGTCTTATGGACTACAGATGTCTCTATGTCATTATTATTAAACCCATGTAGGCCCCCAAAAGCCCTGGAATAACTTTGAAATCAGGGATTACACATCTGATGATTAAGCTTCTTCACTTAAAAAAAGACCTATTTTCATAAATTTGAGGGCTTTCATATATGAACATCACATGAATGGTTGGTATCACAGAAAGGTATGGGTATGGTAAACTGGTAAACTGGAGTTCCAGATGTTGGTGAGCCACCATGTGGATGTGCAATCTGATAAATGAGTTCAAGAGTCAGTTAGCTGTGACACTATCTTGTTCTTTGACTCACCAATGAAAGTGAAACTATAGCAAAATTTCATGAATTCATTTCTTGAGTCTAGCAGGTCATGAACCTATGAAAGAAAATAAAACATGAATGCTAGTTACCATACGACTTAGTGACCTCTGAGGGTATTCATGAAATAGTCATGAAAGAAAGGCTACCTGTAAGCTCAAGGTTCCAGAAGGTCATAATTCATTAAAAGTAAGGAGTATACTGGGTAATGGGCTATAATTTCTAAACTTGGCCTAAGAACAAAATGAGATGTGTGTGTGCGTGTGCATGTGCGTGTGTGTGTGTCTGTGTGTGTTTGTGTAAATAGAATGCTATTTGACACTTGCTATTTGACATTCTGGAGAACAGAACCTAAGATGAAATAACGCTCCATCTCTAATGCACCAGCATCATTTAGCCCATTTTTTTCTGGTTAGTTTCAAAGTTACAATAGATAATACTGTGCCAGTGTAACTTCCATTTGGAGCTACTATAGTTTTACTTTATCCCATATGACTTCTTAAAAATATTTTTTGTATTATATCTGTTACATTATCATACAAGGAATGAAAGAGGCACATGTTTTTCTGATCTTTGGATGGATTGGGGTGGTTGGTATGCTTTTATTTTTGTAACAGGTATGTATTAGACATTATTCTACACTTCTGTAAACACTGTCACAACAGTATTTTAGGTTGGATGTCTGTGGCTCAATGTCGCAGTCTTTTTTTTTTCTTTTTTTTTCTTTTCTGTGCATGCCCTGTTTCAAAGGTGGTAGGAAACTCTTCAAATACAAAATGTAATTTTTCCTTCTTCAACAAAGAGATTTCAAATTATGAACACAATTTTTCTCTGACATTTTAGCTGATTTATCTTCCTTGTATATTATAGTTATGAGTAATGTGTTTTAACTGGTGAAGATATTATATTGTGGCATTTTGTTACTGGGTTAAGAAAAGTACAAGGTAATATTGTTGGATCATGTTAAAATCTTAGTGTATATTGGGTTGAAACTAATCCAACTTTGTAAAACAAAGTGAATAGAATTGAATTAAGTTGCATTAAATAAAAACAAATATCTCTATGCCTTATATTAGCATATACCTCACTAAAATTTATTGAATGAAATCTGTAGGAATTATAAAAAAAATACAGTAGTTGTTGAAAAGGAATTTCCTATAATTAGTACACCCTTAGTGTGCTTATGCTCCATGTTGCTATATAAATAATGAGACATTTATTCCATTTTTGTTTCTCCTCTAATAATCAAAAAATTGAAAGGAAAAAATTCTTAAAAACTCAGTTTACAAGAGTAGCATTACAATGGTACTCCAATAAAACAAAGATACAAGACAGGAAGGCTGCTGAACACTATCTGAAATAAACATAGATGTCAAAAAAAGTCTCAACAAAAATACTAGCAGATCAAATCCAACAGTATATCAAAATATTATCAAGTATATGCTTGAAGTTCAACATATACCAACAGTTCAACACATACCAATCAACAAATACAATATGTCAGTCAACAAAATGAAAGACAAAGGTCATAGCATTTTTCTAACAGATGTGCAAAACCAATTAAGATTCAACAGTTTATTGTGATGAAAGGTATACCCAAATTAAGAATAGAATAAGAATAAATCAACATAGTAAAGTCTGCACACCAGATAGAGAAAAGCTGAAAGATTTGAAATAATTTTCCTTCTAATATCTGAAACAATAAAAAATTTCTGCTATCATCTCCTGTATTTAAATAGTACTAGAAGACTTAGCTAGACAGTTAAGAAAGTTAAAGAAATAAAACAAATAAAAATAAAAGTCAAATTTACTATTTGCAAATGGAAGATACTATACATAGAAAATGTCTGAGAATGCCAGTAAAGCATTATTGGAATTTAATTCAGTATGTTTGGGGATACAAATTTGACATATATAAATCAGCTGTATTGTATTTGTCTACTGAGGATGTGGCTTAGTGATAGAGAGCTTATTTTGCATATATAAGGCCCAGCATTTGATTACCACCGCCACCACCTAAACTAATCTTTAAAGCTACATACTATTTCAAAGTCAATAATAATTAGGTTTCTCTGTTGCTATGATGAAACATGACAAAAGCAAGTTGGAGAGGGTAAGAGTTATTTTAGTTTACAGGTCATTGTCCACCATCAAGACACACCAGAGGAGGGACTCAAAGCAAGAATGTAAAGGCAGGAACTGAAACATAGACTGTAGAGGAATGTAGTTTACTTGCTTGCTTTCCATGGCTTGTTCAGCCTGCCTATATCACACAGGGCGACCTGCCCAAGGCTGACATTGTCCCAGGTGAACTAGGACTTCCTATGACATCTGAAATCAAGAAAATGCACCCAAGAACACAACTACAAGCAATCTGATGAAGACAAATTCTCAGTTGAGGTTCCCACTTTCCAGATGATCCTAGTTTGCATCTAGTTGACAAATATTAATCAGCACAGTAATGTTACTTACAAAGAAATCTTACTGAAAAGGAATCTTACGGATAGTAACTACAAAAAGTAAATTTAAGAACAGAGGGATAAGTTGAGCAAAAGAAGTAAAGTACATCCCAAATTAAAATTACAAAAGCTGATCAAAATAGAGTCTTATGAAAGGTAGAAATCACCAGTGATTGACAGGAGTTGGTGAATGAAACATTCCATTCAAATGTATATTAAATAATGTTTGTATTAAAAATATGGCTACACTTATACTTTTGCACAATTTTGTGAATCTTTCTCTTAACAGTCTACATATCAGCTATCTGTGAACTTAGTTTAAGCATTCACAGTCTTAGCATCCTTTCTCAGTTCAGTGTCCAATACCACAATGGGAAAGTTAGATACAAAATACTTCATATGAAAATACAATCATGTAATAGACCAGGAACTCAAATTAGGAATATTTATATCATTCTTTTAAAATTCTAATCTTTGTTATGCCTTACATGATTGCTGTATTATGTCCATCTTAGCTGCAGAAAGCATTGGCAGCTTCTGAAATGATGGAAATCACGGTCTTTCTGAATGAAGATGACCTCAAAAAACTTATTTTCCCCCTTTGGTTGTTGTAAAGAAAAGTATCTTCTTCCATGGAATGAGGCTCTGAATGAAAGTCATAAATTAACCCTAACCATATGCAATTTCCATTTATGTTATCCAGTAATCCTGGGTTCAAAGCTATCCAAAGACAGTTAAACTGATTTACTGAAACTCTGTCGAGGGATTGTATGGTGTTTACAGTTCTCTTGAAAACAAGGTATATTTATTATCTGTCTCTCCTAAGAAGTAGCAACTAATACATTCATCTTTTAATTTCTCTTAATATCTCTGTGCTGTTTGAATGAAATGGAACAAATGGATGATATCTGACAGTTCTTTTTGATATTCTACTGTAAAACATGCATTTAAACAGAATGCATACCACCTACTTGAAGGAGTGAAAATTTACAGAGCTATGAAACAGACCCGGGCTGATATCATGTTTCCCAAACTACGACGGAACTTCTGCAGTTTGGGGGAGGATGAATCAACAGTAATTTCAGTCACAATAAGTTTGTCAATGTTGTTTGCTTCTTGTCAGTACATTAAACTCTGTACATGTAGTGGAAATAATAGGGTTACCTAGACATTAGGCATTTTTAGGACAAGAGTGCCAGTCTGAATTATGTGTCTGGTTTTTGGCAATCTGGTGGGTGCAGGCTCTACACAAACCTGACAGAGAATGTTCTCACTAGTTAATTGAAAAAGTATATAAGAGTTAGCATAATTTTACTTATATTTTTTGAGATACAGTTGTTCATTTTAATGACCTGTAGCACAGTGAGCATGCAATAATCACAAGTAACAACAAAAGTGTCTCACAAACACCAAGTTAAAGGAAGGAAACCAGATCCTTGGATCCTTGGAAGGAAATACTTGGTTCATACACTGTATTATTCCATTTATATAGAAATCCAAACCTGGTTGAATCCAACTTTGCTCTTAAAAGTTGGTAATCATTGGCACCAGGGGGGCAGTAACTACAGTTCAAACTCAGGACTTGGCCACAGGCTGAAGAATTTTATATATCTTAAGATATGGTATGGAGAAATACTAGGACCAATTAATCCAAACCACATTTTACATAATGCAGAGGCATTGATTTTCGGTAATACTGAATTTTTCAATGTAATTACAAAATGGATTCTAACAGTTCAACTACATCTTATAGTTGTCCTTGATAATGCCATCCATAATACTTTGGTGTTATTTTGAATCCTTGGTGCAGAGGTGCATTTACATCTATCTCCAGTTCAGAAGCCCACTATCCCAGATGAGCCTCCAGACCTGACTCTTTGTGATACAGCAGCAATATGTCACCAAGTGGGGCACAGTAGGAATCTTGTGGCTTCTGTGTGTGCTAGTTCACTGACAACAAACCACTACAGTTATGCCTTTTTCTGATTATTCAGCAGGTCAGCTGAGAAAATACCAGATTCCAGCAGAATTGTGTACTGTTAAAGAAAGTTACATGTGAATAAGTACACAGAACATAGAGAACATTAAACAAATGATTCATAACATACCTGGATTGAATTCTCAGCTATTGGATTTAATAGTCTCACAGGTCTGGGATAGTGACTGCCATTCTAGCTAGATCTTCATTATCAAATTTATGAAATGCTGATAGTGGGCAGTCATTTTCAAAACCCAAACAAAATAAGAATCGATGTCTAGCACTATATAAACTCAAAAGGTACTATTCAGGATCATGAGCTATTTTCCATGTTTAATCCTTGTAACAATTTTATCATAGGGCTTAGGGCTAAGGCCTCTATGGGGTAAAGATTTGCATATTGGGAACACTATCCAGACTGGAATCTTGACCATCCATTGTACTTGCTTCCTTGCCACTACTTAATCCTTATAGAGATACTAAACTCAGGACATTCCAAAATGAACTCCATCTTCCTAACACATATGTATTCAAATCCTATTAGCCCCTATTTGTGGGAAATGACACTTCTATTCACCAACTGAGAAAGCAAAGGGCTTTTAGAATGATCCTTTCCCATCCATCTTCTATGCCATTCAAATTTAGTGTAAACTGGTGACATCCACTTCCGCTATAGTGGGCTGAATTTCACAGTGGTTGCCTTTGGTCTCTAACTCCTCATTATCTGCTCAGGCTTCCTAACTCTGTGCCACATGCCTGATCCATATCTAGGCTGTCACTTCATTAGGATGCCTTTTTCCCCAACACCAATAGGTCTTCCTAGTCTCAGCATCCTACATGTCATTCCCAAGATCACAGTATGTAATGAGCATTTTTATTTTGTCCATCTCTCTCAGTGTTGAAAACTTCATGAATTTATTTGTTAAATCAACTGTGAATATATTCCAGTATCTGTGGACCCTGACAGTCAAGAGTAGATTAATTTTTATCAGAGTAAGTGAATAAATATCTACAGTTTATAGAAATATGCCTTTTACTTGTTTAAAAATTTCCACAACTTTATGATATTACTAAATTATTAAATATGTAATATTCATCTATTCAATTACTCTGAAATGTTGTAGGTCTTGAGATAGCCTCACAAGGTAAACAGATAAATGAGACATATTGCATTCCTTGATATTTTTACATTTTGGGGGAGAGAGATGAATGAATGAATTCAATATAGAGTGATTAGTGCCTCAATGATACCATAGCCAAAGGCCTTGGAACATAAACCATCAGTACCTCAGTAGCTGTCTCTCTCTGGGAAGGACAAGTATACAGTAGTTCCTAGATGTACAAGGCTATTTATCTCAGCAGTCTCAGTCTGGCACCATAAACTTCGAGAGAACCACTGATTCTTAGTCTACCATGGGAGCCTGGAAATGCTGGTTCTGATATCAGTAAAGGAGTCAGCAACAGTAACAAGGTCAATCAAATTAACAGCAAGAAGGAAGGCCTTCTTGTAAGTAATATAGTCTTCCTTGTGCCACACCATTTTTATCTGGACTGCTACTAGAAGGTACCACCCACATATGGAATGGGTCTTTCCATTTCAATTAAGGTGATCAGGACAGTTCTTCACATGAGGCTTCCTGTCTAGTCCCACCCCTAGCTGAGGAGCTATTCGTTGACAGCAGCTTTGAAGGAGGAGCCACTTTTATTTAGGTGCATGACTGATGGTAGCTGGCCAATGCACAGTTTGATGACCATATATTCATGGGTGGGCACTAACTGAGTTGAAGAGGTTAATGAAAAAACCTAATCAGGAAGAAGACATAAAGGTGAGAAAAGGACACATTGGGGAAATGTAGGAAAATGAGAGGAGAAACTGTGTAATGCATACAATCAAGTTACGTTGTATACATGTACGGAATTGTCAGAGAATAAAGTAAAAATATTTTAAATAAAGAAACAATAGTAAAAAAAAAGAAACAATAGTAAGAACCCAACAAAGATGCTCTATCTAGTGACAAGCCCCCGTATAAGCTTGTTTGTTTGATGCAGAGCCACTTACAATTTTATACTGAACTGTAAATGATTTCTATATTGTGCAACTATGCCCACATTCATCCAAAAATTATTTAACACAGACATATTAGGGAAACAATATCAATTAGAGTCTTTGAGGGAGATCTAGGTGTACCACTCTAGGTAAACATGACAGCAGTGCAGGAAAACAAGGCATTTCATGTGGTGGTGACTAGTGTTTCTGTTTTGAACATTGTTGTAAGGCTCTGCAAACTCCATGTGGGTGGAAAAGGTTTTGGCTGAAAGGAACTGCAATGCTTTATAATTGAGCACAGAACATTGAGAATCTGGTAAGGAAAAAAACAAAGGTTACTTCTTCAGTAAACATACATCAGATGGTGCCTTACAGGAACACTGGTACAGATGCTTAAAATCACTAGCCTCAGAAACATATCTTTGGTACCTTAGAATTGCACCCTGTTTCCTATTACATTCTTAGTCTGTTGCAAAGAGTAGGTGAGGGCACAAGCCAAGTGTGAACTTTCAGATTGTTACTGGAATGGCCCTAGCATCCAACCAAGTACCTGCCAGCCATTTTCTCTGCTATTCACAGCAACCAGCTTACAATGATTATATTAGTCAACATATTTGTTGCATTTAAGTTATTTAGTAATTTTATACACGAGTCCATATATTCACTCCCTGTTCTTTCTCCATACTCCTTCTATAATTCCTACATCTCTTTCTTAAGATAATTTGTTCTCCTTAAACAAAAAGCTTGAATTACAGGTGCCTGTATGCATATGGGTATAGGGTATCATCTACTGGGCTATAGGGAACATTTCACAAGCCACACCACTAAGGAAAACCAAACCTGCTTGCTTCAGTGGCCAGCAACTTCCAGTAGCCTTTCAACTAGGTGTAAGGGTTCCTGAACACTACTTTCCATGCAGAAGGCTTAACTACCATGATCTTATCCAGGTAACCACAGTTGTTGTGAATTAATGGCCCTATCACATCCTTCTCTTCTTTGACGTTCTCTTAGCCTTGAATTAGGTGTGGGATATTGGGCATATAATATATTTGATACCATGACAACAGTGCTAAGAAGAAAGTTCCTACCATTAAATGAAAAGGAGGCAGGTAGAGAAGATCCCATACTATCAACTTAACAACACACTTGAAAGCTGTAGAACAAAAGGAAGAAATCACATTGAAAATAAATGGACAGCAAGAAATAATAAAACTCATGGCTGAAATCAGTAAAACAGAAGCAAAGAGAACAATAGAGAGAATCAATGAAACAAACACTTGGTTCTTGAGAAAACAAAATAAACTACTACTTATCCAAATTAACTAAAAGGCAGATTAGTTATTATCAATTGACAAAATCAGAAATTAAAGGGTGTATAAAAATAAACACTGAAGAAGTTCAGAGAATCATAAGGATATACTTTAAAAACTTGAGCACCACAAAATTGTAAAATCTAAAAGAGAAATGGATAATTTTATCAATAGATAACACTTACAAAGTTAAGTCAAGATCAAATAAAAAATTTAAATAAATGTATAATATCTACTGAAATACAAGTAGGCATTAAAAGTTTCAACTTATCAAAGTACAGGGCCAGCTTGTTTTAGGGCAGAATTCTACCAGACTTTGACACAAGAGTTAATGCCAATACTTCTCAAATTATTCCACAAAAGAGAAACAGAAGAAACATTTCTCAATTCAGTTTATATGAGGCCACAGTTACTTTGATACCCAAACCACATAAAGATTCACCAGAACAAAAAAAGAATTACAAACTAATTTTCTTTATCACACAAATGCAAAAATGCTCAATAAAATACTTGAAAACTGAATCCAAGAACATATCACAAAGATTATCAACCTTAAGTATACTTCATCCCAGCAATGGGGGAAGGGTTAATATACAAAAATCAGTAAATATAATCCACCATATAAGTAAACTGAAAGAAAAGTACATAATCATCTCCAAAGTTGCAAAAAAGGCCTTTGACAAAATCCAACAGCCGTTCATGATAAAATTCTTACAGAGATTAAAAATACAAGAGACAAACTTAAACATAATAAAGACAATTTATAGCAAGCCTGTGCAAAGTAATTCCCATCAAATCAGGAACAAGGCAAGACTGTTGGTCTTCTCTATGTCTATTCAATATAGTATTTGCCATTTTATGTAGAGCAATAAGAGCTGACAGAGATGAAGGGAATAAATAATTGGAAAGGAAAAAGTCAAAATATCCTTATTTGTAGATGATATGATAGTATACATAAGTGATTCAAAAATTCCACTAGGGAACTCCTACAGTTAATAAACACTTTCAGTGAATTGGCATGATATAATATTACCTTGAAAATATCAATAAAGGGACTGAGAAAGAAATCAGGGAAACAACACTTTTCACAATAGTCTCAAATAATTAAAAAAAATAAGCTAACTGTAATAACTGTAAAAACACACAGTCCTTGAAGAAAAAATTTAAAAAATATCAGAAGGTTGAAAAATCTCTGTTGCTCAGGGATCAGTAGGATTAAAATATTAAAAATGATTATCCTACAAAAAGCAATCTAGAGATTCAATGTAATCTCCATAAAAACCCCTACACAGTTGTTTACGGGCCTTGAAAGGATAATTCTCAACTTCATATGGAAAAACAAAAAAACTACAGATAGCTAAACTAATCTTGAATGATATATGAACTGCTGGAGGTATCACTATTGCAGGCTTCAAGCTGTACTATAGAACTATACGAAAACTGCATGGTATTGGTACAAAAAAAAAAAAAAAACCCCACACTGTTCAGGTGAAATCTAATTAAAGACTCAGACATAAATCTAAACACTTGTCGGTACTTGATTTTTGATTTGGAAAAAAAAATCCAGAAATACACACTGGAGAAAAAAAAGGCAGAATCTTCAACAAATAGTGCTAGTCAAATTGAATGTCTATATGTAGAAGATACGTATTTACCACCCTGCATAAAATCCAAGTCCAAGTGCATCAAAGACCTCAATATAAAACCAAATACATTGAACTTAATAGTAGAGGAAGTGAGAAAGTCCTTGATGCATGAGCACAGAAGGAAACTTTATGAACAGAGCACCAATAATATAGGCACTGAAATCAACAATTAAGTATCCTGTACAATAAAAGAATTTAGAGAGGTATCACCATCCCCAATAGCAAGCTGTACTACAAAGCAATAGTTATAAAAACTGCATTATATTGGTATAGAAACAGACAGGTTGATCAATAGAATAAAATTAAAGACCCAGAAATAAACATACACACTTATAGACACTTGTTATTTGATAGAGAAGTCAAAAAATATAATGGGAAAAAGAAAGCATCTTCAGCAAATGGTGCTGCATGTAGAAGGATGTAAATAGATCCATGCTTATCACTCTTCTAAATCTCAAGTAATTTGGATCAAAGGCCTTAACATAAAACTGGATACACTAAATCTAACAGAAGATAGAGTGTAGAATAACTTTGAATGCATTGTTAGAGGAGATAACTTCCTGAACAGAACACCCATGGCTCAGATTCTAAAATCAAAAATGAATAAATGGGAACTCATGGAACTAAAAAGCTTCTGTAAGTCAAAGGACACCATCATCAGGACAAAATTGTAGCCTACTAATTGGGAAAAGATCTTGATCAACCCTACATCTAACAAGGGCTAATACACAAACTATATAAAGAACTCAAGAAGTTAATCAAATAACCAATTAAAAATGGGGTACAGAGTTAAACGGAGAATTCTCAACAGAGGGATCTTGAATGGCCCAGAAACACTTAAAGAAATGTTCAGCTTCCTTAGTTATCAGAGAAATGCAAATCAAAACAATTCTAAGATTCCACCTTACACATATGAGGATGGTTAAGTTAAAAAAAAAACTTCAAGTGACAGCACATGCTGGTGAGGATGTGAAGTAAGGGGAACACTCCTCCATTGCTGGTAAGAGTGCTAACTTATACAACCACTTTGGAAATCAATTTGTTGTTTGCTCAGAAAACTGGAACCCAAAAGATGCACCACCATCCCTAAAGACACTTGCTCAGCTATGTTCATACCTTTTTCTATAATAGGTAGAACCTGGAAATAACCCAGATGTCCCTCAACTGAAGAGTGGGTAAAGAAAATGTAGTTCATTTACACAATGGAATAATATTCTACTATTAAAAACAAGTACATCATGAACTTTGCAGGCAGATGGATGGAATTAGGAAATCTCATCTTGAGTGAGGTAACTCTGATCCAAAGGACATGCATGGTATGTACTCAGTCATGAGTGGATATTAGCTGTAAAGTATAGGATACCTACATTACAATTCACAGACCCAGTGAAGCTCAGTATCAAGACTGGCCCATGCAAGCTTTCTGGAATCTCATTCAAATGGGAAATAAATGCCATTAGAAGAAGACAGAACCAGAAAAGAGAGGGATGGGGAGTGTGAGGTGGATGGGAGAAGAGCATTAGGTATGGGTAGAGCCTGGGAGAGAGGGCTCCTGAAGAGGGAATGAAAATCAGTGGTTCAGGGAGGGTTGCATTTCTAGGACTCACCAGAAACCTGGGTTGGAGGAGGCTCCCTGAAATCTGTGGGAATGACTCTAGCTGAGACTCCTAGCAGTAGAGCCTGAAGAGGCCATCTCCTGTAGACAGGCAGTGCTCTCAGTGGCAGGATAAAAATGCTAACACTTCTGGTTTAGTTTGGGTTTTACTTCTGGGAACAAACTCTATGACCAAGACAACTCTTATAAGAACAACATTTAATTGTGACTGGCTTTCATGTTCAGAGGTTCAGTCCATTATCATCAAGGTGGGAGCATGGCAGTGTCCAGGCAGACATGATGAAGGAGGTGCTGAGGGTTCTACATCTTGTTCTGAAGGCGAACAGGAGAAGACTTGATTCCAGGCAGCTAGGAGGGAGTTCTTAAAGCCCATGCCCACAATGACACACTTCCTCCAAGAGGTCACCTCTACTCCAACAAAGGCATATCTCCTAATACTACCAACCATATTTATTCCACCATACCAACCCACCCACAAAACCTTCAACGAAAAATTAGTCTTGCCTATAAGAGAACGAGAAAAAGGCCAACAATTGACTGGCCCAACTTGAGACCCATCCCATTGGCAATAACCAATCCCTGTTACTATTAGTGATACTCTTTTATGCTTGCAGATAGTTGTCTAGCATGACATTCCTCCAGAGGCTCCACACAGCAGCTGATTCATACAGATGAAGACACCTATAACCAAACATTGTGTGGAGCACAGAGATTCTTGTTGAAGAGTTGAGTGAAGGATTCCATTTTATACCTGTCAGGATGGCTAAGATCAATAACACAGGTTTCAGGTCATGTCAGTGAGAATGTGGAACAATGGAAATAACTCCTTCATTGCTGGTGGGATTGCAAACTTGTACAACCACTGTAAAAGTCAGTGCTGTAGTCCCTAAGAAAATTGAAAATTGATGTACCTCAAGACCCAGCTATACCACTCTTGAGTATATATTCAAAGAACAGCCCTTCTTATCACAAGAACACTTGCTAAATCATGTTCATATTGACTTTAGTCATAATAGCTAGTAACTTGAAACAGCCTAGATATTCCTCAACTGAAGAATGGATAAAGAAAATGTAGCACATTTATATACACAGTGGAGTATTCCTAGCTGTTAAAACATGATATAAAATTTGCAGGCAAATGGATGCAACTAGAAAAAATTATCCTGAGCAGGTAGAGCAACAACCCACAAAGACAGTTAAGGTGTGTCTTCACCTATAAGAGGATCTTAGCTCTCACATATATAATAATCAAGCTACAATCCATAGATCCAGAGAGGTTAGGTAAAGAAGGGGGCTCTAGGAGGATGCACGGATCTCCCTGGGAAAAGGAAATAGTATAGATTATATAGGTGTACTGGGAGCAAGTGGGGACAAGAGTGGGAGGAATCAGATGGTGGGAGATGAAATATAGTGAGAAAGAGTGGGGAGAGATATTCAGAATTGGGTGACATTTGAGGGTAGTATGGAAACCTAAGGCAACATATACATACTGAAATCTATGTAGGCTGTCTTTTATAATCAGACAAAGCTTCCAAATGTGAAGGGACTAGGTTGAATTCAGTTGAGATGTTGGGCAAGAGGGTCTCATGGAATTACTTAAACAATCCAGGCTAATGTTAAGACAAAGGGCTGCTCCCTACAAACTGAAAACAGGACATTATTGTAGAGGACAACATACACATGACTCATTGAACATAATGAGGTTCATCTGATGCCTACATAGAACCTTCACCACATATATTTTTTAGTCTTTTTGATGTGGGAAAATACTCTGCAGGCTACTGTAAGAGAAATATGAACATCAATCCAACCACAAACTCTGTTGTAGAATCTTTCCTGCCTGTAATGGTGAGACAGAACTTGTGGTCGTAGCCAACCAACATCCGATTTCATTTAGGGCCCACTCCACAAAAAGGAGCCTATACCAAACACTGCTTGGATAAACAAGAACCAGAGACTATATGGAGTAGAGACCTAGGGTAAAACCAAACACCCCTGGTTTAAAAACACAACCAATAAACTGGTTACTAATGATATTCTGCCATATTTGTAGATGATACATCCTGTCATCATCATAAAGGGTTCCTTTGGTAGCAGATGGAAACTAATGAAGGGGTGCACAGCCAGATATTATGTGTTGGAAGAGAGTCTAAATGGGAGGTCTTTATCAGACCCCTCCCACAGAGCTCAGGAAATCCTGTGGAAAAAGAGATATAAAGAATGTTAAGTGTCAGAGGCAATGGAACATATTAGGAGAACATGGCCCTCTGAATCAACTAAACAAGGAGCTTATGAACTAAGAGACACAGGAGTAGCAAGCACAGAGCCTACATGAGTGCACAACAGGTCCTCTGTGTTTGTATTATAGCTATTAGCTTAGTATTTTAGGGGACCTCTGACTTTGAGAACTACTGGTTCTCTGACTTGCTTATCTGTTCTTGGGACTTATTTCTTCCTGTTGGATTGCCATGTCCAACATCAATGTGAAAGTTTTTGCTTCATCTTATTTTATTTTGCCATGTTTACTGCCTCTTAGAACCTTGTTCTTTTCAAATGAGAAACAGAATGGGAGAAAATACATTGGGGAAAGGAGTTAGAAAGGAACTGAGAAGAGTGGAGGGAGGTGAAATTATAGCCAGGATATATTTTATGAGAAAAAAATTGATTTTCAACTTTAAAAGTGAAAATTATTATCCTCTGATTGGTATAAATTGTTGGACAAGGTCATCAGTATTACAGTCCTGTTGTTTAATTTCTTTCTTATCGCAACATTATGGTATAGGTAATATCAAAGTTCAGACCCTGGAGTGTTTAAGAAGGCTAGAGAAACATAATTCTAAGAACTTTTATTTTCTGTTTGCCACATGGTCCTTCTACACATATCAGGCTGTCCTTAAATTTGTCATCCTCCCACATAAACTTCCTGAGATTCAGGATTACAGGTATGTACCACCATGCCAACTAAAAGAAATATTTTATAAAATATAGTAGTCTTATGAAATTATGAACAATAAAACCTTTCTTTTGTGCTAAAGAATATTCAAGAGTGGAGATAAAGAAATTGGACCCCTAGCTTAATTTAAAGAAAATTTTTGAACATAAAATCTCATAAGAAAAGTTTAATAAGTATTGTATAAAACTGGTTCAGATTTAATACAACAGCATGATGATGTATAACTGGAACCCAGTGTTCAGGAGGCTGAAGTTCTAACTTATACATGAACAAATGAATAAAGAAAGAAAAACAAAATAAACAAAAAAGTAGAAATTCTTCAACGAAAATGTTGTTCTTTTACCCTATAGTCATTTTTTTCTGCAATTTTATTGGATATTTTATTTATTTACAATACAGATGTCATCTCCTTTCCCCATTTCCCCTCCCTAGAACCCCCTATCCTATATCCCCTCTTCCTTTATGCTTTTATGCCATTTTGATTACATACATGTATTAAAGTCAGTTTTAGGTTGAGGGTCTAGCAATGCAATAGATGCAAATAGTCAAGGAACAAGCAATACAATAAACAGAAATAGTCAAAGAAAAAGCAAGACATTAAATCCAATTACTTGAACACTCCCATGATCACTGTTTCTAAAGGTTTATCAGGACTACTAAAAGTATCTGAGCCTACTTCCCTGTCCTAGCCCAAGGTCATTTTCATGTCTGAAGCCTACTTCCTTGTTCTAGCCTAAAATTTAGATTCCTGCCTGAGATTACTTCTTTGCTCTAGCCTAAGATTTAGATTCCTACCTGAACTTTTTTGTTTTAGCCTAATGTCAGATTCCTGCCTGAAGCCTACTTCCTTGTTCTTGGCAAATGTCATATTCCTGCCAAGCAGCCCATTTTCTTGTCTCCGGCCAATGTCAGATTCTTGCCAAGCAGCCCCAAAGGTTCTCCATCTCTCCCCCTTTTTTATTTCATTAACAAGACTGAGCCTGTCATAGGTCATTCTGACAAGAATACCTTCTTTATCTGTCATAGAATATGCATTATCAAAAGCTTGACAATTAAAGGAGCCTTAAAACACTCACTAACCATTTTTTTGAAATCCAGATCCTGTTCCAACATTATCTTTTGCTATCATAACATCATGTTGAACTACAGCTAACTTTCAAATATGTATCTGACAATGTCAAGATCCAACCTCCCAAATGTAGACTATTTCCAATATTGAATTGATTTCTAGACCAGTACATGGTTGAGTCCTAATAGCTGGTCACCTTTAAGAAAAATACAAGAGACATTATAATTTCTCTTTTTGATTCTCCACAAGGTCTAAAAACTTGTGGCAAGGCAGCTTGTCAAATCTGAGATATAGTCAAGCAAAGGTAGGTCAGGAACATATGTCCAATACAGCTCCCCAATAACCCTTCTCAGGGCACTCAGCAAGCATCATTCTTTGTCTCAGCAACAGTGTGTCTTACAAATCTATTTAAAGTTTAACAGGCCTCTTCCACAATACCTTGTTGTTGAGGATTGTATGAAATCTCTGTAAGAAATTGTTGACAAAAAGTTTCTATTGCTCAACTACAATTGCCAGGCTCATTATCTGTTTTTTTTTTTATTGGATATTTTATTTATTTGCCTTTGAATGTTATACTCTCTCCCACTCTGCACCCCAACACCCCTTATTCCATCCCCCCCTCATCCTACTTCTATGAGGGTGTGCCCTGACCATCCACCCATTCCCGCCTCCCTGCTCTCAAATTCCCCAGCACTAGGGAATCCAAACTTTCAGGGACCAAGGCCCTCCTCTTCCGCTGATGCCTGATAAGCCCATCCTCAACTACCTATACAGGTGAAGCCATGAGTCCCTCCCTTTGTGTTCCAAGGCTGGAGGTTTAGACACCGGGAACTCTGGTTGAGTATTTTGATACTCCACCTAAGAAGAACCAAAGCACCCATTCTTTGGTCTTCCTTCTTCTTCTTGAGCTTCTTGTGGTCTATGTGTTGTATCTTAGGTATTGTGAGAATTTGGTCTAATATCTACTTATCAGTGAGTGCATACCATGTGTTTTCTTCTGTGATTGGGTTACCTCACTCAGGATGATATTTTCCAGTTCCATCCATTTGCCTAAGAATTTCACGAACTCATTGTTTTTAAGAGTTGAGTAGTAATCTATGGTGTAAATGTACCACATTTTCTGTATCCATTCCTCTGTTGAAGGACATCTGGATTCTTTCCAGCTTCTGGCTATTATAAATAAGGTTGCTGTGAGAATAGTGGACCATGTTTCCCTGTTGTATGTTGGAACATCTTTGAGTATATACCCAGGAGTGGTATAGCTGGCTCCTCAGGAATACTGTATCCAATTTTCTGAGGAACCCCCAGACTGCTCTCCATAGTGGTTGTACCAGCTTACAGTCCCTCCAACAATGGAGGAGTCTTCCTCTTTCTCCACATCCTTGTCAACATCTGCTGTCACCTGAGTTTTTGATCTTAGCCATTCTGATTGGTGTGAGGTGGAATCTCAGGGTTGTTTTTATTTGCATTTCCTTGATGATTAAGGATGTTGAACACTTGTTTAGGTGCTTCTCTGCCATTTGAGTTTCCTCAGTTAAGAATTCTTTGTTTAGCTCTTTACTCCATTTTTAAATAGGGTTATTTGATTGTCTAGAGTCTAATTTCTTCAGTTCTTTTGTATACCTTAGATATTAAGCATTTTTACTATATTAATCCTTCCAATACATGAGCATGAGAGAACTTTCAATCTTCTAAGATCTGATTTGATTTCTTTCTTCAGATACTTGAAGTTCTTGTCATACAGACCTTTTATTTGCTTGGTTAGATTTACACCATGGAATTTTATATTATTTGTGACTATTGTGAAAGGTGTTGTTTCCCAAATTTCTTTCTCAGCCTGTTTGTCTTTTGAGTAGAGGAAGGATACTGAATTGTTTGAGTTACTTTTATATCTAGCCACTTTGCTAAAGTTGTTTTTCAGGTTTAGGAGTTCTCTGGTAGAAGTTTTGGGGTTACTTTAGTATACTATCATATCACCTGCAAATATTGAAATTTTGACTTCTTCTTTCCCAATTTGTATCCCTTTGTCCTCCTTTCATTGCCTAGTTGCTCTTGCTAAGAATTCTAGTACTATATTGAATAGGTAGGGAAAGAGTGGGCAGCCTTGTCTAGTACCTGATTTTAGTGGGATTGCTTCAAGTTTCTCTCCATTTAGTTTGATGTTGGCTACTGGTTTGCTGTATATTACTTTTGCTGTGTTTAGGTATGGGCCTTGAATTCCTCACCCTTCCAATACGTTTACCATGAAGAAATGTTGAATCTTGTCAAATGCTTTCTCAGCATCTAGTGAGATGATCATGTGGTTATTTTCTTTGAGCTTGTTTATATAGTGGACTACATTGATTGATTTCCATATACTGAACAATCCTTGCATTCCTGGGATAAAGTCTACTTGATCATGATGGATAATTGTTTTGATGTGTTCTTGGATTCAGCTTGTGAGAATTTTATTGAGTATTTTTGCATCAATATTCATAAGGGAGATTTTTCTGAAGTTCTCTTTCTTTGTTGGCTCTTTGTTGATTTAAGTATGAGTGTAATTGTGGCTTCATAGAATGGATTGGGTAGTGTTCCTTCTGTTTCTATTTTGTGGAACAGTTTACAGAGAATTGGTCTTAAGTCTTCTTTGAAGGTCTGATAGAACTCTGCACTAAAACCATCTGGTCCCGGACATTTTTTGGTGGGGAGACTTTTAATGACTGCTTCTATTTCTTTAGGGGTTATGGGAATATTTAGATGGTTTATCTGGTCCTGATTTAACATTAGTAACTGGCATTTTTCTAGAAAATTTTCCATTTCATCCAGATTTTCCAATTTTGTTGAGTATAGGCTTTTGTAGTAGGATCTGGTGATTTTTTGATTTTCCTCAGTTTCTGTTGTTATGTCACTCTTTTCAGTTCTGATTTTATTAATTTGGATACTGTGTTTCTGCCCACTGATTAGTCTGGCTGAGGGTTTATCTATCTTGTTGATTTTCTCAAAGAACCAGCTCCTGGTTTTGTTGATTCATTCTATAGTTCTTTTTGTTTCTACTTGGTTGATTTAAGCCATGAGTTTGATTATTTCCTGTCATCTACTCATCTTGGTGTGTTTGCTTCTTTTTGTTCTAGAGCTTTCAGGATTGTTGTAAATCTGCTAGTGTATGCTGTCTCCAGTTTCTTTTTGTAAACATTTAGAACTATGTGTTTTCCCCTTAGCACTGCTTTCATTGTGTACCATAAGTTTTGGTATGATGTCTCTTCATTTTCATTAAATTCTGAAAAGTCTTTAATTTCATTCTTTATTTCTTCCATGACCACATTATCATTGAGTAGAGTGTTGTTCATTTTCCACATGAATGTGGGCTTTCCATTGTTTTTGTTGTTATTGAAAACCAGCTTTAGTCCATGGTTATCTGATAGGATGCATGAGATTATTTCAGTTTTCTTGTATCTGTTGAGGCCTGTTTTGTGACCAATTATACGGTCTATTTTGGAGAAGGTACCATGAGATGCTGAGAAAAAAAAATATTCTTTTGTTTTGGGATGAAATGTTCCATAGATATTTGTTAAATCCATTTGGTTCATAACTTCTGTTAGTTTCACTGTATCTTGGTTTATTTTCTGTTTCCATGATCTCTCCATTGCTGACAGTGGGCGTTGAAGTCTCCCAATATTATTGTGTGAGGTGCAATGTGTGCTTTAAGCTTTAGTAAGATTTCTTTTATGAAAGTGGGTGCTCTTGGCATTTGGCGCATAGATGTTCAGAATCGAGAGTTCACGTTGGTTGACTTTTTATTTGACGAGTATAAAATGTCCTTCCTTATCCTTTTGATAGCTTTAAATTGAAAGTTGATTTTATTTGATATTAGAATAGCTACTCCAGCTTGTTTCATAGGACCATTTGCTTGAAAAATTGTTTTCCAGCCTTTTACTATAAGGTAGTGTCTGTCTTTATAACTGAAGTGGGTTTCCTGTATGTAGCAAATACTGGGTCCTGTTCAAGTTTCCAGTCCTTTAGTCTATGTCTTTTTATTGGAGAATTGAGTCCATTGATGTTAAGAGATATTAAGGAGTAGAGATTGTTGCTTTCTGTTATTTTCATTATCAGTGGTGGCATTGTTTGTGTGTCTATCTTCTTTTGGATTTCTTGGAAGAAGATTACTTTCTTGCTCTTTCTAGGGTATGACTTCCTTCCTTGTATTGGAGCTTTTCCTCTATTATCCTTTGTAGTTCTGGGTTTATGGAAAGATATTGTATAAATTTGGTTTTGTCATGGAATATCTTGGTTTCCCCATCTATGGTAATTGAGAGTTTTGCTGAGTATAGTAACCTGTGCTGGCATTTGTGTTCTCTTAGGGTCTGTATGACATCTGTCCAGGATGTTCTGGCTTTTATAGTATCTGATGAGAAATCTGGTGTAATTCTGATAGGTCTGCCTTTATATGTTACTTTGCCTTTTTCCATTACTGTCTTTTAGTCATTAATTTTAGTTAAAATTTTTCATCTGCAAGCAGAAATGTAGTCAGCTACATGTGCTGTTCAGTTGTGGAAAGTAAGTATACCTCATCTAGGTTTTATAACACATTTTTGTGCTGGAAATCTATGATACTTGCTTAGCTTTTGCCTATTTATAGGCAACAATAAAGAAGAACTATCACAATCTTCTAAATTAGAGTCAGATGAAGACATCAGGATAAAGAACTCAGGGTCAGAAACCCAGAGATGGGGAAAAAAAAGCAAAGAGAAATTATTTTGGGGTGTGTGTGCATGAGTGTGTGTGTGGGTGGGTGGGTGTGTATGTGTGTGTGTGTGTTTAATCCATGCCACTATCAAGGATAAATCAACTCTGGAAGTTGGAAAGATTAGGACAAATTTTAGAATTTCCTTTTTTGATAGTTTTTCCCTCAGAGATGTCTACAATGTTTATGAAAAAAAAATCAGGCAACACATGTATGCTATGTGGGTAAGGGTTTTGTTAAATGAAGAAACCAGGATCGTGGTTTTTCAGTCCATGTGTTTACTTAACCCTACTTCCCTAGAGATTGCAACCTGAGAGCAGCTACATACAATGTGAGTGAGTGTGGCTTTCTTTCCAATAAAACCTGATCAAAACATAGTCACATGCATTTCTTGGCAAGGAGGCTGGAATTTAACAAAATAGCAACAGAACATAGGCTTCTTCCTTCATTATTACATCTCAAATTGGTAAATGCCTTGGGGAAATGAAATTCAAGAAAATTGAACACTATGTTCTCGGACTGCTTCTCTGGATGCTTGGTCTTTACAGGCTAGAAGGAAATAGAGCCTTCCAGCACTTGCCTGTGAATTCCCTTTCCTCAGGCCCCACCTGGAGAATACTGCTTTCTAGAACCAGAGCCCAAAAATATTTTAAGAAATGAAGGATATCATTAGCCCATACCTACATAATACACTTCATAGAGCCTGCTAATGTAACTCAGGGCTACTTACACATCATTTCTGTTCACACAACTCTAACTCTGCCTACTAGTATTCCCTATCCTACAAATTACACTAACATTTTTACTGTTCTATTCTTGACAGGACAGGTCTTGTAAATCATATTCAGAAATAAAATGAACAAAGAAAATAAATGATGGGATATGTGGTTGTTCTTAATTTTCAATTTTTCAGGATCTGGAGTCACCTAGGTGACAAGACTTTCAGCACATCTGTGACAGATTATCTAGATTCTAGATTAAATTATTTGAGGTGGAAGATTTTTCCACTCTTGCCATGACATCCAATGGGCTGTACTTTCATACTGAACAAAAATGTGAAGACAAGCTGATTGCTGACATGTATGTTTTATGGGCAAGACCTTATTTTCAAATACACACAAACATCATGCAACATGCTAGAAAAGAAGAGACGTATTCACCTACAATTAACTTACAAATCTCTCTCTCTGCTTCCTGACTGCAGATATAGTAGGACCAGCTGCCTCCTGCTCCTGCTCCTGTGACCTACATATGATGACAGGCTGCAATGTCAAACTGCAAGCTAAAATAAATACTTCCTTCCTAAAGTTGATTTTCATAGTGATTTTTGTCATGGTAACAAAAAAGAAAATAAGTAACACTAAAGAATACACAGTATTAGAAAATAAAAATAAAGACATTCTGATGTGTGCCTTGCGATATTCTACTGAGTTGAGTGTGTGTACTGCCTGTGGAGATTAGAAGAGGGTATCAAATCACCTGGGACTGGAGTTACACAGTTTTGAAGTACCATGTATGTGCTGGGAATCAAACCCAGAACTTCTGTAAAAGCAGCAGGTACTCTTAATGCAGAGACATATCTACAGCCCCTATTTACAGCATTTTTAAAATAAAGAACATTATTTTAGTACACTTATTATCTATGGAATCAGAGACAAAGTTGTTTACTGACAATGTAAAGTATATGTAAGAAATAAGCATCAGTTAAGTCTAACTATATGTAGTTGAGCTTCTGACATGATGAACTTCCTTTTAGCTTGCATCTTAATATTAAATGAGAGGGAGAGAGGGAGAGAGGGAGAGAGGGAGAGAGAGAGAGAGAGAGAGAGAGAGAGAGAGAAAGAGAGAGAGAGAGAGAGGAAGGAAGGAAAGGAAGGAAGGAAGGAAGGAAGGAAGGAAGGAAGGAAGGAAGGAAGAAATAGCAGGAAAGAATAAAATAGCTATTATCATGGCAAACTTCTGGTGTGTTAAATGCTGGAACTCGATGTATAAGCCTAAGGCTTCATGCAACTATGTGACTTCAAAAGGAACGGGTATTTTTTAGAGTCATTCTCCTAATATAGGTTTAAAATCTGTGCAAATGTTCTGCTTAATACAAAAGAGAAGATGCTTGAAATCTGAATACTCTAAAATCTATGACTCACACATTTAATTTTTAATGTTACCAATCTAGAAATCTACCATTTTAAGGGTATATAAGTTATGGGGCAAGAACTTTTAAACTATGTCTTTTTCCAAAGGTTGGTTTTGGTAGAACCATTAATACTATGTCGATAAAAAGTAGAGTGCTTTCTTTGCTTTTGTCTTATGAATTATGGAGCACAATTTAAAATCTTTTACAATAATATGCAATTGCAATATGCATATTGTATACATCCTTAGCTATCCAACTGGGGTAAGTTTTTAGTTTTAGTCTTTGGAATACACTTATATTCATCACAGTTTTCCAGATTATAATGAATTCATGGTATTCTCATCAATGACATATATTCCATAAAAGTTTAATTGTCGTTCTACATTAAGACTGAATTAATGAACACTTTCAAAGTTTTGCTACAGTCGAATTACCAGTTCCCATCAGGCATGACTGAAGTAGAATTAGCTCATTCTGAATACATAGCCCAACATACACACACACACACACACACAAACACACACACACACACACACGTGAACACACATGCACAGAGAGAGAGAGAGAGACAGAGACAGACACAGAGACAGAGACAGACAGATAGAGCAGGAAAAGAGAAAGATACAGAACCTCAGTCAATTTTAATGCTGAGGGAATAGTGGATTTCAGAAATGCCAACTCTGGGCAGGATATAAGTCTAAGATCACATTCCTATATTCTAGATTTTGTTATGAGATTTTTTTCCTTTTACAATTTTTCTCATTATGAAAAAAGTTCTGAACATGAAACTGGCTTACATTATATTATGTAGGGAGGTAGGTCTATATCCAGAGGTAACTTTCTTGGTCTAAAAGTGAGATCTATGGTGGGTCTATGAATGGGATCTAGCATGAGTGCATGACCTGGTCCCCTATAAGACCATCAGATGTGAGACTTTAAAAGGTGCATTCACTCATCTGAGCTGAACAAAAGCAGACTCAAAGAAGATGTAAAATTTCTATCTCCAAATTTAATTTCTTCTGCTACATAATAGATGTTTCTTTTGAATAATAAAGAAAGAAAGAATACGAGACAATTGAAATCATTAGCTGCTACTGTCTACATTAGCATTACTTAAGCAGGTTACTGTTCTCATCAATAAAACTGAGACTCAACGAAATTCTCATCTGCAAAACTGTAGCAAATGACTTTATTGTTCATTGCAGAAATTTCAAAAGAGTACCCCCAAAAAGCAGTTTTCAAGTAAAAAAACATTTTAATGCTTTCAACAAAATCCTCTTTTATGTCTTAAAAAAATCTAAATTATTAGTTACATCTCTCATTGCTGTGACAAACTGTGACAAAAGCAACTTACAAAAGAAAAGGTCACAGTTTGAGGGCAGAGTGCTCATGGCAGAACATACAGGCAGTAAGGTGATTGATTAATTTGAGTCCACAGGAAGCAGAGAAAGAGAAATTCCTGTACTCACTTCACTTTTTTTCTTAGTTATGGAGATGGTGCTATCCGCATTTAGGTTATTTCTTAATCCTTCTAGTCACTCAATGTAGATATTATCTCAGGGCTTAATCTCCTGGGTTATTTTAAATCCATTCATGTTGGCAATCAATATTAACTATCACAAATATTTATGATGGACTTTGCTCTGGCTCACAAAAGCATGGATTCCCCATATCAGTATTCCATATTGAAAGACTTTGTAAAGTCTTAGTAAATATGGGAAAAAAATGTCCTGCTCTGAAATGTGACTATGATTGACAAACTAGCATTGTTATCATAGTAATCACCAACTAACTTTGCATCTTTAATAAGTTATTTTAATGACATATTGAGAGAGACAAAAGCTGGCATGAACTATATTACAATTAAGCCTGAGTTTATTTCAGATATTGAATTTGAGTTGCATATGTATCTAGTAAAAATGTTACTCACATTTTAACGTTGTCTTGTAATCATGCTTTTCCTACTCCAAACAAAATTCTAAATTTTGTAGAATCTGTAGAATCATTGTTCTGCACCAAGAACTTGCATCTTACCATGAACTTTATTTTTTACATCTATGCAGCACATTCATTATTTATGAAGCATAAAACTTAAACCATGTCATTGCTACACAAGTACTCTTTAGTCTCTGTGACAGAATAAGGCTGAGAGCTTTGAGAGCAACCACAGGTCTTTAGGACAGCTCAACTTTCTGGCTCCTCAGCCGCTACCTGCTTTGTGAATCAAGGATATTTTTTTTTTAGGATACATGTTAAAATTATTTTATTACATACGTATGTCTACCCATGTAATATCTTTTAAGTGAATGTATAACCTGTAGAAAACAATCACATTGGTATTTTTCTTTTTACCTTTAGCTTTCTATTTCACTAAGATTTACCTCTTGGGAAGAGCTAAGCATTTTCATTCCTGTTATTTTTATGGTGGGGTTTTTTTTCATATACTTGTTGAGAAGACATTATTATTAAGTTTGAGGTTCTGACTTTAATGGACAGGAATTACTGTTACTGATAAAGGACAAATTTATTCCTTCTTCTGACCTTTATTGACTGGGAGGAGGGAGGGCCCTGTGCAAGATCACAGGAAGGAAAATGGAGGAAAATGATCTCAACTGTTGTGTGGGTACAGTGATGAGAGTGGGCTGTGAGCTGAGAGCTTAGGGCTTTCTCTGTCCTCTGCTAGCCTATTGTCATCTAGCTATCAGAGGCTCCTTTGTTTCCCATGGAATAAATAGTCTGTGGTGCTGAGGGCTCTGTGGCCTCTTCAGAACTAACACTACCACCTAAGTAAAGAAACACACCCAATACACAGTATCCCTGAATCTCTCTTTGCTTCTGTGTTTTCTGCATTATTATACCCAAATTTTGTGCAAAAAAATCTATTACTAGGTATTTGGTTTGTAGGACATAATCTGGGACAAATGAGAGGCAGGGACTTTCCTGAGAACCAAGTTTTAAGGTCACAGAAGAGTTGCAGGAAGTCAATATTATAGGACAATGGATTCCTTGCAAAGTACTTAGATCAAGAGTTATCTCTAATCAGAAGAGGAGATCAGAGTGTCACTAGAGACTGCACAATTCTGTGATAGAGGGCAGTCATTGTGTCTGGAAGTTGAAGGAAAATGTAAGATATCCTAGGACTAGAACTACACATTGAGTTGTAATCAATGTGTTACAAATATTGCCTGTTTTCTCTCTCCTTGTGTCTCAGTATAAAGATTTCAAGAATGAGTTTAAAAAATGAATAAATAACTTTTGGAAAGGAAATAAAGACTGCAGAAATACAAAAGTAGGTGAATAGATACAGAGGTCATTTCCCTGGGCTTTGAAATAGTGCTACAGAAACAAGAGAAGAGGTCATGCAGAAACAAGTCTCTTCAGACCTGGGAACAGCCCTCAGATGTCCAGAAATGAGCAAGCCCTTGTTCTGTTACCCATGTGCAAGACACCTATCATTTCTGATTCCACAGGTCAGGCTGCCCTCACTGTGACCTCTGACTCAGAGTCTGTTTATAACCAGTTATACTTTACTGAAAGATTTTCTTGATTGAGCTAGAGAAGACACATCCAAGTCAAATATAAACACAATCCATGTTATATTTTTCTGTCTTCTCTTGTTTGAGGTTACAGCCAACTGAATACATGTCTGGGTACAATTTCCTTTAAGGAGTTTGATTTTGGTTTTGTCCTTATGCCTAGTTGTTCTTATGTCTGCATCTTCTGTTACTAATTGTAACTCTAAAAAGAGGACTTATAATCTGTTTGATCATTACATTTGGCCAATGTCCAATTGCAAATGAAATGTATACAATTAAAAATATATTAGAAGACCACACTTTGTGAAAAATAACACATCTCTTGTCTTGTGCTCCAATGGAAGTATCAGATTCTCATTTCCTCAAGAAAAATTACAATGTTCTTTAGATTGTTATAAGCTTATAATTCAGTTATTCTTACTACAGAGGCTATGTGCTTGAAGGATGTTCTGCAACCATAAGACAAGTATCCCCAAGAGGTTTTCTGGAAATACAGACTTAGTTTGATTCGCTGGCCAAATTATTGGTATGCATTGAAGTGGTTTTAGACCACTGTCTAAAAATGCTAAAGAAGAACTTAGGCCTAACCTTGAGACAATAGGATCCTATATAGTGTGTCCAAAGCACGAGTAGATCATGAGGCCTCCACCAGGCCTTGGTCCAGCCAGAACATTTCAGCTTTTGCCTAATTTTAATGTGCTAATAAAAATCCCATGCCATATATATATATATATATATATATATATATATATATATATATATATATAAAAACTTGGTGCAGATTGAAAGCCATTGGTCAATGTGGCAAACACCTGTGTAAAATTTGAAAGGACCCAGTAGTTTCCAAACTGGAAGCCTCTTTTCTTGGCAGAGAGATTAATATAGGGTCCAGCTCATCTGTAGCCTTCATTCTCACTTAATCCTCAACAGTGTATACGATTTTAAAATGCAGACACCAATGCCACTATGAATATTAAAGCTCTCATCTTAAAATGAAATTGTAAAAAGTCAAGTAAGAACTTTAAAAAGCTTGCTAAGAGCCAGTAAGTTGAAGACAAAGAGTGCTAGTTCAAATCTGAATCATAGAAAATGCAGGAAGACATGCTTTTCATTCCCAAGTAGTTTGCTAACAAACAAACAAACAAACAAAAAATACCTGTGTCCTAGGAAGTACCCCCCTCCAGTGCTCCCAGGTGTGTTTCCTGATGTTGGTTTATTTGCTACAGGAAGAATGAGGGAGGTAGTGTCATTTTTTTAGTAGTAATAATATTCTGAGCCAAGCCAGCTGCCATAGCCTGTGGTTGTGACCTCAGAGTTGGCAGAAGAGGACTGAGCAAACAGTGGGTATGGCTGCCACAGTAATGAACAGCTTTAACTAAATAATAAGAACAAACTAAAAACTGCTAGGGGCTGGGAAAGGGAAGTCTGAGGAAGGTGGATTGGAATCCTGGTTACTGTAGTAGAGTAGTGGCTAAGACAGGAAAGAAAGTTGTTTCAAGAGATAATGAGGTACAAGCATGATTGTTTTCTTAAGTTGGTGAAAAGCAAAGTACATTTACAGATAGAGGAAAATAAAAATAAATAAAATAAAAATATAGAAGAATTAAAGAGGGAAATGAAAGGCTGGTAAAGTGGTTCTCACAGGAGCTGCATTGATATAGTTTGTAAGAACATGATTGTTTGGCCCCATTCTGTTCAGACCACTGTTTCCTTGTAAAAATGTTTAAATGTATAGTGTAGCTAAAAGAACATTTCAGTGTAAATTTATACTTCTACCCCTGAGTTCCTCCATTAACACCCAACGTCATTTTTATCAAATATCTTTTCTACATGCCAATAAATCCTTCCTCTATGGCATTGAATTTATTATTTTTCCATAGTAAGTTCATCTCCCAAAATATTTTATATATTTTATATTACCCAAAGGCTAAATATGTGTTTACATTATGTATTAGTTAATTGTACTGTTGCTGTGATCAAATACTTTGCAAAGACAACTTAAAGAGTAAAAGGTCTATTTGGACTCAAAATTGCAGGTGGCAGTCCCTCTCAGTCAGAAGGAACATCATGGCAATAGGAGCTTGAGGATGCAGCTACTCACACTGTGTCTGCAGTTGGAAGCAGACAGAGATGAATATTGATACTCAACTTGCCCTTTCCTTATATATAGTACAAGACCCATGGTATGGTACTACAAACAGTTAATGTGAATCCTCCCAGTTCGATTGATATAATCTAGATAACCCTGCAAAGGCATGTTCAAGGGTTGTTTCCTAGGTTATTCTAGACCTCACCAAGATGACAATTGATGCCAATCACCACATACTATTTTGTGTAATAATCTTTATATACAATGAAAAGCAAAACCTTGTCCATTTACTGAGATTTGACAGATTCATATGTCTGTATATTCCCAAATTCTGTCAAGATGTAGAACCTTCCTATCACTCCAAGAAGTTCCTTTGGGAGCACTTCTGCACAGTTCCATCCAAAATCGGAGACTGATACTAATCTGGCAATTGTGTTTATAGCCTTATAGGTATATTTATCTAGTCTAGATATTCCTGTAAATGAAATAGAACAGGATAAATGGATCTGCATAAGACTTCTTTTACTCAAAAAAATATTTTCAAAGTGATTCTCCAAGCCCTGTGTTTCCATTTGAGTGCACCTTTTACTTCAGTCAGCTCCTGATGTTCTTCCTATAAAAACCTGAGAACCAGTTACCTCCTATTCCCTAGATTAACCAATTTCTCAGGTCTGAGGTCAGGGGAGGAAAGGATTTTAGTCTGGGTCTGCCTATTTCAGTGGATAGACACTATAAACATGTCCCATGCAATTCTGTAAGTCATAGCATAAACCTTTCAGAAGGATAAATAACCTTGGAGATATTGAGTCAAAATTTCTTAATTTATATAAGTGTATGCATGTAATTTAGATGAATTTATTTAGGACTTTAAGCAACACATATGTGGATGTGGATTTAGTTTCTTCTACTATAATGTGAGGATGTGTTTTTTTTTTTTTTTTTAGTTATTTGGACATTATACTGACCCTCAGTCTGATGTAAAACTGGCAAAACAAGAATCCCATTCTACAGTTTTCCTCTTGATGCAAATTATCATGTCCTTTGCTGTACAAAGGCTTTTTAGTTTCATATAGTTCTATGTGTCAATTGTTGGCCTTAATACACAAATTACTGGGCCATGTTTGAAAAGTCCTTTCA
The DNA here is from genome assembly GCF_004785775.1 of Grammomys surdaster. Taxonomy (NCBI): domain Eukaryota; kingdom Metazoa; phylum Chordata; class Mammalia; order Rodentia; family Muridae; genus Grammomys; species Grammomys surdaster. The sequence continues at coordinate 6,132,952 of NW_021604564.1, read as the reverse complement.
TATCCCAATGAGCTCAAGCATATTTCCTTCTTTCTTCATTATTAGGCTCAGATGACTACACTGACAAGTGTAGTTACATGTCTAGTTTGACCTGCACCATTTGTTAAAGATGATATCTTTTCTCAGATATGAATTGTATATCTTAGTCAAAATTCAAGTGTATGTAGAAATATGTGAGCTAATATGTGGGTCTCCCATTCTGTTCTGTTGATTAATGACTTTTTTCTACTAATATAAGGTTGTTTTATTGCTATATTTTACACACATGTGTGCATATGAATGAACATACATGCACACACATGCACACAACATCCATGAACACTCATGAGCTCCCACATGTATACATACATGTACAAGGAAGCAATCCTGATTGTATGTAGAGTGTGTTTATTTTAATACAAAATTTTGTGCTCATTAATTCTTAGGGAAAGAGGTGTTGTATGATTGCTGTCTTACTTCCTTTTTCATATTGAGTATTTTACTTTGTGTGTTTGGGAGACATCTTTTCATGACATTGGTTACTTTTCTAAAACTTTTCCTAATAGTATGTACAAAGACCACAGAACAAAATAAAACTCTGCCACAGAGAATTACAAAGTAGTTACAATGCAAAAAGTCTTAGAATTATTTTTTTTAAATTTCATTGGTTATTTTATTTATTTACATTTATTTCCTGGTTTTACTTCTGAAAACTCGATATCCAACCCTTCTCCCTTGCTTCTATGAGGGTGCTCCCCTACCCCCACCTACCCAATGTGTACTCAGCACCCTAGCATTTCCCTATGCTGGGGCATCATGCCTTCACAGGATCAAGGTCCTCACCTCCCACTGATGCCTGATAAGGCCATCATCTGCTATGTATGAAGCTGGAACCATGGGTCCCTCTATGTGTATTCTTTGTTGGTGCTTTAGTCCCTGGGAGTTCTGGGGGGTCTGGTTTGTTGATATTGTTGTTCTGTCTATGGGATTGCACACATATTCAGCTCCTTTAGCCCTTCCTCTAACTCCTCCATTGGGTTCCCTGTGCTTAGTTGGATGGTTGGCTATGAGCAACCACATCTATATTTGTCAGGCTCTGGCAGAGCCTGTCAGGAGACGTCCACCTCAGGCTAGATGCACTTCTTGGCATCAGTAATAATGTCTAGATTTGATGGCCGCAAATGGATCCTCAGGTGGGGCAGTCTCTGTATGGCCTTTCTGTCAGTCTCTGTTCCACTCTTTGTCCCTGTATTTCCTTTAGAAAGGAATAATATGGGTTAAAATTTTTAGGGGGATGGGTGTCCTCATCCCTAAATCAGGGGTCTGCGCCTAACCTCTGGATATGGTCTCTACAGGTTCTCTCTCCCCTTTCTTGGGTATTTCAGCTAATGTCATCCCTGTCCTGGGAGGACAGGTCCTGGGAGCCTCTTGCTTTCCTGGATCTGGGATTTTCTGTTGGCTATACACCCATGCCCCATTGCTACACACCTCTCTTCAATTTCCTGACCCTCTGTACACCTGCCCCCATCTCCTCCCACACCTGATCCTGCCCCTAGTTTTTCCCTCTACTCCTCCTCTCTTTTTCCTAAGTCCATCTCACTCTCTACCTCCCATGAGTATTTTATTCCCCCTTCTAAGAAGGACTGAAACATCTATACTTTGGTCTTCCTTCGTCTTGAGCTTCATATGATCTGTAAGTTGTATCATGAGTATTCCGAATACTTTTTTCCTAATACCCACTTATCGGTGAGTATATAAACCATGTGTGTTCTTTTGTGACTGGATTACTTCACTCAGCATGATATTTTCTAGTTCCATCCATTTACCTGTGAATTTCATGAAGTCATTGTTTTATATGGCTGAGTGGTACTCAATTGTGTAAATGTACCACATTTTCTGTATCCATTCATCTGTTGAGGGACATCTGGGTTGTACCTAGCTTCTGGCTATTATAAATAAGACTGTTATGAATGTAGTGATGCATATATCCTTGTTATAAGTTAGAGCATCTTTTGGGTATATGCACATGAGTGGTGTAGCTGGGTCCTCAGGCAATGCTATGCCCAATTTTCTGAGGAACTGCCATACTGATTTTCAGAGCGTGTGTATCAGCTTGCAATCCTACCAGCAATGGAGGAGTATTCCTCTTTTTCCACATCCTCACTAGCATCTGCTGTCACCTGTGTTTTTGATCTTAGCCATTTTGACTGGTATGAGGTGGAATCTCAGGGTCCTTTTGATTTGAATTTCCCTGATGACTAAGAATGTTGACTATTTCTTTAAATGCTTCTCGACCATTCAAGATTCCTCGGTTGAGAATTCTTTATTTACATCTATACCCCATTTTTAATAGAGTTATTTAGTTCTCTGGAGTCTAACTTCTTAAGTTCGTTGTATATATTGGATGTTAGCCCTCTATTGAATGTAGGGTTGGTAAAGATCTTTTCCCATTCTGTAGGTTGCTGTTTTGTCCTATTGACAGTGTCCTTTGCTTTACATAACATTTTCCATTTTGTAAAATCCCATTTTTTAATACTTCATATTAGAACCTAAGCCATTAGTGTTCTGTTCAGGAAGTTTTTCCCTGTGCTGATGTGTTCAAGGCTCTTTCCCAATTTCTCTTCTAATAGTTGGTCCACTTGGCCTTAAGATTTGTACAAAAGAGATAAGAATGGGTCAATTTGCATTTGGTTACATACCAGCTGCCACTTAAGCCACCACCATTTGTTAAATATGCTATCTTTTTCCCACTGGATGGTTTTAGCTTCTTTGCCAAAGATCAAGTGACCATAAGTGTGTAGATTCATTTCTGGGTCTTCAATTCTATTCCATTGATCTACATGCCTGTCTCTGTACAAATACCATGCAATTTTAAATTACTATTGCTCTGTAGTATAGCTTTAGGTCAGGGGTGGTAATTTCTCCAGAAGTTCTCTTATTGTTGAAAATCGTTTTGTTCTCTTTATATCTCTGTGAAAAATTTAGTTGGAATTTTGATGGATATTGCATTGAATCTGTAGATTGCTTTTGGTAAGATAGCCATTTTTACTATGTTGATCCTACCAATCCATGAGCATGGCAGATCTTTCCATCTTCTGAGGTGTTCTAAAATTTCTTTCTTTAGAGACTTGAAGTTATTGTCATACAGATCTTTCACTTGCTTTGTTAGAGTCACACCAATATATTTTATATTATTTGTCTGGTGTAATTCTGATACACCTGTCTTTATGTTACTTAACCTTTTTCCCTTACTGCTTTTAATATTCTTTCTTTATTTTGGGCATTTGGTGTTTTGATTATTATGCGATGAGAAACACTTTTTTCTTATCCAGTCTATTTGGGTTCTGTAGGCCACTTGTATGTTTATGGGCATCTATTTCTTTAGGTTAGGTAACATTTCTTCTATAATTTTGTTGAAGATGTTTACAGGCCCTTTGAGTTGGAAATTTTCACTCTCTTCTATGCCTATTATCCTCAGGTATAGTCTTTCCATTGTGTCGTGGATTTCCTTGATGTTTTGGGTTAGGAGCTTTTTTGCATTTTGCATTTTCTTTGACAATTGTGTCAATATTTTCTATGGTATCTTCTACACCTGAGATTCTCTCTCTTCTATCTCTTATATTCTGTTGGCGATGCTTGAATCTATGATTCCTGACCTCTTTCCTAGGTTTTCTATCTCCAGGGTTGTCTCCCTTTGTGATTTTTTTATTGTCTCTATTTCCATTTTTGGATCCTGGATTGTTTTGTTCAATACTTTCACCTGTTTGGTTGTATTTTCCTGTATTTCTTTAAGCAATTTATGTGTTTCCTCTTTAAGGACTTCTACTTGTTTATCTGTTTTCTCCTGTATTTTTTAAGGGAGTTATTTATGTCTTTTTTAAAGTCATCTATCATCATCTTTTTTTTGTTTGTTTGTTTGTTTTCGAGACAGGGTTTCTCTGTATAGTCCTGGCTGTCCTGGAACTCACTCTGTAGACCAGGCTGGCCTCGAACTCAGAATTCCGCCTGCCTCTGCCTTCCAAATGCTGGGATTAAAGGCATGCACCACCACTGCCTGGCTATCTATCATCATTTTGAGATGTGATTTTAAATCAGAATCTTTCTTTTCAGGTATGTTGGGGTATCTAGGGCTTGCTTTGGTGGGAGAACTGGGTTCTGATGATGCCAATTAGCCTTGGTTTCTGTTGCTTATGTTCTTGCACTTGCCTCTCACAATCTGTTTATCTCTGATGTTAGCTGGTGTTTGTCTCTAACTGGAGCTTGTCCCTCCTGTGAGCCTGTGATCCTGTGATCTTTGGTGTGTCAGCACTCTTGGGAGATAAGCCCTCTACAGGCAGGATTGGAGTACTGTTAACTGTGCTATTAGGTGTGTCAGCACTTCTGGGAGTCCTGCTCTGTCCCGGTGGGATTGAGTCCAGATAGTTGTGGCACATGGTCAGCCCCGGGGCATAGATGGCAGACTTAGAATTCTTAAAACATTATTTTATAAATAATGGTAAAACTTAGTAAGTTAAAGTAATTTTTCTAAATATACAAAATTAATGATTATACTGTAAGGAGATATCAAATCATATCTGTTCCATTTCCACAAAGCAATAAATGTTATTTTTAGAACCTTGCTGATAACAACTTCACTAAACTTAATCCAGAAATAGAAAATAAGGAGAATAACAGGATATTTGTCAAGTTAGATGAACTTCGTGATAAGAAGTAAGTTATAGGTAAAGAAGTTATGAGTAAATTATTATGGCAAATTAGAGTCCATATTCACTTAGCACTAATATTTCTATATAAAACTAGTGTCATAGCTAAAATTCTAAGTAGCTACTTCTATAACATCAGGGATCTTACCATGATTACATCAGAGTTATTAAAGGAAATCTTTTTCTTAGCCTTATGAAAATCTATTGTTTATAGGTTTCCTATATACATTTTATAAGCTTCCTATATACCTTCTTATATATTTCCTATATACCCATTCCAAAGTCATGTCAAAGAAGATCATCAAAGAAAAACTTCAGTGATAGGTATAATATACCTCTTCCCAAGTTTTGGGTCAAAAGTGCTGTGAGTGATGTCCAAACAACGGCTATTACCATTGTTCTGCACTTGATGCTCAGACTCTATTGATGAAGAGGACACACACATTCATCACAGGATTTGGAGAAATTAGATTGCTTCTGATCAGGAAGCTTCCTCCCTGCATAGCTCTCATAATATTGGATGGTACAGTTTCTAAAATGTTGGCTTATCAACAGCCACTTGTAGCTGTTGACCTTGTGAAGTGTAATAATTACCAGTGTGGCAACATATGCTCATATGTGCAATAGTGGCATAAATGTAATGGTGACAATGAACAGTTTTCCAACTAGACTTAAGATGACTTCACTAGAGAAACACATACCTGATACTGAATGTCTTGCCAAGAACCCATTGGTGGGGTTCATAGGCTCCAGGGGTTAACAAATTAATATTATTTTGCTCAATGAACAACTTCTCTCTAAATTTTTATCTCTCTCTCTCTCTCTCTCTCTCTCTCTCTCTCTCTCCCTCCCTCCCTCCCTCCCTCTCTCTCCAGTTAAGGTGCAGCTTTCAGATTGAAGCAGAAATGTTTCACTGTACAATGGATTGTTGTTGTTGTTAATGTACACTTAAAATTGTCCCAAGTACAAAGAATAAATATGCAAGGAATCTTCAGTCACAAGTAGGATTTCACTATTACACCCATTCCCAAAATTCAAATACCACACAAAATAGTGGACCAAGAGAATATAAAATCCAGAAGTCATGGAGGATCAGAGCCAAACAGTCTCTTCTGAACACAGCAATACTTTTGCCTTCATGAACTCAGAGCATCTGTTGTTATCTGCACAAGATATAACCAGGTAGCATTCTGTCATAAAGTGAGAAGGTGCTCGTGAGTCCCTACCACTTTTAACTATTGATACTTGATAGTTCGGTTCTCTTCAAGGGTGTGGGAGGCAGGGGTCAGTTTCCTTTAAGGGTGTGATTCCTGATAGGTTTGCTACACTCCAGTGGATGCCCTCACACCATGAATTCGATAATTTGAGCTAGTAGGTTGTTAAACTAAAAAGAATAAAATACCAAAAAAAAGTTTCAGAATAGTGATTTTGGAGAAAACTCTTGTGCCATTGAAGAGCTTCAGATATGTGGTAGAACCTTCCGTGTATGAATAAAGATTTCAGGGGATCATTCACTAGATGAGGAGTAGGCAGGACTTCCAAGTTAGAAAGAGGAACAGGGAAGGCAGGAGGAAAAGACTGACCTTTGGCCAGGAGACAGATTTAAGTCAAGATATAGGTATCGGAGGCCCCGTTCAGATGGCAGATCTATTGGGATCCATTATCAGAGGATTTAACTTAGAATGGCTTATAAATTAGGATGCTAGTTGCTGTGCCCAAAGATTGTATTACTTGTTAACACAATCGAACTAAGTTTGTGTGGTGTTTTCTTTCAGGCAACTCAACTGGATTCCAGAGAGAAAGGTATGGTGGCAAAGCTTGGGTTTGTGAGAAGTGCACCCCAAAAGGCCTTGGGAATTTCGAAGCATGGGACTCGCATGGCAGTGACCTGCCAAGGGAACTTAGTGAGCTGGGTGGAGAGATTTTGGAGTGCTGGGTCAGATAGTCTTCAACACGATGAGAACAGGCCAGGGTGGCCTGCCCACTTGCTAGAATAGCAGGGATTGCTTTTTTAACATTTCATGCTACACAGATAGATGGCCCTCACATACCCATCTTCTCTATTTGTATTTACTTATTTTTGTGATGATGGAGGTTATATCTAGGGTACCCAGTCCTAGAATGCTTTTGCTGTTTAGTTGTTTTTTTGTTGTTGGGTTTTTTTTTGTATTTTGTTGTTTTTGTTGTTTTTATTTTCCCAAATATCTGTTTCTTCATTTCTAAGTCACTACTTTAAAAAAAAAACATTAAAACCTATTCTTTTTTATAAATGGGAAAAGTAAGGAGGCCTTTAGGGCTACAAATGCAAGTAATTTAAATTTGGATATTTGCTTTTAATCCAACACTATGCCTATGGACATGCAGTTCTCAACCTGATTCCTTTGGGGTCACATATCAAATATCCTGAATAGCAGGTATTTACATCACGATCAAAGCAGGGGTAAAATCATACTTATGGAGAAGCAAAGAAGTAATTTTATGGTTGGAGTCACCACAATATAAGGAAATGTATTGAAGCATTAGGGAAGTTGAGGGCCATTGGTATGGAGTGTCATTAATCCCATATCAGAAAGGACAAGTCCTCCAGCATAATTCTTGTTCTTTGTTAGGTACTGTACTCCATATATGGAGAGGAAACCATCTTTTCAAGCATAGTTCAAAATGAAGCTTTTCACAACTGAGTGTGAAGGTTGGAGCTTTGTGGAACTAGATCTCTCCTTTCACCTTTACCTAGTAGATTCGTTACTTTTATGTTGAAATAAACTTCTTTGATAAAACAAGACTTAGGGACAAGTAGGTTTACTTTGTCTTACATCCCAATAGGAGTGGAGTATATCATATCAGGGAAGGTATAGCAGAATGCAGACGTAAAAGCAAGAGCAGGAAGCTGACCAATCACATTTTATCCGTACATAAAAAGCAGAGCAAAACCTGCAAGTAGGGCCATGCTATAATGTCTGAAAATATAGCCCAATAAACTACTTCCTCCATCAAGGTTCCTGAAGATTCTGTAACCTCTCCAAACATCCTTATGTAAGATCTAAATGTTGAAAATCATCAGCCTATTAGGGCTGTTTCTGAGCCAAACCACCACATATTGGCTCTGGGGTTAAACTCAGGTCCTCAGGTTTGCTTGTGAAGTACTTATGGGTTGAGTTACCTGGGTATCTCTAGAAATATGACCTTTCAACTTGAACTCTAGAAGTCATTTATCTATATCACTTTCCCCATATTAAGATTTTGAATGATAATAAACCTGTCAAAAGCTTAGTAGCTGCTGGTTCTGGAAAAGACTACTAGGAGAACCTACTTATCCTTTCTCTCATTTTTAGAGGCCAAATCCCATTCATTTCCATGCTAGGAGGGTCCTTCCCATTGTAGATTGCACTATCACTTGGTAGGTGGCCCTTGACTGTATAAAGAAGCTAGTGAAGCATGAATATGAGAGGGCAAGAAAGTGAGCCAGCAAGCAAAAGCCCTTCATGATTTCTGCTTCCAGATTCTTGCATGAAAAGCCCTGACTTCTCTGAATGAAAGACCTGTAATATGAAATTTCCTCCTCAAGTTGTTTCTGGTCACAGTGCTTTTTTATAGTGTAATAAAGGCAAGTATAGATGACAAAAATGTTCAATCTCCTCTGAGCACACACTCTGACATATATCAGTTTGATCCTGGAACATATCCAGCAAACTATGGCTTTTAGGACTAACCCAGGCTCTTTTTAAATTCTATGGAGATGTGAGCTGATCTTTCAATTCTAAATTGGCTAGGACAAAGTAAAGAGCATTCTGAAGGAGGCAATTTTACAAGAATATCTCACAATTTAATTTCCATAGCAATTTAAGGCAATGGTGTGGAGGCGGACCCAGCAGCAAGATGGTGGAATAATTGCTTTATTCTAACAGGGTGTGAAAAGCTGAACAACTCCGTGTGGACATTTTTAACCTCCACATGCTTCCAAAACTGCCTATTTATTCAGCAGAAGTATTCCCAACATCCATGAATAGTTACTTTGGAAGTGAATACTGTCATAACAGGTTAGAAAAAGCCATAAGCATAACAACACATATACATACACACACATACATACATGTATGCATACAGACATACATACATATGTATTCATATACTCTAATCCAGAAGTTTATTATAACATCAAGGTAATTTTAAAATATACTCTGATGTCACTCATAGATCACAACCCTCCAGTTTTATTAGAAATTTAGATGGCAAAATATAATCAGATCATAGCTATTCACAAATTTTCTAAATGCTGGTACTGACTTGCAAAATACAGTAAAATTAGTTTCTGGAATTCAGTTTTGTCTTATATACATCATCTGGGTTTGGAAAATAATTTTATGCCATATACAAAAAGGACAAGGCAGAAGATACTAGCAGTCACAACCATGAGGCTAGATAGAAAAGCAACAGAAGGATGCCATTTAAAATCAGGTCCTGGGGTGGGGAATGTGACGTTGAGTTCTTTCATTTTCTAAAGATACAAATGTGATGAATGAGCTCTAGAGATCTATCTCTATTTCCTTGTTTGCTGAGTAGTAATGACTTGACCTCACAAGATTACCATGGAAACCAGTATCAACATTTATATGGCTTCTCCCATAGGACCAGATTGTATGATACTCTTGATAAAAGCTTATTACTTGCTATCATCCACAAAGAACTACACATGGTTCTTCATTCTGTCTGCCTTGCAAACTAGATGGTGGGATTGTGATACCATAAAGTAGATCAAATGATGACTACTGTTTCCATGATAAAACATAACAAAATCAAAACCGTTAGTCAACTTTAGAGAAAAGTTAATAAAATTACAATTTTTGGTTGACTGCACAACCTGTTAGGCAACTTGATATTTTCCTTCTGATAATAGCTTGAAATTTAAATTCAGACCTAGGTATGGTCAGACATACCTGTATTCCTTGTGTGCAGAAAAAGGCTTCTGAATACAAAGTAAACCTGGGATATCAAATCAGTTCTAGACCAGACCCATCTCAAAAAAAAATATAAGATGAGATAAAAGATACTAAACACATTATTAAATGTATGCTGATTGAATGAACATGGGAATTTTGAAAAGGAGATAGTAAGAAATGAGATTTTGAGATTATCTTAAGGGTTAAGAAGTGTTTCTGTGGGCAATAACAGTCAATACATAAGCATGAAGAGCTGAGTGCATGTCTCCAGCACTTCCATAAAAATCTAGGAATGTCTGGACATATCTATAACGTCAGCAGTGGGGGTGGCAGAGGGGACAGGAAGTTCCTGAGTGAGCTTGTTGTTTAGTGTAGGACCCTGTATTGAGGCAACAAGATAGCAGACACATGCAGACACATGTTCACATGCAGGCATTCCCCACACAGTCCTCACACTAAACCAAGGAAGACATATAGTAGATAGAATAACTTATTTATTTGAGGACATTAGAAATTTAAGCAATTCAAAGACACTTCCTGCCTGGGTACACAGCTTAGGAATTTCCACTGCATGAAGAAAAGTGTTCACATCCATCTCAGATGTTCCTGACTTTTCGTAATTCTAACCAGCTAGCTTTTCTAGCTCAAGTCTCTACTCCCCCACCCAACACTGTGTGTGTGTGTGTGTGTGCCTGTGTGTGTGTGTGTGTGTTGGTCATACATGTGTGCATGCCTATGGAGTATGGAGTTCAGAGGACAACCTAACATAATCATCTTTTTCTTGTTATTACGATTAAAATAAAGTCTTTCCCTGGTGGTCTGGACTTCACTAAAAAGTAGCTTATACTGGCAGATAATCAGTCAGTTTGTCTCAACTTTCCCAATTCCCAGATTTTAATTGTGTACCACAACACCTGGACTGTCTTTAGAAGTAGGTTCTAGGAACCATACTTGGTTCTTCATGCTTCAAAAACAAACCCTGGCCCTCTGCACACTTTTTAAAATACCAAGCTGTCACTATGAGCCAGCTTCTTACTTAATACACTTCAGAATTAAAGGCACTGTGAATGTTTAATGTGCAGTTTCACCCCCTGTGCAGTGTGACCAGCTTTTTTTCTTACAGAATTTCTACATGTCTCAACTATATTAATTCCTAAACTGCCTTTTCTGCATACAACTCAAATTCACATTGACTCTTGAAGAAATTTCCCTGTTTATTTTAATGTTTTATGGTTAGAGCTTCTATCTCCTTCTTCATAATATTTGTGTTTATTCATGACTTTCTGCTATACTATTTCCTCAATAAGAGCAGGAACTATATAACTCTTTTTTTTTGTATGCATGAGCAGTAAAATAAAGTTGAAATGTACAGACCACAGATCCAGTTATCCTCATCTTAGATGTGTGGCATTTCATTTAACCACCTTTGATTTTAAAAATACTTTATCTTCTCTCTTAACTGTTACTCCTTTCTACAAAAAAAAATGAACAATAACGAAATGAGTAGATGGAACTATTTTTTATAAAACTATCAAATAACCATATCTTAGCTTAGGACCATTTTCCAAATCTGCTTTTTAGAACACTAAAGGTAAAATTTAGAAACATTTCTATTAGGACAAAGAGCTTTAGACAAGCAGACTGAATGCCTTAGGAAGAGTGGTTCTTTCTCTACAGGATAGTACTAACTTCAAGAAATATGTCACCAATCAAAGGAAATATGTTTTTATAGTTCCCCCAACTCTCTCCCAGTAGACATAATACCATGGTTCATTCTTGCTGTATATGAGAATTGAAACCAAGAGCCATTGAAAGCTAATCACAGACCATCTCAAGCTTATGAGACAGCAGAGTAAACTTCTCTATGAAACAGGACATCAAACCAAAACAGCTATTTGCAAAACCAAGGTCCCTCAGGGCTACTGTCTAGCCCACAGCAATATCCCTCTTCTACTATGATTGCTCTCTCTCTCTCTCTCTCTCTCTCTCTCTCTCTCTCTCTCTCTCTGTCTCTCTGTCATGCATTAGCTTGTATCTTCATAACCTACACAATTTATTTCTTTGTGACCTCAGTCTTGGGTTCTTTGAAGGTACAGGGCATGTGTATTATTAATCATCAATAAAAAGTATTGATGCCAAAATTGAAATACATATTATTCCAGCAATGTCTACCAGGTTGCTTCATTTTTCAGTGTATAAATTTTACTCTACTTGAATGCTGACATTCCTATGATTTGTTTATTCTTTTATATCTCATGCTTGCTTACTAGGTAGGACATCCGTTTCTGCTGCATTGTTAGTTGGCTTTTTCCCATGATGAGATTCTAACTGCTGGCTAATTTTGCTGTCTGATTTTCTGATAATTGATAATTTAATGGTTATGCTTTTGTAATAATGAACATTGCCATTTCTTTTTAAAAAGTCATTTCTACATGATGTACATCTAAAGGCCTTGTTAAAGGCTTCTTAAATGTAGATATGATAAGCTGTTGTCCAACTGCCATAGAAGGAACTAGCTTAGTTTATTGAAATACAAAGCTGGCAGATTCTTAACTTCAGGTAACTCAGTACCAAATATCAGGAAAAATCATTGTTAACAAGAAACTGCAAAAGCTTGCTCACTTCCACTTACTAGACAAAACCTGACAATGGTAAACAAAGGAGGTTATGATAAAGGCCCTGTCTTCAAGATATCTCTCACTTTAGTGAAGTGAAGAGTAATGCATAAAGCTAACAGGTGCTGGTTAGAGTGGGTAGCCATCAGAAGCAGAAATTAAAGAAAAACAATACTTTACCTGTTTGTCTGGTAATTGGATGGGAAAAGAATAGTCAGGGCAAGTGTGTTAGAACTGAACAATGTGTCATTAATATTAAACTGTCTTTTTATTTTCATTTTGTTCTACTTATTTTAGTGTATTTTCTTAATTCTGCAAAAATCATTACACTATGTATTTTGATAATATTTATCCTCTATTTCCTCAAGTTCTTCCTAGAACCACTCTAAAACACCATTATTAAACTTTCTAAAGAAAATATATGTTATTAAGTTGTATGATTGCCCCCATGCATATCAGGTACCAGGTACTCTTCTATACTATCTTACATGTGCTAAAGCAGGATTTATTCTTATTTTAAATGTCAGAAAACTAATAGTAAAGGTTAATTTCTGGCTTGTAAGATGGCTCAGCAGGTAAAGCTATGCTGCCAAGCCTGACAATTTGAGTTTAATCCTTGAGACCCACACAATAGAAGGAGAGATGACCTCTTTAAGTTGTTCTCTGACCTCTCCATGTGTATCACAACACAATACTCCTTAAATAAATAAATGTTGGTGGGAAAAAGGGCTTTCCACCAAATCTGATGACCTGGGTCCAATACCAAGGATTCATATGATAGGAGAGATCTGACTCCTACAAGTTATCAGACCTCTGCATCAGGGATGTAGCACGAGTTTCTACCAACAAATAAACAAATGTAATAATAAAAAAATAATAAAAAGATTCATTTTGTTTCTGAAGTTCTGTAGCCAGGAAAATGTGGTGCTGTTTGTAGAAGTTTCCAACTGCTTATTTGTTGACAAAAATAACTGAAGTGGCTAGCCCCCTATTCCCCACACATGCCTGAGGCACACAGCCTCCTACCTGCCCTTCTACCAGAATCTACTTTACTGAGGACAGCACCATGAAGGGTTCATACAGACTTCTCCCAGGGCATCTACATTCACAAGAAAATGAAGAACTACTTGGATATATTACTTTAGTTTTGATACCACAAGGGAAAAGATGGAATAACATCCATAATGTGCAGTGTAAAGAAACATTTCCAGGGAGTCTGAAATCTCAAGCAGTCTGGCCCTCTTTGTCTTCACATGCCATTGGTTTCACACCTGATTCACTACTGTATTGACTTCTACAATAGGAAAATGATGACACAAAGACACAAGTAATTGGTTCACAGAAGTTATCACAAAAATCAGTTGTGCTGCTCACATATTTGATCAATTAGATGATGCTTGTCTAACTCAGGAATTGCTACATGAGGACTTGAGACCAGACCATGAAACAAGAGCACAGCAATTCCTCGAATGATGATGTAAACCCCAGGGTTAGTGATAGGGCTCAGTGCTAACACACTTGCGTATCATGGTGGAGGCTTTGAGTCAATCCCCAACACTGTACAAAGGAATACAACAAAGCATAATCTAATCCTTGCAAGGCATTCATGCCTATGGTAAACAAGTTTTCTTAATGCCCTTTTCCAACAAACCATCCTTTAGATAACTGATATACACCAGAGGATAGGTATGCTGCCAAGCTGAATCAGTACAGTGAGCACAGCATGGACACATTTTAGTCACTTACATAATGCCACACAGCTGTATTTTGGACTGAGAAATTAATGAAACAACTCCTGTGCTGACATCAATACTTCATCTGTCCCATTTCTTTTCATTAGTGCTCTGAACACCTCATGAAATTTAGGGCACTCATCGAAGCTGATTTGATTATGGGAAGCACAGTTAATTGGTTTCTGCATTTACATTAATTGGATAAATGTTCAAAGAATCTTTAAAAAAGACTGTGCTCAGTTCAAATTGATGGCATGGGAGATATCAGAATCTTCAGCATGAAGAGCCTTCTTGTAGGACCTTTGGCTCTTTCAGTCTCTAGCAGATTTTGCTTCTTATTATAGCATCCAGCCATGTAAAGCTGCCCAATATCTTCAGAGGCATGAGACTCCATAGAACATTGATCATAGTCACCAATAGTTAGCTGAATGCTGTAAAGAAGTAGCTCTTAAATAACAGGTATTTATTCATGTAGAGACCACCAGAGCTAGAATTCATTTATTTATGACATTCTGTTCTTATCGTAGTTTATACAAACTCCAGACAGTTTTAGAGTGCTCTCTATGAAAACTGTCTCACAAAGTAACTCATTTGGTGCTCATGGACAGCACATGAGTTAAACAAGGAAGGAATTATAAAATCCATTTTGAAGATGAAAACACTGTGATTACTAGCTACTGAATAACTTGCGGTGGCTATGAATTTAGTAAATATTGAAAGTGAAGTACATATTGTTCAACAGATGGAGACAATGGCCTGTGTGAGGCCATTAATTTCCTTAATTTCCCAAGTCCTCAAAAATAGTTTAATGAATATAAAATTTCATCTTAAGACTTAGAAAATATACATGTCAAAACTCATGTTTAGACATAATTTGGTTGTCAGCAGTGCATTAAAGCTGAATGCTTTATCCTTTCTACTTACTGATTTCATAGTGGGTCTGACTAAATTATATATACTATGGGACACGCTTTTATTTATTTATCCAAAAACTTTCAAGCAATTCTCTGACAAATCATATGCTACATGAAGAAGATATGGTGGTGAATAACACTAAATCAATTAGTCTGTCAAGAATCCTGCAGCTATGGAATATTCGTAGAGAAACTGAATAATGAAGAATGGTAAAAATTAAAACAAAACATTTTTCCAGGAGCTAGGATATCTAAGCTAGGTATTAGTCAAGGAATCTCTCCATAGGAAAGCTGAGATAAAGACAGAAATACTCAATAAGAATTGTGTTTTTTAAAGAAAAAA
Source organism: Grammomys surdaster (assembly GCF_004785775.1). NCBI lineage: Eukaryota > Metazoa > Chordata > Mammalia > Rodentia > Muridae > Grammomys > Grammomys surdaster. The sequence goes on along the minus strand of NW_021604564.1, from coordinate 6,117,728 downwards.
AGGCAAAACATTGTTTTATCTTAATTTTTTGGTTTTTCTTTTACTGCATTAAATAAAGATAATTATTTTATGATAATTGTGTGCAGAAGTGTGTTAATGTGTAACATCATGGTATACCATTGAGAACATCACTGGATTATTCTATCTGGATTTTTCCTATTCTTAGTTAATTAGGCTAGTTAGAATATGTGACATTCACAAAGTCAATATCTATATTCTTAAATGATGTTTCCCTATCTTGAACATACAATCCATTCTTATAATTCTGTCATAAGAAATAATGGCTGAGAGAATGTAAGTAGATTAATTAATTTTATTGCCTACTCTGGGGGAAAAAAATGTGTTAAAGTACAGATTCTACTGAGATCCTACACTGTGGTGTTGACCTTCAGTCAATCCTATCAGCCTATCCCACAGTTTACATACAAGCTATAAAAAGAAAGAGTTCTACATATTTTTTATATTTACTATAAATAATTCAAGTTTATTTGTATTGCTTCTTATAAGCATGCTATTTTTTCAAAGTATCACAGAATTTCTGCAAGATTTGCACTCTGTAAGCCTGAATATTCAGCACAGAACCACACTATTCAAAATAGATGCTGGAAACAACATTATTTAGCATGGTACAATTCTAATTGATAGTGTATTTTATAAAGTCAAATCTAAATTTAAAATGTCTTTTTTTGCATAATAGACACACCAGGAGTAAGGATTATGTGGATTATGCTCAAGGAAAGTAGAGCTTACGTAAATCACAAACAACATATAAAAAATGAACTATGTTTTTAAAAATATACTTCAAATACTGATACTGTTAAAGTTACTTGGTTTGTGAATGAATTCCTAGCTTTTCCCTTCAGAAGATCAACATACAAAACTTACAGAATGTCAAAGTCAGATGTAATATTTTAAGCTCCACTTTTGCTTTTACATGTGCAAATAATTTTGTTGGTCATTGGCAAGGTATTTAATGATGGTCACAATACTTGTAAGAAGTAATACTGAGATGACTTAAATATTCTCACTTAAAGTCTAGCTCTTTCTGGGGCCCTAACCATAGAAACCAGGTTTATACTTCACAGACAATTCAAGGAATTGTTCTACCTTGTCAATGAATGCTGATCTCTATATAGTCTATATACAGAACTAAAAGGAAAATGTAAATGTCATTGTTCCTGATCCCTGTGTGCATTACAATGGTTACTAAACAGTCAAGGATTTATTACAAAACCTTCTATAGCTCTTTGTTGAGAGAAATGCAATGTGAATGTAAGTAAAACTGTCAACCACTATACGAAGTGGGGGAGTTGTGGATAGGTCTCAATGAAACTAAAAGGATAAAGACTAGAATTCAGATCTTCAACACACATGAAAAAGCCAGGTGTGGCAGCAGGAGTTTTCAGACAACTAGTTTAGACAAGGGCTACATATTCACTGAGATGCTCTGTCTCAAAAATAATCATGGGAGCAGAAAAACGATTCATTGATTAAGTGGTTTTAGTCTTCTTGTAGAATATCTAGGCTCAATTCCCAGAACCCACAAGTCAGGTCACAAACACCTCCAGTTCCAAAAAGATCCAACAATCTTGTCTGGCCTCTGATTTTTCTCTGCTGTTGAGTGGTATGAGACAATACAACTACAAGTAAACTCATGAAGGCTTGACATCTGTCCAAATATGGATCCCAACTATCTTGTTTATAATTACTGTATGATAAAGTTCAACTTTAATATTGACATGCAAAACTAAATAGCAAAGGACTCAAGATAAAAGGGTAGGATCCTGGCATGCTGATGAAAAGCAACAATGGAGAGTCTGGGATTCAGACTGTTCTCAGAAGCTGGTCTGAGCACCACCCTTTCACAACATGTTGTAGGATGTCAGTCAGTAGACAAAGGAATAAGAATCATGATGGACAGATGCCAGTGTGCTCATGTGGAAATTCCAGGATCCACAGAACAGATAATGAATTGCAAATTCAGTGCCATTTACTAACAAGACAAAAATAGAAATGAAAGAGACATAGCTGAAGTCTAAGTAAAAAGGGAGGATCTGAGACCCAGTCCCCAAAACTCATTCTTACAATTTTTCTTCTAAACCATACTGCCAACAGCCTGTCACACATTTTTAAATCTGTCCCCATTTTACATGAAGAATGTTTGTCTGTGTGGGCTTTCTTTTGAAGATTATTTTTACCTAATCACAATCTATATTTTCTTTTGATTTGATAAATCTCTTTTATGTTTCCTACATAATCATAACACCAGTGGTGAAAATTAGCTGCACTTTTATCTTGTAGTTTATCTTGTGAATGGAATCTGCTTTACCCCACCTCTTGACCCAGTATACAAATTTAATATAGAGTACCATCATGGTAAGGTATGACTCAGAAACTCAAAAGCAATGTGTTTTATGATTTCCTGTATTCTTGATTTGCTGTGTTGAAACTTTAAAATGATTGAATTCAAATGATTTCATTTTAGATTGTTCAGGAATTGTAAAATGTCCTGAACACATTCTTGGCAAATACTTGAATAGCATATGCCTTCCATCAGATATTTAATTATACTGTGATTTTCTTAACATCTAAAATAAATAGAAATACAGGAAATAAAAAAGAATATTACTTTTGAGTTTCTGAGAAACACATTATTATGACTATGTTGTATCTTAAATTTGCATTCTAGGCCAATAATGCTGAATGGTCATCAGCTTGAATACATTAATAATAAATTTGATCACCAGTAATGCGTTGATACTATATTTAAAAAGTCAAAGCACTTCCACCTTGGTGTCATTTAGTCAGTATCAAGCCAAGATTTAGATTGTCTATTTCCTTTGCCCTGTATATTCTGTCTGAGGAAATGTTTGCCTGTCTGTTATATGCATCTAAATCTGTGCCAGCCTAAATGCTGTCCTGTAAATCTGTCCCTGTGTCTATGTCTATCTCCATGTCTATGTCTGTCCCTAACAAAGGTGTGGATATTACTGAAAAGCATAGAAAGCGTTATTTGGGAGAAGGAATGAGTAATACTACACAGAAATCTTTAACAAAGTTTTACAAAGGTTTAAGTCATTGATTCCAACTGATACAGACAACAAACAAACAAACAAACACCATCAAGCAGAATCTGAATGCTGATTTGAGCCTTTATGGTGAATACTTATGTTTTTTGGGTTTTTTTTTTTTTTTTTTTTTGGTTTTTTGAGACAGGATTTCTCTGTGTAGCCCTGGCTGTCCTGGAACTCACTCTGTAGACCAGACTGGCCTCGAACTCAGAAATCAGCCTGCCTCTGCCTCCCAAGTGCTGGGATTAAAGGCATGCACCACCACTGCCTGGCTGAGTACTTATGCTTTAAGGCCACTTTCAATCTATATTTTGTTTTCAGAAATGATTTTCACAACAAACATGTATTACTCTTGGTCAGGGTATGGAGAAGGACATAACTTAAAATTACATATATGTAATCTTTAGCTTTAATTGTAGATGTTGATTACATGAGAAATCCAAGGCAAGTAAGGTTGATGGTTACATTATTCTATTAAAGGCATGTTAAACAAACTGAGTACACAGCAGAATGGTAGACTTAATTTACATCCAAGTATATTACTAACTCAGAATGTAAAGTCCAGCAGAAGTTCTAGTCTATCAGAATGTAAGAAATATTTTCAAAATATTGCATCACCACATTAAGTTGCAGAAGTGAATTTTCAAAACTGGGAACGACACAAAGTTACAAAATGACTTTTTTCTAAATTATTTAAAGTAGCTTTTTTCTTGATATAACAAAATAATTTTGTGAGATAGAGGAAATGACTATAAACTTTCCCTTTATATGAATGAAATATGAAATAAAAGAGACATTTATGTTTTTAAAAGTATAAATTTATATAAACCTATTAATATAAATTAATTGAAATATAAATTTATATCAAACTATAAATATCTGTAAGTATAAGTAAGACTATTTCTAAACCAATGAGTTATACTACCTATCAGGAATAAAATCCTTTTTTTCATTGTACCACTCAGACTCTACTTGAAAGGTGAAAAAATAAAGATAAATTGACATTTGGAGACTCTACTTTTTCTACTAAATTAATGGAAAACACTTTAAGTTATAATGATGTTAGTAAGAACAAGAGAAATATGCATGACATGATGGTTTGAGTAATCATATTTGGATGTCTAGTAGCCATGTGGTTAACTTTTGGGGAAAGATTAATAGATAGATGTGGCCTCATTGAAGGAGATGCATGCATGAAGGAAGAGGGCTTTGAGGTTCAAAATCACATACCAGGCTTAGTCTTACTTGCTTTCTGCCTTCCTGTGGATCAGATGTATGCTTTCAGCTACCTCTCCTGCCTGCCTGCTATCATGCTTCTCACCATGATACTAATGGACTACACCTTTTAAACTGTAAGCCAGCTAATAGTTAAATGCGTTATTTTTTAAGTTGCCTTGGTCATGGTGCCTCCTCACAGGAAGAGTCCACTGTTTCAATATTCTAAAAATTATTTTATTTATTTACACTCCAGCTATTGCCCCTCCCAGTGCTCCCTCCCACAGTCCCTCATCTTCTTCCCCCTTCTTTCAGTGAGGGTGGGCTCCCTTGCACCTAGCAGCCTTCCTCTTTCCCTGGAGCCTCAAGTCTCTCAAGGATTAGGCACATCTTCTCCTACTGAGGGCAGGCCAGGCACTCCTCTGCTATATATGTTCCATGGACCTTGGAGCAGCACCTGTGTGCTACCTGGTTGGAGGCTCAGTCTCTAGGAGCTCCCTCATGTCTCAGTTCATTGAGACTGCTGGTCTTCCTATAATGTCACCCTTCCTTCAGCTTCTTTAATCTTTCCGCTAATTCTACCATAGGGGTCCCACACTTCAGTCCAATGATTGGGTGTAAATATGTGATGCTGTTTCAGTCAGTTGCAGGTTGGGCCTCTCAGAGGACAGCCATGTTAGGCTCTTGTCTGTAAGCCTATCATAGCATTAGTAATAGTGTCAGGCCTTGATGCCTTGCCCCCATCCCTCATGCCCTCCATAAGGTAGATCCCAAGTTGGGCCAGTCATTGAATCATTTTCCTTCAGGCTTTTCTCCATTTTTTGTCCCTGTAGTTCTTTTAGACAGGAACAAATTTAGGTTAGAAATTTTGACTATAGGTTGGTAACCCTGTTCCTTCACTTGAGGCCCAGTCTACTGGAAGTAGACTTTTTGACTTCCCTCTCCCCAGTGTTGGACATTTTGGCTAAAGTCACCCCCATCGAGTCCTTAGAGTCTCCTACCTTCTAGGTCTCTGATACTTTCTAGAGGGTCCCTCTATCTTCTACCCACCTGAGGCTGCTTATTTTCATACATTCTCCTGACCCTATGGGCTTCACACCTGTTCCCCCACAGACCTGATTCTGTTCACCTTTCCCCCTCTTCTTCCCTTCTAACACCCTAGTCCCTTCCTCTTCTGCCTCCCATGATTATGTACTTCCCCCTTCTAAGTGGAATTGAAGCATCCTCTCTTGGACCTTTCTGCTTGCTAAACTTCTTACAGTCTGTAGGTTGTATCCTATGAATTCTGTATTTTGGGGCTAATATCCACTTATCAGTGAGTACATACCAGGTATGTCCTTTTGGGTCTGGGTTACCTCACTTAGGATGATTTTTTTTCTAGTTCCATCCATTTGCCTGCAAAATTCATGATGCACTCTTTCTTAATAGCTGAATAGTATGGCATTGTGTAAAAGAGCCACATTTTCTGTACCCATTCTTCAGTTGAGGGACATCTGGGTTGTTTCCAGATTCTGGCTATTACAAATTAACCTGTTATGAACAAAGTGGATCATATGTCATTGGGGTATGGTGGGGTATATTTTTGGTACATGTCAAAGAGTGGTATAGCTGGGTCTTCAGGTAGATCTATTGCTAATTCTCTGAGAAATCATTAGATTGATTTCTAGAGTGATTGTGCCAGTTTGCAGTCTCTCCAACAATGGAGGAGTGTTCCTCTTTCTCCATGGCTTTGCCAGCACATGCTGTCAATTGAGTTTTTGATCTTAGCCATTCTGGTTGGTGTAAAGCTGAATCTCAGTGTCCTTTTAATGTGTATTTCTCTGATGACTAAGGACTTTGAACATTTCTTTGAGGGTTATGACTTCTCCAATTACCTTTCTACCCCATTTTAAACTTGGTTATTTGGATTTTTAGAAGTTAATTTCTTGAATTCTTTACATATTTTGAATGTTAGCCTGCTATCGAATGTGGGGTTAGTTAAAGCTTTTTCCTAATCTGTAGGTTGCCTATTCGTTCTATTGATTCTGACTTTGTCTAACAGAACCTTTTCAGTTCTATGAGGTCCCATTTGTCAATTTTTGTTCTTAGAGAGTAAGCCATTGGAGATCTGTTCAGAACCCAGAATTCCCACCTGTATCTTTTGCCCAGCAATTGGCTCCCACATTATTTATTGACAAGAATCAAGAACCAATTAGGGAATAAGATCTTAGCATCAGCACCTTCCCCTACAGTGCTGTATTCCTATTTTCTTTCTCAGACATTTTTCATTTGAATAACGAAAGGCACTGATTTGTTAGAGTTAACCAGTCACTATGCTGAAGTTGTTTCAGCAGTAGAAGTTCTATGGTAGAATTTTTGGGGTCACTATGTATACTATCATATCATCCACATACAGTGATACCTTGACTTCTTATTTTCCACTTCATATCCCCTTGATCTCATTTCACTGCCTTTTTGCTCTAGCAAGAACTTTGAGTGCTATACTGAATATATACAGAGTGAGTGCATAGCCTTGTCTTGTCCCTGATTTCAATGGGATTGCTTCAAGTATCTCTCCATTTAATTTGATATCGGACATTGGTTTGCCGTATATTGTTTTTATTACATTTAGGTATGGATCTTGAGTTCCTAATCACTCCACTCTCCAATACTTTTAACATAAAAGTATGTTATATTTTGTCAAGGGGTTTTTCAAAATCTAATGAAATGATCATGTAGGGTTTTGTTTTTTGAGTTTGTTAAAATAGTATCTTACTTTAATGTATTTTGTATATTGAACGATCTCTGCATCCCTGAGATACAGCCGACTTGATCATAGTGAATGATGGTTTTGATATACACTTGGATTCAGTTTTTGAGAATTTCATTGCGGTTTTTTGCATAGATATTCAAAGCTAAAAACGCACATTGCATGGCACATGATAGTAGTAGGAGACTTTAACACTCCGTTCTCACCAATGGACAAGTCACTGAAACAGAGTTACCAAATGAATTTAATATATCTGTGTGTGTGTTGGGAGCCGACTCTTAGCCGAAAGTGGCTATCATCTTTACAGCCATCTCGAGCCATGTACCCTGACAAGAGACTTGTTTTCAACAGCCTGCAATAGCTGAGCGCACTCTGATAAACATCTTGTTACACTGTTTAGTGCCCCCAGCTGCAAGGTGCTCCTGGTATCCATGGCTACAAGGCACGTGACGTAGTGCCTTCAGTTGAGCTTGTCCACGAGGGCAAGTCACGTGGTAAAGGGTATAAATACCCAGGATTTCCCTTCTATAGGAGTAGTAGGAAGTAGGAAGTAGGTAGTAGGAGGTAGATGGAAGTAGGAAGTAGATGGAGGTAGGAGGTAGAAGGTAGAAGGTGGAAGGAGAGAGGAAGTGAGAGGTGTCAGGAGACTGAAGGAGTGAGAAGAATATAGAAGAAGAGAGGAGAATAAAGAAGAGACTTGAAGAGACTCCACAGGACTGTCTTGTATCTATCTTTTGCGTCTCTCGCCCCTTTTTTCCCCTTCCTCCGTCCCCACTCTCTCTCTTGCTAGACCCTGACCTGCGGACTGGAGCAGCAGAACCGGCCGGCCTTTACAAAGTAGCAGAACCTGACGGCCGTTACAAAAGAAACGGCCGTTACGTGTGTGTGTGTGTGTGTGTGTGTGTGTGTATAAAACATTTGCCCCTAAAACAAAACAATATCCTTCTACAATATTGATCATGTACTCAGTCATAAAACAAGTCTCAACAGATATAAGAAGACTGAAATAATCCTTTGAATTCTATCAGATTATCATGTACTAAGGGTAGACTTCAATAACAACAAAAACAACAGAAAGCCCAAATATCCATAGAAACTGAACAATTCTTTACTTAATAATAACCTGGTTAGGGAAGAAAGAAAGAAAGAAAGAAAGAAAGAAAGAAAGAAAGAAAGAAGGAAGAGAGGGAGGAAGGGAGGGAGGAAGGGGTAAGAGAGAGAGAGAGAGAAAGAGAGATACACTTTCTAGAATTCAATGAAAATGAAGACACAGTGTACGCAAACTTATGGGACAAAATGAAAGCAGTACTAAGGAAAATTCATAGCACTAAGTGCCTTCATAAAGAAATTGGAGAGATCCTATGCTAGTAACTTAACAACACACCAGATAGCTCTAGAACAAAATGAAGCAAACACACCCAAGAGGAGTAGACAACAGGAAATAATCAAACTCAGGGCTGAAATCAACCAAGTAGAAACAAAAAGAACTATAGAATGAATCAATAAAACTAGGAGCTGGTTCTTTGAAAAAAATCAACAAGTAGATAAACCGTTAATCAAAATGACTAGATGGCACAGAGACAGTATCCAAATTAACAAAATCAGGAATGAAGATACATAACAACAGAAACTGAGGAAATTAAAAAAATATATCATCAGGTCCTACTACAAAAGCCTCTACTCAACAAAACGGGAAAATCTAGATGAAATGGATGATGGATAAAAGAGCTAAAACCAGCACTCCTCAAAATATTTCATAAAATAGAAACAGAGAGAACACTACTTAAAGCATTCTATGAAGCCACAGTTACTCTGATACCTAAACCACACAAAGATCCAACAAAGAAAGAGAATTTCAGACCAATTTATATATTTTAAAAGCAAGATACTTAATAGGTCCATAATGTCTGATTCAGTAATTTTCCTCCAGCCCATAATCTTGAAAAATATTTGGACATGTGTACAAAGCTATACATAGAAATAGACTCACTAAACTGGTTTTCATACCTAAAGCTGCAGGTTTTTCCTAAGAAACTGTTATATTCATTCTCTTGCACATGATTAAATCCAGAAGATCAGAGTAATCAGATACAATGATAATAAAATAAAAAATATACATGTAAGGAGTTGTCTGTGTTTATAAGCAACATAGCAAACTGATGGCTAGACTAAGACAGGAGATATCACCCATAGAGGAGGTAGTGCTAGGTTAGAATCTCAGCTGGCAAAGTGCATTCCTTACAGGCTTGAAGACTTGAATTATATCCCTAGAAACCATGTAATAGCCCAGGTCTCTCAGTATGCACTTTTAATCCCAATATGGTGGAGACAATGACCTGTAGATAGACAGCCAGCCTAGTAGAATTGGTGAGCCATGATTTCATTTTGAAACTCTAGTCTTGAACAATAAAGTGGACAGTTCATGAGAAACAATATTTAAGGTTAAATTCTGGCCTCCACATCATGTTCACATATACGAAAGCACATACTTACAAATTAGAATACATTCAAACAGAGGGGGAGGGAGAAGGAGAAAGAGAGGAAGGAGGAGGAGGAGGAGGAGGACGAGGAGGACGAGGAAGAGGAGGAGGCAGAGGAAACAGGACAGAGCAAGAAAATGTCAGATCAGAAGAGGCAGTTGGAGGAATCCAAGAACTTGGATGTTATTGTTAGTCTCCTTTGATTACAACCACCACACTTAAGAAATTAATCTCTCTTCAAATTACTGCCTTAAAACTCCAAGAATTAGTTGAAAGCTGTATTGATCTTATCTAAGTCAAGTCTCTACTTGGTTAAAAAATTTTCCCTAATAGTTATGAACAAATGTGATATATATATATATATATATATATATATGTTTGCAGATAAAAATAATAAAATATTCATTAGATAATTCACATGATACTATTATTTTCTTTGGGACATTTTGCCTTTAGAAATATTTAATTTTTAGAAAAGTAACTATTAAAAAGAATGAAAATTGCCTTAAGCAAGGATGGAATTTATTAGCTATCTCACTGGGAATTACTGATTTATCAGAGATCAGTGGTGGTGAGGTCACTCTTAGGTATTTTTATATTCCACAACAATACCACAAGAAATGCTTCAAACCTTTCATCTGGTATATCTGTTCTGGAATATACACGCAGTACTAAGTAGACTCAGATCCATACATAGAAAATATGTTTGTATTTCTGTTTTTGAGATTCTTTGTTTAATTCCATGTCCAAGTTTTCAATTGAGTTATTTATTTTCTTGGTATTAATGGGTTTTTTTAAAAGGTATTTGTATATTGTAGGCTTATGTTTTTCAAAACCTACTTTTAAAACGAGTTCTTATATGCTTTAACCTCCCTCCTAGCCCATCACCCAACAGAGGTAGTAGAAAGGAAAGGTTAATAGCAAAGGAGGATATGGACCTGTTTAGAAATATTTCTCTGGTGTAAATCCAGTCTCCATTGTCAGGATATCAGCAGTTCCGTACACACGAATCAGCAATGGCAGCTCTATCCACTCACAAACATCATTCACAAATCAGCAGTGACAGGTTGATCTAGAAGGTACCTTGAGGCTCTGCCTACCTACCTACCTGAGTCCTTGGAAGTGGCAGTAACCCTGCTGGAACACCACCAGAAGTTCTTTGATGGTGTTTCTCTCTAGGACAAACTGTAACCAACAAAAAATGGCAAGCCAAACCATTACCATATGCCATCATCAGTGAATACCAGCATCATTAAAGCCCAAGGATAACCAGGAAAGAATGAAAAGGTGCACCAATACCACACAGCATCATCCATTTTCTGCTAGATTATATTTATACCCTTTCCAAACATCATGTGTTCTCTCAAGCATCTGGTCTAGCAAAACATCACATGCTGCTTTTCCATGATACTTCCATAAAAACACCACATGTCTGTTCTTAACAAAAACATACCCCATTTGTCTGCTTAAGCAAAATCACTCTCTCATAAGACAGTTTCTAGAAAAAAAATCACATGACATAACTGAGACTCCAAAGAAACAAGAAGTTTCTACTTTAGTATATTTTATGTACTAAACTTCTATCAGACATATAAGTGGTAAAGAATTTTTCCCATTCTGCAAGCTGGTTCTTCACTCAATTATATTGGGTTTTGTTGTATAGCCGTTTTTAGTTTTATAAAGTCTTATTTGTCAGTTGTTGGTCTTCGTATCTGCTCTGGTATGTGGGCCTACACCTATGCATATACAGCTACCATTAAGTAGACTCAGTGTGAGAAATGAGGATAATGTGGAGTTTGGTGGGGAAAGTGATGTGAGTTTAGGGGCAAAATTAGAATGAAAGGAAACAGGGTGGATTTGATCAAAACACGTTATATACAGGTATAAAATTCTGTATTTAAAACGGTACTTGACCTAGGAGAAAACCAGATGTATTCTAGTAAAGGTACATAGCAGTAAAATGACTCCTAATGACATTACACTATACTTATAGATCAGTGCTTTGCTCAGTCATCATCAAAGAAGTTTTCTCATGTGGCAGATGGGACACACATGTGATGTGATACCTAGACTCACAGCCAGACACTTCACAGACAGTGTGAGACCTTGGAATACTTACCTCTGCATGGGATGTCTCCTTCCTCCTCTCCACAGAACTCAGGAAACTACATGGAAGAGGAGGAAGAAAGAATATAAGAGCCAGATGGGGGTGTAAGACACCAAGAAATGAGGTCCTTTAAATCAACATAAGCAACTCTTATTATGAATTCACAGAATATTGAAGCAGCATGCACAGAACCTGCACAGGTCTGCATGGGTCCTCTGTGTATATATTATAGCTTCCAGTTTAGTGTTTTTTTAAAATTTCTGAGTGCAAATAAATGGGTCTGTGATTTTTGTGCTTTCTCTTAGGCTCTTATTCTTCTGAAACTTTGTCATGTCCAACTTTAATATGATAGTTTTTGTGTTATTATACTTTATTTTGCTATGTTTTATTATTTTATTAGAAGACCGTTATTTTCTAATGAGAAACAGAAAGGGAGTAGAATCAGCTGGATGTGGGGGGGAAGAGGTCCTGGGAGGAAGTAGATGGAGGGGAAATTGTAATCAATATTAGATAATACATTATGTGAGAAAAGAATCTTTTAAATAAAAGAAAAGAACGTTAAGTGGGAAAAAGTTTTCACTAGGGAAGATCACACCAATTGGTTATTTAACACCAAGTGATCAGTCCTGGAAACATAAATACAAATAATATTGTATAAGCAAAGCAGCTTATATTTAGAAATATATGTGTGTGTATACAGGTAAATATATATATATATGTAGCAACAATTAATGAAAAAGAGCCCATGACTTTGAAAAGCAGAAAGAAAGGTTATATGAAGGACTTAGAGAGGAAAGAGGGGGAAAATGTAATTTTATTGTAATCTCAAAACTAAAAGAAAAAAATTAAAAGTTATTTGGAAAGACCCAATTGATATATCAAAATGAAATCCCTATATAGGAAAAGTCCTGGAAGAAGATACAGAAAGACTGTATATACCAAAAGATAGAGTCTTCTAGACATGACACTAAAACTGCAGCCATGGCTTCATCATCAAGATACACCAGTATGGTCTGATAAACAAGGCCTGCAGAGTGACAAAACCAGTTGACCAGTTGACCTGCCAGTGGGAGTGGGGGAAATTTCACAAGGTCTCCTGTCTAGATGCAACCAATGGCTATCAAGAAAGCGTTATTCTAATTTTTTCAGAGCAAATACCTCTAACAGATTATCTAGACTCAAGTGGGCAGCTTTAAACACATGCACGTAATAGCAACATTAATTGGGTTACACACACAATAGTTAAAGAAGTCATGAGTTTGAGAAGGAGTAGGTGGCAATGGACGAAGAAAACATTTAGAAATGGGGAAGTAGGTGTATTGATATGAGTTTAGTAGTTATGTATAAACTTATCAAAATTTACATGCAACAAAAGACATGCATGTCATGTATGCTTATAATACCAGTGTAGGAGAGGGCTAACAGACAGACTACTGGGATCTACTGGCCAGTTAGCCTAGCATGCTTGGTAAGTTCCAGCCAAAGGGAGACCTTGCCTCAAAAGACAAAATACAAAGTGTCTGAAGAACAACACTAAATGTTGTCTCCTGTTCAGACATATATATATATATACAT
>NW_021604564.1:6061260-6104131 GCF_004785775.1 Grammomys surdaster | reverse complement strand
TATGTATATATATATTGACTATCGGGCCTAGCAGAGTAACCATCCATATAAGGAAAGAAGGAAATCCAGTTTAACATGACTCAATAGCCAGTGCTGGTCAAGAATATGACCTCCTGGTTTCCCTAGTGCTTTCTGTGACTGCAAAGGCTTTCATGACACCAGCAAAACAAATATATATATACATGGTAATCATCAACACCATAATAATAACGATTTAATATTAGGTAATTATGAGTAGAATTTAAAATCTTTCTGAACTTTGGGGACTGATAATCCCCAATACATTTGCTGTTTTCATCAACCATAAAACAGCAGTCAAATCAAAAGAACATTGCAAAAGAATATGGCAGTATTTGAAAACTATTTTTGAAGTTTAGTGGAAGGGAATCCCTTAAGCCAGGATCACAGTCTGAGGTGAGTGTGAGGAAAGTGGGGAGCACATGAAGAGCCTGCAGAGTGATGATGAAAGGCCTATTTTCCTCCTTTTGAAGGACTAGAATGGAAGAAGCAAAAATACTCACAAGACCCAAATGGCCAGCTTCAGTACTTCTAGATTTTGGGACCTGTTTTTGATGTTTAAGTCTACTAAATTTTCTGCAGTTCAATGGACATGAACACTGATAGTCATAGCAATAATGTAATACAATTTTGTAGAGAAATGTAAATTAGTGTCCATTTTAATTATTACAAATCTTACAATTGTTTATTTAAGTATTAAAATCTTCTTCGTATTTAGCAGACATTATGCCGGTATGATAGAAGACTTCCTAATTTCAATTTCAATTTGGCAAATCCAAGTTTAAAAATATATTAATCCTTGTCCATGCTCCATCGTTTTCTGCCTTAATGATCTTTGATTGCTTACTTAATTTTGTCAAATCTTGTTTTATCCATTAATAAAATCTAACTGGGTTATAAAGGAGATAGAATTCATATGAATTTCCTGTAAACACTGAGTTTCTGATGTGTTGATGGTTTTGGTAAGTATAACATGAGACTGTGTTTCTAAAATACATTTGGTTCCTGCAATACTGACATGTAGTTTTCAACACTTGAATTTAAAAACTTAAGTCATACAATCATCAACAATAATAATTTCTTCTTTAATGAGGAGGGTGTGATATAATTCTAACAAGAGCTGACTTACCATTTTTAAAGGTTTTCCTTGTTTTCATCAGCTTCCCATGAATTCTTCATGAGTTAGAAACAACAGATTGGCAGCATCATCACTGGCTTATTTCTCAGAATTGACATCATCAACTCAGCTTCTGAAGGCCTTAGTGACATTTCAGCCTATCACATAGAAGAATGGTATATTTTCAGGGCTGTCCAGTTCTTCAGGAACTTGAAGACAGGGCCTCATTTATACTGGTTGTTCCTATGTTGTGGTTCATTAAGAGTTAAAAGGATTTTATAGATTTCCTTTGTAGACTGTGGAAACGTTATACAGCAAGAAAAGACACAAGCCAGGGAGGGAAATGCCTATACCTAGTGAGGCTGGGTGGGCAGAGAGAGGAACTCTGTGATGCCCATAAGGAGACAGACCCACAGAACAGATGGCAGCTTTTCTTTGTAAAGATAGAACCAAGTAGTGGGGGCTTTAAGGATCCTATACCACCACTTCCCTATAGTCTGTGGTGTATGAGCGTGTGTTCTACATCACTTTGAAAATACAAAAAGCTGGACATGGCTGTGTGAGCCTATAATTGAATGTTGGATAAGGACAGAAATATACATGAATTAAAGCTCAGTGGTCAGCCAGCCTAGTGAAAACTAGTTTCAGATTTAATTAGAGACCTACCTCAATGTATAAATGGAAATCCCCACTGGACATTGCTCAGGAATGCTTATAATCTCAGCACTTGAGAGACAGCAACCAATCTCTGAGTTTGAGACCAGCCTGGTCTACAGAGGGAGTTTCAAGACATCCAGGACTACACAGACAAACCATGTCTTAAGAAACAAAACAAATAACAAAATGTAAATCTTCCAACTTGAAATTATTTTTTTAAAAATCTCTGCAATGTTGGCACAAATCTTTCATCCTAGAACTAGGGGCATGCAGACAGAGCACACATACTCAGTCGAAAATAGTAAAGGTTAATTTTTTTTAAGTGGAATGCTTGGCAGTGGTAGCCTTTATCTCATAACTGGAAATGCAGAGACAGGCAGATCTCTGACTTCCAGGCCAGCCTGGAATACAGAGGGAGTTCCATAGAGCCAGGGCTACATGAAGAAATCCTGTCTCAAAAATCAAAAAAAAAAAAAAAAAAAAGCAAACAAGCAAAAAGAGAGATCAGTAGAAGATGTTGAACTCCTGTTTTCTTTTGGCCTCTGAATGCCAGGTACACTTGTAGAGTCACATTACAAGTACACACACACACACACACACACACACAAGAAAGGCTTTCTTTGTAAGATGGTGTGATGTTTTGTATAAATTTGGCTGAGGGAGTGGCACTATTCGGATGTATACCCTTGTTGGAGTAGGTGTGTCACTGTGGGCTTGGGCTTGATACACTCATCCTAGCTGCCTGGAAGCCAGTCTCCTATCGGCCTTCAGATAAAGATATGGAACTATCAGCTCCACTTGCACCATGCCTGCTTAGATGCTGCTATGCTCCCACCTTGAAAAAACTGGACTGAACCTCTAAAACTGTAAGTGAGCCTCAATTAAATGTTGTTCTTATAAGAGTTGCTTTGGTCTTGGTATCTGTTCACAGCAGCAAAACCCTAACTAAGAGAGAAGTTGGTACCAGGGACTGGGGATTGTTGTGATAGGCCTGACTATGATTTTGTTTGGAATAATACAGATTTGGGGACTTACAATGTGGGAAGTAGTGGAAATCTTTAAGTGTAGCTTAATTGCTTATCCTAGTACGAACTACAGAAGGCTTTGTTAATAAGAGTCGTTCGAACTTTGCAGACCGGGCCAAGACGTTTCAGTGGAGAAGAATGTGGCATAGAGACTGTTTTTCCTTGTATTTTGGTGAAGAACATGGCTGCTTTTTGCCCTTGTCTGAAGAGTCTACCCGAGGCTAAGGTAAAGAGATTTATATTAATTACACTGACAAAGGAAGTCTCAAAAAAAAAAAACCCAACAGAGACTTTTTTCTCTGATTAAATCTCAAGAAGAGCATTTTGAACAAACCCAGAAAGCTTAGGAAGGAAAAATATAAGATGTATCTTTCAAGTAGTAATAAAGAGTTACCAGAACATAAAAAGGTTTTATTTTCCTATGTCCCAGGAGATAGACATTAAAGGAATGGTGAACTTCAGGGTAAGATCCCACCCAGCTAAGCTTATTGTTTGTGTTTGCTGCTGAATTAAGAATAATTTGGGCTTTTAATCTGGAATAAACTACAATCCAGAAACAGCATGCTCACTTGCAATCCAGATCTTGAGGCTAGAAGAGATAGGCTTTTGATCAGAATCTTGAGGAACAATGTCCATGAAAAGCTTAGGTCCAGACATGGTGGTACATACCATTAATCTCAGGAGACAAAGTCAAGCAGATCTCTGAGTTCAGGGCCATCATAAGATAGAGTAAGTTCCAATTAGAAAGAAAGCTTAAATCCAGATATGGTAGTACATGTGTTTAATCCCAGCATTCAGGAAACAGAGCCATGCAGATCTTTAAATTCAAGGTCAATCTACAGAGCAAATTCTGGAACAGCCAAGCTTAGGCAGTGACAGAGTTGGAAAATAGAAAGCTGGCAATATAATAAGGAGAGCCATGTTTCAACCCCACCAAACAGAAGAACTCAGCATGCCTGGCCATGTCTCTCTGGATTTAGAGTCAAAAATAGAAGGGACTACTGGGACAATTGACACTGGTTAGATAGAACTAAGAAATTAGTGGTGATTAAGAAGAGATCAACAGCCGGGCGGTGGTGGTGCATGCCTTTAATCCCAGCACTTGGGAGGCAGAGGCAGGCGGATTTCTGAGTTCAAGGCCAGCCTGGTCTACAGAGTGAGTTCCAGGACAGCCAGGACTACACAGAGAAGCCCTGTCTCGAAAAAAAAAAATGAAAACAAAAACAAAAAACAACATCACTAAGGTGAAATCTTCTGATAACTATTTTCTGAGAGAACAAAGAATCTGTGTTCCAGAAATAGCCAAGGTTGTACCCCATACTGCAGATATACTTGGTAATGTGTACAACTCACCAAGGTGGTACTAGTTTTGAAGACATGAAGGGGTCATGAAGAGCAGCTGAGGCTTGGCACTGTGACAGGCCATTGGTGAACATACAACCTCAGCTGCAGTTGATGACCCAGGACTGAAGGAGTCATGCAAAGAAGTTGAGGCTTGGCACCTATGAGAGGCTATTGGTAAAGCTTAGTTGCAGAGAAAGACCCCATTATATTGGATATGCCAGTATCTTATATAACACTTGAGACAAACTCCTTGAATGCTTGTAGAATGCAAATCCACATGAAAGACTATTTTGGTATTATTATTTCCACAGGATAGTCAAGACTCAATGCATTTACATACCTAATTCTCATGTACTTGTAACATTCTTACCTTTAAAACAGTGTTACCTGTTAATAAACTGAAAAATGTTAAATCTAGACTTAAGGTACTGACTCTCCTGGGAGCTCTCAGGAAAGGAAAAGAACAACTACAATTAAGTGAACAAACCAGTGTGATTAAAATCATCATGGGCACAAGCACACAAGTGGTGCTAGGTAACCTATAGGCATCTACTCAGATTGTAGTTTTTTGAATGGGAATGTCCTTAATAGACTCATGTGTTTACATTTTTGGCCACAGGGAGTGGCACTATGAGAATGTATGGCCTTTTTGAAAGAAGCATGTCACTGTGTAGGAGGCCTTTGAGGTCTCATATATGCTCAAGCTACACTCAATGTGGCAGATAGCATCCTCTTCTGCCTATGGATCAAGACAGAGCTCTTGGGTCCTCCTCCAGCACCATGTCTACCTGTATGCTGCCATCCCTCCTTCCATGTGGTAATAAACTAAAGTTCTGACATTATAACCCAACGCCAATTACATATTTTTTTATAAGAGTTGCCTTTGTGATGTTGTTTCTTCACAGCAATGAAGTTCAATCTAAAACTCTAATTAAATAAATAAATCCTGAAAACTACAAAGTCATTCTTATCCCATCCCTTTCTTGTCTGAAACAGCAATCTTATTTTAAAGTTACAATTTAAATGCCTCTAATAGATAATAGAGTTTAACCATGCACTAATGAGTAAATGGGCAATACAAATTGGACTTAGAGTTTTTCTGTGAGGTACTAGGGTGGGAGGGTAGACCTTGGAGGAAAGGGAAACAAGTGTGATCAGGGTACATTGTATGAAATTCCCAAATAATTAATAAAAATATTATTAGTAGTATAAATAGTAGTGTGGTAGTTGCCCTTACTATGGTTCCTAGGGCATCCTTTGGATACCCAATATTGTGGCTCACTTATCACTAAGTATATATGTTTCTCATGATTTATGTTTCACAGCCCTGAAACATGAAGTGCTCTGCAATGGATATAATATCAGTGGAATAGACATTTATGTCTGCATTCTGACCCAGTATCCAATCCTATATAGAATTTTAATATGTTTGTCAAGTAAGTTTTAAAAGTCTATTAAAAATCCCATTCAATTGAGAGGGGTTTCCTCAATTTTCAGAGAATGAGTCAGCATGCTAAAGGTCAATTAGCAAGTGCTTTATTTTGAATTTTCCCCACTACCCTCAGTTATTTCAAAGACAACTGAAAACCAGTTATTTGAGACTTGATGTGTCCACAGCTCTTTAAAACACCAAATCATCTATCATCCTTCAAGTCCCTGTATGATAAGTAAGGATTACCATTCATCCTTTACAGATAGAATATTTGAAATGTAAAATAGTGTAACCAAGGCTAGACAGCAACTCAGCACCATGATTAAATAAAAACTCTGAGTTTTTAACAGCCATTTCTTGGCAAAGGAATTTATCACATTGCCATTTTATATAGAGAGCACAGAAACCCAGAAGGGGCATCCTTAAGAAGAAATTAAGAATTTTAAAGCAACTTGAGTCTATTTAATGCAGACTGAAGTTCATAGGCAATCAGCTGAATTCTCTCCATGCCTGCCCATGAGTTGCTAGCTGCAGGCCAACAATTTAGGTGACTTTAAACGACCTAAATAGATTAAGTGCTGACAGGAGTGGGCAAGACAAAAAAGAAGGGGCAGGGAAGTCTTACATGCTGTCATCTGTGCCTCTGGAGAATGTTCAGAAGTATTAGTGTAAGCAATATGTTCCCTTATGTAGGACTGTTCTCTACACTCTACACTGAAGATAGAATTTTGTGAACCACGGCAGAAATTTATAACTTAAAGAAGCTGTCCATCCAGGTAGATCTTTCTTGTTCACAACTGCTTGATTTGGGCACTGTCAGATCCTATGAATGAGCCAGTTTGTTCTCTAAACTAGTGAGCCATATCTCAAGCCACTTCCCACCTCCCCCCACCCACCAGATGGTTTAATGGGCACAACATTGTGGACACATTCTTGCAGGAGAATCTCCCTCACCTTGTGAGGGAGGCAGAGTGAGTGAAGATTATCATCTCTATGGCTTTTTGGTGATGAAACAAAAGCTCACAGGCTTCTTTGGGGTTTCTAGAGCAGAACAGTTGAGGGTAGTTGAAGCAAGCAGGACTGCCAATAACAAATGAATGTTATCTATATATGTAGTCAGCTTTATAGAGTTCACTAATTGTCCTGTCCTTGCCTCTGAGCTACAGCAACTTCTAATCAATCAAATCATGGAGAGCTCTAGATCATCACTTGGCCTCCTTCCAGTGCCATTTTCAGTCATCACAGCCATAACTATAGCCCACTGAGAACCATCCAGAGTCTAAGAGCAGATCGTCTCATCATTTCTAGATCACTGTAGAAGCAACAATGATCATGCCCTTTTGGTGGTGATTAGGTCATCAGATTCAATAAGGGTTTATGAATGGTCACTTTGACATATTTGTTCAAGTACATTATGCCAGGAAGGAGGAGTTTTGCAATGTAATAGGAATAATGAGTTAGAGTAATACGTACAGCATGTCTTATTTCCAAGATACTGATAAATGAGAATACTCTGAGTACTCTGACAATATGCTATGAAATTATCAATAAACCACAGGTTTATTAAGAGAAAATCAAGAAAGAAAGCCAGTTTTGAAGGGCAATGATTTTTTATTATGTGTAGTGTTGACAGGAAAAATGATAGAAACGGCTTTAAGCAGCAGTTGGAAGAAAGAGCTGAAGAAGTGTAAAGGACTTTGATCTCTTTCTGAGTTGTCCATCAAAGAAGGAAAGATTTGCCATGACCCTGTCATTCCAGGCAGATGACTGACTTATAGCTCAGGTGTGATTTGCATGCTTAAAGTTGCTAGGGCTACAAACAGCATGCCTGGCTCTATATATAGGGATGACCTCACCCCTACTGGAATATAGCAGCTGTTCACCATTTGTGCCATTTGCTGCAAAGGCTTAGCCCACAGCTAATTGAGCACTTCAGTTCTGTGGAGATAGAGGCCTTGGAAATATTCACATGAGATAGATACCTTTATCCAGATGGAAGCTGGCCAGAATAAGATAAGAATATTCATCTCAGGACTGTCAGTGCATCTTGACAGGAGTTAAGGGCTGCCTGGGGGTGGGAGAGGAGAGAGCTGCCTGCTGCCCATTCACAGAGAAGAGTGAGAACAAGAAACAGCCTTCTTTCCAAGCAAACTAAACAGAGCCCTCCCTCTGTGAAAACAGTCTGTATTGTTATGATGTCAACTCATCAGGAAGGCTTTTAGAATTTCTCTAACAAGAGAATCACCCCCTTAACTTCTGGATTTCCTGGCCTAGAATTGATTGACAGTTACAGGATCATTGGTTATTCCATAACATTTCTTTGCCCAGGATCTAATAATCTTGCTGGAAGAAGGAAGCAGCTATAATATCTGGCTGGCCTGGAAGCACTTATCCTAGTTTTATTACCAATGATTTCTGTCAGTAGGGAAACCCCCACTTATGGGGTCTCATTCTTCCCATCTGTAAATTTCAGATATTGTCAGATTTAACTTCAAGTTGGCTTCCAGCTTTGAGAAAAGTCTATGTAACTGTCTTTCATGAAAGTTGCTCCCTTCTCAGTGCTTACAAGACACAAGACATAAAACAAATGGTCAAGAACAATAAAAAGAGTATTCTGATGTGATTAGTTTAGATAAATATAACCTTTCATTCCTTGTTATTTTCAGATAGGAAAATGAGCAGAAACAGAAAATGTGTGGCTTATCTACTTGAAACAAATTAGCAAACTAGTTTAAAGTAAGAGACTATCTGTAGTCTCACTTAAGACCAGATCAAAGTATGCTTCAGTTATTTCTCCAGTTGTGTTCTTCATTTTAGCTCAAGAAAGAGATGTCAATATGAGGAAGCATAAGTTTTGGGCCAGGAATGTATTTCGATTTAAGGATTTGGAATCAAATGTATAGTATTTGCCCTTTAGGGTCACAGTTTCAGTGTGAGTAACCAATGCCTATTACACAATACAGTGAAATCTCCATCAGGACATCTAATTACTGTCTAGAAGGATAGAGGAGTACAGTCATAAAAGACTCTGCAGTGATAGTTTTGAGCTATATCGGTAAAAGAAAAAAATAGGGCATGGGGCTAAAAATAAGAGTGAACAAGAGTAAAAAGAACTTCCTAGGAAGGTTCACAAAACATGAAATGGGATGTGAAAGAGAGTTTGGAGTGCCTTGAGTCATGGGTGCAGTAGACACACATGGAAAGGGCTTTATCACCCAGATAGAGAAGTCAGTGCAAGGTGTGTGAGAGATGCTTCCACTTGTTGATGATGATGGTGCTATTACACACACACTGAAAGCCACTGGGCCAGTCAGCACACATGTAGGGCACAAGGACCATGCCACCAGATGGGCATAAAAGCTGGTGAAGTGGAGCATGCTCAAACCCTGGGACTCTCAGAGCTCTGATATGGTAGGAGTGGGTGCTCCCTCCCTACCTCTAATTCCTTCTCCGGAACAGGTAACCATAACACTCAACCAAGATGACCACAGGCACTCAGTCACATAGCATAGCATAGAACATGGAAAGCCTCTCCATCCTATTGAGGCATCTCTGTAGCCTTAGCCTTCAGCTAATAACCTTTACTTCATGGATATTCTTATGCCCTTCTCCCAAAGTATATAATTCTTGCTTCATGCTGAATAAAGTGTGTACATCCAAATCCACCCCCAATAAAGCAATATAACAAGCAAAGATTGTCTCAGAGAGCTGCTTCATTAGAGATCTTGAGAGGGAAGGCCTTCACCTAAATGAGCTGCAACACTAAGACTGTCAAAGAAGGCTTTCTCTCTTCTCCACCCCACCAGTACTCACTCCTAACATGACCCGGAGTCTGCCCATTCTGGACTCAGCATTCTGCCTTCTGGCCTGTCATGTAGCAATGTCTGACATCCCAGGAAGACACATGGAGACATGGACTAGTACCCCCTCCAGGACTTTGCCCAGTCTTCTCTGAGCTGGTTTATCTGTGGCATGCTGGTCCCCCAACAGAGGAGAGAACCATAGGACCAGAGGCGTGCACAGCACATTTCTGTCTCACCTCTTCCAATATCTTCTTTATGAACAATAAATTCAGCCATGAAAACTACACCACTTCTGGAAAGACTTGCCAGGGTGTCCAGAGTTTGAATATGGAAAGCCTTGTACAAAGCTATAACATTAAGGAGTCTATGGACATAAGTGTAAGCTATGTCAGTTTTGAACCTGAAGAAAAAAAGATAATGGGTCAAAGGCCAGGAGGCAAGGAATCATTGCCCAGGTTCCTCCTGAGCTTAGAGGTTAGATGTCACCACCCTTTGTTTCTAAACTATGTCTTTAACATCTCCTTATAAGTCCATTTTTATTTCATTAGTTTTAAAATATATATTTAGTGTATTGTGTATGTGTGTGTGTGAGTATAGTGTATGTGTTTATACACATATTTGTGGGTACCTGCTGAGACAAAAAAAAGTGCACTGGAACCCTTGGAGATGAACTTCCAGGGAAATTCTGAGGTACCTGATATGAATGCTGGAAACATAACTCAGGTTCTCTTCAAGTATAACAACGACTCTTAACCTCTGAACCCTATAAAACTCTTTTTAAACCCAAACATCTCAAATATGATAAAACATTACAACTACTTTCTTTTTAAAGATCTTTTTAAGTGATGTACATATATCTAGGGGATCTGTTTCACATGTGATTGCAAATGCCTAAGGAGTCCAGAATACATATGCCATCATATGCTCTGGAGATGGAGGTACAGGCAAGTGTGAGCTAGCTGCCTGGCATGGGTGCTAGTAACCCAAGATCCTCTACAAGTGCAGTATGTGCTTATACCTACATTCTCTGTCATGAATTTGAGAGCAAGGAGAGAGGAAGAGGGACGAGCTAGAGGGAGAGGAGTAGAAAGAGTGGAAATGATAAAAAAAAATACTATGCATTTGTGTATAAAATTCTCAGAAAATTATAAATAGTTTATATGTTTGTGAAAAATATCAAAAGAGAAACACATTTTCTTACATGTAAAAACTCACTTCAGGATTCTTATTAAATGGATTTTTATTAGAATGTCACCACCTTGACTTCTTTGCATGTCATCTATGTCTGGTTCTGCACAAGTGGAGAACGGCATGGCTGCATATGCAGAACGGCATAGACCAAGATAAAATGAATAAACCTTGCTGCAAGTTATTATCAGGCTCAGCAAATACATTTTCATCCCTTTTATAGAAAATATTTTCACCATCGTAACAATGAATAGTAAAGTGAATTCCACACTCAACCTTCAGCCTGGTATTATTGTAAGATATAAAGATCTCAAAAGACCCTTATTCAAAGATGCTATTCCACAAACAGCAAGTGTACTGGCCTGATTCACTATAGTATATTTTATCACAAGGATCAAACATCAGATGTTTAATTTCTTTCAGCATGTTCAAATAAACACACAAACACTGAGTACCAAATTGTAACCACCTTAAAAACAAAGAACTATTTGCAGTTACTGATATATTTATTCATTTTATAAATATTTATATTTGAAACTCACTATTACAATCCAAGTGAGTTATTGGAAACTATGCCTGCTGTACGGGGGCTCAGGAAACTCACTTTATTTGTTGTTGCTATGGAACCACTGAAGACTGTTAAATGTTGGGATGATGAGATCAGGTATAGGAAAGAACTCAGCTGGTGAGCAGCAAAGGTATACAGAAATAATGAGGGGAATGTCTCTTAAGAAAGGAAATCAGAAAGTTCACGGTGAACTGTCAAATGCAAAAATGTAAGTCCTATAATTTCATTATACTGAAAAGATCCATTAGATTGCTCGTTTATGGAAAAGGTCTTTAGAGATCCAGGCAAGGCCAAGTTCAGTGAGTATGGAAGTCAGGCTGCAGTAAACTAAAAAATGATTAAAACAAATTATAGATTATTTCTAGAGATGTGGAAAAACAGAGGAGAGAGACTAAGCAGTTGCTTAATAAAGAGGCAAAGTTACTTTTTTCTTTAATTTTAAGTTGGAAGAGTGGGTTGAGAAATGCTCAAGTATATTTTAAAGGTGGAGGGAAATGAGCCTGCAGAGGTGTGAGGGAGAAAGGTGAGAGATGATAGTTGAAAAGCTAAGCAAGTGTTGACAAAAGTGAGAGAAGATGGCACCATCAGGACAGGAAGAATTCAGTTACAACTAAATTAGAAGAAATAACTTGGATGGCAAGTGAAGACTAGCATAGGGAGCAGAAAGCAGGGGCAGCTCAGTGGGGTCCTGGCAACATCCTGCTGCCCTAGAGGAAGAGTGCAGGGCTGTGGACCAAAAAAAGAGTTTATAGGAGTGAAATAGAGCTGACAAGATGGGTTGTTTTCATAAAGGACAAATGCCCCAATTGTAGAATCAGACACTCCCTACCTCTGCCTCTGGTCACTATTATCTAAGCGTCACAGAATGCTTAGATGAACCGTTATAATTTGCAAAGTGATTTCAGAAAGAACAACTTTAAACATCTGTTCCCACTATATTGGGAGTATGCTCATGATGCTATTTTTTGTCATTTTTAAAAATTCTTTTGCTATCTTTCTTTTATATGTTGTTCTCAACATTATGTAACTTGGAGGAGGTTTTCCTTCTTTTTTCATGTACCTAATCAGATGACAGCTTCAATCGCTGCCTAATTCCCCCTGGAGTTTGTGTTTGAGATTATTATCCTGTCACAAGCATCTTTCTGTGGCTGAATTTACCCTCACCCCCACCCTTTTTTCAGTTTTATGGGAAGATTGATTCTAAGGGCAATATTTTACAGATGTTATCATTGAAACATCTTCCATTTTTAACACTCTATTGCCCTCTAGAGTAGATGAAGGTATATTGTAGCAAATGCTGGAAAACGGCAAGATAATTGGTTTGGAAAGGCCTTTTCTGAAACTGCAGCGATCCTCATTAAGAAAACATCCATTGAGAAAAGTGTGATTTTACTGAATGTGTAATTGAAATAAATAATTGAATTTCCATAATAGACACGTGGAAAACTGAAGAGTCTCTGGCCACAGACTTCACTATAGCAGAAAATGTCCTAAATAAATTGGGCTCAGAAATAAATGGCTATTGCTTTCTGTTTCGAATGAGCCACATGAAGCTCATAAAGAAGGAAAACCAAGTGGGGGTGATTTGGTCCTTCTTAGAAGGAGCAACAAAATACTCAAGGGAGCAAATATGGAGACAAAGTGAGGGACAGAAACTGAAGGAGGGGCCATCTGAAGACCACTCCACCTGAGTATCTATCCCATGTGCAGTCACCAAAGGTAGATGCTGATGTGGAATTCAGGAAGTGCATGTTGATAAGAGCCTGATATGGATATCTCCTCAGAGGTCTTCAAGAGTCTGACATACTCAGAGGCAGATGCTCACAACTAGCCATTGAACTGATCATGGGGTTCTCAATAGAGGAGTTAGAGTGAAGACTGAAGGAGCTGAAAGTATTTTCGGCACCATGAGGAGAGCAACAACAATACCAACCAACCACAGCTCCCAGGGTCTAAACCACCAGCCTGGGAGCACTTAGGGAGGGATCCAGGGCTTTAGCTGAATATGTAAGAGTGGAGGGCCCTGCTGGGCATAGGTGGAAGAAGAGAACCTTGACCTCATGAAGGCTGGACGCCCCAGGGGGTGGGAATTTTGAGGATGGGGAGGTGGGAGTGGGGGAGGGGTAGATAGAGGTTACATCCACAGAGAAGAAGGAGGAGGGGTGAGGGGATTGAGGGTTCCTGGGTGGGTGGGGGATGGGGTAAGGGGACAACATATGAAATGTAAATAAAACAGCCAATAAAAAAATTTAAAAAAAAAAGTTTTCTAGTATTCCAAACATATGCAATAAGGGAAAAAATGGAGGTTAAGAAGGTCAAGTGTCATTAATATGGTAGCAAAAGAGTAAATAAACAAAGCTCATTCCATTAGGCATCCCTTCCTCTTCTATGTGTCTGCGTTTTACAGGTGACATCTCAGAGTCTTCAAACGTAGATCTTTTGACACTCAGCTTTGGGTCATCATTGCTTAATGCTCTCTTTCTTGACCTAATGAAAGACACAGTACCTTGACAGTGGGAGATGGTTCCTGTTACAATAATAACAAGCAGCAATATGTTTTGTGAAGACAATACCTAAGCATTGAACTGGGCACTTCTCCAAAGCTTCTGAACTCAGATATCTTGCAAAGGCTCCTTTCCAAAAATTATACAGAACTTCTAAAATAAGCCAGGGAATTTCAAGTTCCAGTTAACTAAAAAGAGTAAGATCTTGGTCTGGCTCCCGCTCTCACAGCCATTGCAGTACATTGAGCTCCATAGAGACAGCGCCGGGGCAAGCGAGAGCCAAACGGGCACTGGGCGACTCTGTGCCTCGTGGAGGAAAATCAACTAAACATGGGCAAAGGAGATCCTAAGAAGCCGAGAGGCAAAATGTCCTCATATGCATTCTTTGTGTAAACCTGCCGGGAGAGCACAAGAAGAAGCACCCAGATACTTCTGTCAAATTCTCAGAGATCTCCAAGAAGTGCTCAGAGAGGTGGAAGACTATGTCTGCTAAAGAAAAGGGGAAATTTGAAGATATGTCAAAGGCTGACAAGGCTCATTATGAAAGAGAAATGAAAACCTACATCCCTCCCAAAGGGGAGACCAAAAAGAAGTTCAAGGACCCCAATGCACCCAAGAGGCCTCCTTCGGCCTTCTGATTGTTCTGTTCTGAGTACCGCCCAAAAATCAAAGGTGAACATCCTGGCTTATCCATTGGTGATGTTGCAAAGAAGCTAGGAGAGATGTGGAACAACACTGCAGCGGATGACAAGCAGCCCTAGGAGAAGAAGGCTGTCAAGCTGAAGGAGAAGTATGAGAAGGATATTGCTGCCTACAGAGCTAAAGGAAAACCTGATGCAGCAAAAAAGGGGGTAGTCAAGGCTGAAAAGAGCAAGAAAAAGAAGGAAGAGGAAGATGATGAGGAAGATGAAGAGGATGAGGAAGAGGAGGAAGAAGAGCAAGATGAAGATGAAGAAGAAGATGATGATGAATAAGTTGATTCTAGCGCAGTTTTTTTCTTGTCTATAAAGCATTTAACCCCCCTGTACACAACTCACTCCTTTTAAAGAAAAAAATTGAAATGTAAGGCTGTGTAAGATTTGTTTTTAAACTGTACAGTGTCTTTTTTTGTATAGTTAACACACTACTGAATGTGTCTTTAGATAGCCCTGTCCTGGTTGTATTTTCAATAGCCACTAACCTTGCCTGGTACAGTCTGGGGGTTGTAAATTGGCATGGAAATTTATAGCAGGTTCTTGTTGGTGCACAGCACAAATTAGTTATATATGGGGACAGTAGTTTGGTTTTTGTTTTTCTTTTCTTTTGGTTTTATTTTTGGGTTTTTTTTTTTCCATCTTCAGTTGTCTCTGATGCAGCTTATACAAAGATAATTGTTGTTCTGTTAACTGAATACCACTCTGTAATTGCAAAAAAAAAAAAAAAATTGCGGCTGTTTTGTTGACATTCTGAATGCTTCTAAGTAAATAAAATTTTTTTTTATTAGAAAAAAAAAAGAGTAAGATCTTACTATCCAAGTATGATTCTATGGGGGCCATTCTCATTCATATTGCCAGACTTATTCAGAATAGATTCAAAGCCAGGTATAGGATTTTTAATATAAAAACAAAAGCCATTTTCTCTGCACTTAAGCTTTGTCTTTCACCTTAGAAGTTGCCAGTTTAGATTAAGAAACAGACATAGAATCTAAACAGAGGGAAAATATCTTTACCCAGAAGATAAATTGCACTGAGCCTTATGTTGTAAAGGTATTCGCTGACAAAATCTGAAAAAAATAAGGAAATTTAGAAAATTTCTCATGAGAAAATTTGGAGAAAATTTTATTAAAAGGGACCCAACAGTAAGCCAAGGTGTTTGTAGAGTGGAGAACACCATGAATCAATAGATTCTGTCTTTCATTATTCTTTTGCTTTTCCTGAGTCTAGGGGAAAACAAATTGTTTCATTCTTATTGTCATTCTATGTACTTGTGTGTTTTCACCAAAAAGAAAGAGATGTCATGGTATAGGCTGAGACTAAAGAGAGAAAAATACAAAAGACTTAAAAAATACAGAAATGATTTATCTAAAGAAAGGCTACACACATACCCTTGAAATTAGACTCTGTACAAAAAAGTTAAAGTAAGGTTTTTTTGCATTTGCATTTAATTATTAACAGAGAAAAGCTTCTGGCAAATGGAGCATACAGTTTCTACTACTGTGCTTTAAACTCCAAGCTACTGCACTGCTTCTCTTGGATTCACAGATGAAAGACACACATACATTTCCCATTTTCAACCTGCCTTATGGCTCATCTACTAGACTCTTCTAAGCCTCCCCCAATTAGTGTGGTTCAGTGGCTTAGCTTTTCTAAGCCTCCAGCAGCTATCGTGACTTTTCCTTTACTCCTGGCTCAACACTTTAAATCTGTTCTAGCCTTAGTTGTCCAGTTACTTTCTTGCTCAACACCCTACATCTGCCCTCAGCTTAGTTGCATTTCTAACCTTCTGCCTGGGAAAGCAGCCAATGGTCACTGTACCTGAAATCTCACATGGCTGGTGGCTCTCTATCCCTCTGAACCATGACAAATTCCCTTTCCACCTGCTACATCTCCTAGTCTTCCTGAGGGAACCTGGAAGTCCTACCTCTTCCACCAAGTCATTGGCCACTTGTATCTTTATTGATTTATCAAGAACCAAGTGGGTAAAAGGACCTTCAGTGTTCACACTCAGATTTCTGATCAAAGCATCAGAACCCATCCCAAACAAACTTCACTCATAGTGCAGAAACAAAATTTCAGAGTCTGGGAAAATTTCTAAATAGTAAAAGGTAATTTGTCACCACCTTAGAGGCTGAAAATCTGAAGAACCAATTCATTAGCATCAGCTGGGCATCTCACCACAAGATAGCAAAGTATGATTGGGCCAGAAGAGAGGAAAGAAGATCAATTCTACAAACCCATTCTATAATATGACACTTCCTGAGGATATATGATTAAATGCATATTCATTTCAGTTATGACACCAATACAGATGTAAGAAACTATTACATATACCCAAGTGGGAAAGCTAAGAAATTTACCAGGGTTCCGTACAAGAGCATAGATAGATATTCTATCTTATGAGATCATTGGTGGCTTAAAAAGCTATATCACTGGAAAAGCCCACTTGAGTATGAGGCATGATTCTTGAAAGCTGTGTACCTTGAGCTTCTGCCCTACATACAGGCAACTCTACTAAAACGTCCCCTCTTTCCTCGCAGTTATTACTGGTACAAAACCTTTGGGAGGACTCAAAAAATCTTGTAACTTTCTGAACTTCCTGAGTATTGTAAATTTTGATTGTCCCTCCTGCCTCCAGGATAGAATCTCTTAGTTCAAATGAAAATGCACAGCTCATGATACCAGTCCTCTCAAGAAGGCAAAATCTAATTACCTAAAGAGTTCTCAAATCTATTGTATTGGGAGTTAAGTTTTACCATACATGAATTGGAGGAGATACATGAAGATTATACTGTGACCATCTTGGAAGAGGATATTTTACACACACACACACACACACACACACACACACATACACACACACAAAGAAACAACAACAAAAAAACCAACCCCCAAACCAGGGGCTAAAACAAGTGACTAAAAGCATTTGGTGCTTTTACAATGGACCCAAGAGTCATTCTCAGCATCCAGACTGAGTGCCTCACAACTACATATAACTCTAGATTCAGGGGATCAAAGTCACTCTTCATGGCTCCATGGACACATAGGCAATACTGATATTCAGACACAGACATGCACCTAATTAAAATTAAATGAATCTTTCTAATGGAGTAGAGAATTTCCTCAATGGTTAAGAGCACATACTCCTCTTACAGAGTATGCAATTACAGCTCCCAACACCCATCCAATGAGTCACAACTACATGCAGCTCCAGTTCCAGGGGAAGGAATGCCCTCTTCTGGCATCCACAGATATTAGATATGCATGTGGTATACATACAGACAAAATGCAGTCAAAAAACTCATACTCATGCACTAAAAAGCAAATCAATCCTTAAATGTAAAACTATAAGTATTAAAAATATTAAATTTTTTTTAAAATGTCCCATGGCTATTTTTTTGTAGTATGTTTATGACTAGTGTTTTGTGCAGTGCTCTTTGAGACGTCCTAGTATAATACTATAATAACACAATGTGTGGATATAAAAGACATACTGTTTGTGTACTTTTCATGGCTTATAGTACATTTTCATGCATTTTTTTGTGCATTTAGTTCTCCAAATTGCCCTGTAAGGTCAATATTACAATATTCATTTCAAGAATGTAGAAACACAAGCTTAGTGGGGTTAAATAACCTCCCTAAAGTTTTGTAAGTAATTATAGCAGAATCAGAAAGAACTCAGAGTAGCACTTTAACATTAGTTTCTGTGGTATTTCCAGTAGGAGGGGAATAATGAAATAAAAAAATTGAGGCACAAATAATAAACTTTCTTTTAAAGAAATTAACTATGCTCTGAGCACAGTCTCATTAATCACACAGGATCTTAGGGAATTACAGAATTTCTGTACTTCCATAATGTGGCAGGTTTTTTTCTATTTCTCTTTACAGTAGTCCCCAAATAATACTTGTTGCTCCTTCAGGATACAGTTAGTGAACCCCAGCAAGATCTTAGGCAAAGAGGTAGCAACAGTTGCCCCAAACAGGAAGTAACTGGGACCAATGGGGACCCAGGAACTCACTCCTCGCCAGGGGCACCTGTTCCTTCCAGTCTGCATCTGAGCATGGAGCAGATCTTGAACTTCAGCTCAGGACCCAATCTCACAAAACCCAGAGAAGGCAGGAATCCCAGGAGCTCTAATCTGGGCAGTATCTCAGGTAAGGAGGCAGCAACACCAGCCCCAAACAGGGAGTAACTGGGACCCACGGGAACCCAGGAGCTCACTCCTGGCGAGGGGCACTGATTCCTTCCTGAGCAATGAGCAGATCTTTAGGGTCAGCTCTGCACCTGATTCCACAAGACCGAGAGGGGGTTGGACTCCCAGGAGCTCTAACATGCTTAGGAACATCAGATCATATGATCACCATATCTCAGGAGATTGGTCACACTAGGATTTCTAGATCCCAGAGGCAGCCTGACTCACAGGAGCTCTTACACCCAGGATCTCAGGATCACAGGATCACAAAGACAGATGGACTCTGAGGAGTTCTGACACAAGCAAGATAACTGGAAAGACAGGCAGTAGTCTGAAACAGTGAGAGTGGTAGCACTAAAAATAACTGGATGGCAATAGACAAGAGCAAGAACATAAGCATCAACAACCAAGGGTACTCAGCATCATCAGAACCTAGTTCTTTCACCATAGCAAGTCTCAATACACCATCCCACCGGAAAAGGAAGATTCAGACTTAAAACAACTTTTCATGATGATGATAGAGGACTTTAAAAAGAACATAAATAACACTCTCAAGGAAATTGAGAAGAACACAGGTAAACAGGTAGAAGCCCTTAGAAAGGGAATACAAAAATTACTTAAAGAATTACAAGACAATACAACCAAACCAGTGAAGGAATTAAACAAAACCATTCAGGACATAAAAATGGAAGTAAAAAAAATAAAGAAATTCCAAAGGGAGACTACCCTGGAGATAGAAACCTAGGAAAGAAATAAGGAGTCATAGATGCAAGCATCACCAACAGAATATAAGAGATAGAAGATAGAATCTCAGGTGCAGAAGATACCATAGAAAATATTGACACACTGTCAAAGAAAATTCAAAATGCAAAAAGCTCCTAACACAAAACATCCAGAAAATCCAGTACACAATGAGAAGATTAAACCTAAGGATAATAAGCATAGAAGAGAGTAAAGATTCCCAACTTAAAGGGCCAGTAAATATCTTCAACAAAATTATAAAAGAAAACTCCCATAACCTAAAGAAAGAGATTGCCATAAACATACAAGAAGCCTACAGAACTCCAAATAGACTAGACCAGGAAAGAAATACCTCCCGTCATATAATAATCAAAACACCGAATGCCTAAAACAGAGAAAGAATATTAAAAGCAGTAAGGGAAAAAGGTCAAGTAACATATAAAGGCAGACCTATCAGAATTACACCAGACTTCTCACCAGATACTACAAAAGCCAGACATCCTGGAAAGATGTCATACAGACACTAAGAGAACACAAATGCCAGCCCAGACTA
The DNA here is from genome assembly GCF_004785775.1 of Grammomys surdaster. NCBI lineage: Eukaryota > Metazoa > Chordata > Mammalia > Rodentia > Muridae > Grammomys > Grammomys surdaster. The sequence continues at coordinate 6,084,293 of NW_021604564.1, read as the reverse complement.
CTATACCTAGTAAAACTCTCAATTACCATAGATGAGAAACCAAGATACCCCATGACAAAACCAAATTTACACAATATCTTTCCACAAATCCAGCACTACAAAAGATAACAGAGGGAAAACTCCAATACAAGGAGGGAAATTAAACCCTAGACAGAGCAAGAAAGTAGTCTTCTTCCAACAAATCCAAAAGAAGATAGACAAACATAATTCCACTGATAATAACAAAAATAATAGGAAGCAACAATCACCTTTCGTTAATATCTCTTAACATCAATGGACTCATTTCCCCAATAAAAAGACATAGACTAAAGGACTGGAAACTTAAACAGGACCCAGGATTTTGCTGCATACAGAAAACACAACTCAGTGACAAAGATAGAAACTACCTTAAAGTAAAAGGCTGGAAAACAATTTTTCAAGCACATAGTCCTAAGAAACAAGCTGGAGTAGCTATTCTAATTTCAAATAAAATCAACTTTCAATTTAAAGCTATCAAAAAAGATAAGGAAGGGCACTTCATACTAGTCAAAGGAAATGTCAACCAACATCAACTCTCAATTCTAGACATCTATACTCCAAACACAAGGGCAAATACTTTCATAAAAGAAACCTTACTAAAATTCAAAGCACACATTGCACCTCACATAATAGTAGTGAGAAACCTCGACACCCCACTCTCAGCAATGGGCAGATCATTGAAACAGAAACTAAAGAGACATACAGTAAAACTAGAGAAGTTATAAACCAAATGGATTTATTCAGATATCGACAGAATATTTCATCCCAAAACAAAAGAATATACATTCTTCTCAGAACCTCATGGAAGCTTCTCCAAAACTGATCATAAAATTGGTCACAAAACAGGCCTCAAAAGATATAAGAAAATTGAAATAACCCCATGCATCCTATCAGATTATGATGGATTAAGACTAGTCTTCAATTAAAAAAAAATGGAAAGCTCACATACATGTGGAAACTGAAAAATTCTCTACTCAGTGATAACTTGGACAGGAAAGAAATAAAGAAAGAAGTTAAAGACTTTTCAGAATTTAATGAAAATGAAGACACGCCAAAACTTATGGTACACAATGAAAGCAGTGCTAAGAGGAAAATTCATATCTCTAAGTGCCTACAAAAAGGAACTGGAGAGAGCATACACTACCAGATTGACAACAGACCTGAAAGCTGTAAAACAAAAAGAAGCAAACACACCAAAAAAGAGTAGACAGCAGGAAACAATCAAACTCAGGACTGATATCAACCAAGTAGAAACAAAAACAACTATACAATGAATCAATAAAACCAAGAGCTTGTTCTTTCAGAAAATCAACAAGATAGATAAACCCTTAGCCAGACTAACAAGTGGGCACAGAGACTTGTATCCAAATTAACAAAATCAGAACTGAAAAGAAAGACATAACAACAGAAACTGAGGAAAATTAAAAAAATCACCAGATCCTACTATAAAAGTTTATACTCAACAAAATTGGAAAATCTGGATGAAATGGGTAATTTTCTAGACAGATACCAGTTGCCAAAGTTAAATCAGGACCAGATAAACCATCTAAACAGTTAAATAACAGAAGCAGTTATTAAAAGTCTCCCCACCAAAAAAAGCCCAGGACAAGATGGTTTAGTGCAGAGTTGTATCAGACCTTCAAGGAAGACCTAATACCAATTTTCTTTCTTTCTTTCTTTCTTTCTCTCTTTCTTTCTTTCTTTCTTTCTTTCTTTCTTTCTTTCTTTCTTTCTTTACTTATTTATTTTAACATTTATTGTTTTTGTTTTCTTTTTTATTGGCAGTTTTATTTACATTTCATATGTTGTCCCCTTACCCCATCCCCCACCCACCCAGGAACCCTCAATCCCCTCGCCCCTCGTCCTTCTTCTCTGTGGATGTAACCTCTATCTACCCCTCCCCCACTCCCACCTCCCCATCCTCAAAATTCCCACCCCCTGGGGCATCCAGCCTTCATGAGGTCAAGGTTCTCTTCTTCCACCTATGCCCAGCAGGGCCCTCCACTCTTACATATTCAGCTAAAGCCCTGGATCCCTCCCTAAGTGCTCCCAGGCTGGTGGTTTAGACCCTGGGAGCTGTGGTTGGTTGGTATTGTTGTAGCTCTCCTCATGGTGCCGAAAATACTTTCAGCTCCTTCAGTCTTCACTCTAACTCCTCCATTGAGAACCCCATTATCACTTCAATGGCTAGTTGTGAGCATCTGCCTCTGAATATGTCAGACTCTTAAAGACCTCTGAGGAGATATCCATATCAGGCTCTTATCAGCATGCACTTCCTGACTTCCACATCAGCATCTACCTTTGGTGACTGCACATGGGATAGATACTCAGGTGGAGTGGTCTTCAGACGGCCCCTCCTTCAGTTTTTGTCCCTCACTTTGTCTCTATATTTGCTCCCTTGAGTATTTTGTTGCTCCTTCTAAGAAGGACCAAATCACCCCCACTTGGTCTTCCTTCTTTATGAGCTTCATGTGGCCTGTGAGTTGCATCTTGGGCATTTCAAGATTCGGGGCTAATATCCAATAATCAGTGAGTGAATACCATGTGTGTTTTTTTGTGATTGGCTTACCTCACTCAGGATGATAATTTCTAGTTCCATCCATTTACCTAGGGACCTCTCGAATTCATTGTTTTTAATAGCTGAGTAATACTCCATTGTGTAAATATACCACATTTTTTGAATCCAGTCCTCAGTTGAAGGACATCTGGGTTCTTTCCAGCTCCTGGCTATTATAAATAAGGCTGCTATGAACATAGTTGAGCATATGTCCTTGTTATATGTTCGAGCATCTTCTGGATATATGCCTAGGAGTGGTATAGCTGGATCATCAGGTAATGCAATGTCCAATTTTCTGAGGAACCTCCACACTGATTTCCAAAGTGGTTGCACCATCTTGCAATCCCACCAACAATGGAGGAGTGTTCCTCTTTCTCCACACCCTCGCCAGCATCTACTATCACCTGAGTTTTTAATCTTAGCCATTCTAACTGGTGTGAGATGGAATCTCAGGGTTGTTTTGATTTGCATTTCCCTGACGACTAAGGATGCTGAACATTTCTTTAGGTGCTTCTCAGCCATTCAAGTTTCTTCCGTTGAAAATTCTTTGTTAAGCTCTAAACCCCATTTTTTAATAGGGTAATTTGGTTGTCTGGAGTCTAATTTCTTGAGTTCTTTGTATATATTGGATATTAGCCCTCTATCAGATGAAGGATTGGTAAAGATCTTTTCCCAATTTGTTGGTTGTCGTTTTGTCCTATTGACAGTGTCCTTTGCCTTACAGAAACATTGCAATTTTATAAAGTCCCATTTGTCAATTATTGATCTTAGAGCATATGCCATTGGAGTTCTGTTCAGGAACTTTTCCCCTGTGCCCAAGTATTCGAGGCTCTTCAACACCTTCTCATCTATTAGTTTCAGTGTATCTGGTTTTATTTGGAGGTACTTTATCCACTTAGACTTGAGCTTTGTACAAGGGGATAAGAATGGATCAATTTTCATTCTTCTACATGTTGTCCTCCAGTTGAACAAGCACCATTTGTTGAAAATGCTGTCCTTTTTCCACTGGACAGTTTTAGCTCCTTTGTCAAAGATCAAGTGACCATAGGAGTGTGGGTTCATTTCTGGGTCTTCAATTCTATTCCATTGATCTTCCTGCCTGTCTCTGTACCAATACCAGGTAGTTTTTATCACTATTGTTCTGTAGTACAGCTTAAGGTCAGGGATGGTGATTCCTCCAGAAGTTCTTTTATTGTTGAGAATAGTTTTTGCAATCCTGGGTTTTTTGTTATTCCATATGAATTTGAGAATTTCCTTTTCTAACTCTGTTAAGAATTGAGTTGGGATTTTAATGGGGATTGCATTGAATCTGTAGATTGCTTTTGGCAAGATGGCCATTTTTATTATATTAATCCTGCCAATCCATGAGCATGGGAGATCTTTCCATCTTCTGAGATCTTCTTCAATTTCTTTCTTCAGAGACTTGAAGTTCTTGTCATACAGGTCTTCCACTTACTTGGTTAGATTCACACCAAGGTATTTTATATTATTCGCAACTATTGTGAAGGGTGTCATTTCCCTAATTTCTTTTTCAGTCTGTTTATCTTTCATGTTGAGGAAGGCTACTGATTTGTTTGAGTTGATTTTTATAACCAGACACTTTGCTGAAGTTGTTTATCAGGTTTAGGAGTTGTCTGGTGGAAGTTTGGGGGTCACTTAAGTATACTATCATATCATCTGCAAATAGCGATATTTTGACTTCTTCCTTTCCTTTTTGTATCCCTTTGACTTCTTTTTGTTGTCTAATTGCTCTGGCTAGGACTTCCAGTACGATATTAAATAGGTAGAGGGAGAGTGGGCAGCCTTGTCTAGTCCCTAATCTTAGTGGGATTGCTTCAAGTTTCTCTCCACTTAGCTTGATGTTGGCTACTGGTTTGCTGTAAATTGCTTTTACTACGTTTAGGTAGGGGCCTTGAATTCCTGATCTTTCCAAGACTTTTATCATGAAGGGATGTTGAATTTTGTCAAATGCTTTCTCAGCATCTAGTGAGATGATCATGTGGTTTTTTTCTTTGAGTTTGTTTATATAGTGGATTACGTTGATGGATTTCCGAATATTGAAACATCCATGCATTCCTGGGATAAAACCTACTTGATCATGATGGATGATTGTTTTCATGTGGTTTCGGTTTGCTAGAATTTTATTGAGTATTTTTGCATTGATGTTCATAAGGGAGATTGGTCGGAAGTTCTCTTTCTTTGTTGGGTCCTTGTGGGGTTTGGGTATGAGTGTAATTGTAGCTTCATAGAATGAATTGGGTAGTGTTCCTTCTGTTTCTATTTTGTGGAATAATTTGAAGAGAATTGGTAATAGGTCTTCCTTGAGGGACTGATAGAATTCAGCACTATAACCATCTGGTCCTGGGCTTTTTTTTAGTGGGGAGACTTTTAATGACTGCTGCTATTTCCTTAGGGGTTATGGGACTATTTAGATGGTTTATCTGCTCCTGGTTTAACTTTGGTACCTGATATCTGTCTAGGAAATTGTACATTTCATCCAGGTTTTCCAGTTTTGTTGAGTATAGGCCTTTGTAGTAGGATCTGATGATTTTTTGAATTTCTTCAGTTTCTGTTGTTATGTTTCCCTTTTAAGTTCTGATTTTATTAATTTGGATACTGTCTCTGTGCCCTCTGGTTAATCTGGCTAACGGTTTATCTATCTTGTCGATTTTCTCAAAGAACCAGCTCCTGGTTTTATTGATATTTTGTATTGTTCTTTCTGTTTCTATTTGGTTGATTTCAGCCCTGAGTTTGATTATTTCCTGCCTTCTACTCCTCCTGGGTGTATTTGCTTCTTTTTGTTCTAGAACTTTTAGTTGTACAGTCAAGTTGTTAGTGTGTGCTCTTTCCAGTTTCTTTTTGTAGGCACTTAGAGCTATGAGTTTTCCTCTTAGCACTGCCTTCATGGAGTTGCACAAGTTTTGGTATGATCTGTCCTCATTTTCATTGAATTCTAAAAAGTCTTTTATTTCTTTCTTTATTTCTTCCTTGACCAAGTCATCATTGAGTAGAAAGTTGTTCAGTTTCCATGTGCAAGTGGGTTTTCCATTGGTTTTATCATTATTAAAGACCAGTCTTAATCCATGGTGATCTGATTAGATGCAAGGGATTATTTCAATATTTTTGTATCTGTAGAGGGTTGTTTTGTGACCAATTATATGGTCTATTTTGGAGAAGGTACCATGAGGTGCTGAGAAAAAGGTATATTCTTTTGTTTTAGGATGAAATGTTCTATAGATGTCTGTTAAGTCCATTTGGTACATAACTTCTGTTAATGTCAAAGTGTCTCAGTATAGTTTCTGTTTTCATGATCTGTCCATTGCTGAGAGTGGGGTGTTGAAATCCCCCACTATTATTGTGTGAGGTGTAATGTGTGTTTTGAGCTTTTGTAAAGTTTCTTTTATGTATGTAGGTGCCCTTGCATTTGAAGCATAGATGTTCAGAATTGAGAGTTCACCTTGGTAGATTTTTCCTTTGATGAGTATGAAGTGTCCTTCCTTATCTTTTTTTATTAATTTTGGATGAAAGTCGATTTTATTTGATATTAGAATGGCTACTCCAGCTTGTTTCTTGGGACCATTGGCTTGGAAAATTGTTTTCCACCCTTTTATTCTGAGGTAGTGTCTGTCTTTGTCACTGAGGTGTGTTTCCTGTATGCAGCAAAATTATGGGTCTTATTTGTGTATCCAGTCTGATTGTCTGCGTCTTTTTATTGGGGAATTGAGACCATTGATGTTAAGAAATATTAAGGAAAAATGATTGTGGCTTCCTATTATTTTTGTTATTAGAGGTAGAATTATGTTTGTATAGTTATCTTCTTTTGAGGTTGTTGGAAGATTACTTCCATGCTTTTTCTAGGTTGTCATTTCCCTCCTTGTGTTGGCATTTTCCATCAGTTATCTTTTGAAGTGCTGGGTTTGTGAGAAGATACTGTGCAAATTTGGTTTTGTCATGGAATATCTTGGTTTCACCATCTATAGTAATTGAGAGTTTTGCTGGGTATAGTAATCTGGGCTGGCAATTGTGTTCTTTTAGGGTCTCTATGATGTCAGTCCAGGTTCTTCTGGCTTTTATAGTCTCTGGTGAGAAGTTTGGTGTAATTCTTATAGGTCTGCCTTTGTATGTTACTTGACCTTTTTCCCTTACTGCTTTTAGTATTTTTTCTTTGTTTTGTGCATCTGATGTTTTGATTATTATGTGACGGGAGGTATTTCTTTTCTGGTCTATTCTATTTGGTGTTCTGTAGGCTTCTTGTATGTTTATGGGCATCTTGTTCTTTAGGTTAGGGAAGGTTTCCTCAATAATTTTGTTGAAGATATTTACTGGCCATTTAAGTTGGGAATCTTCATTCTCATCTATACCTATTATCCTTAGGTTTGGTCTTCTCATTGTGTCCTGGATTTCCTGGATGTTTTGAGTTAGGAGTTTTTGGCATTTTGCATTTTCTTTGACAACTGTGTCAATATTTTCCACTGTATCTTCTGCATTTGAGATTCTCTCTTCTATCTCTTGTATTCGGTTGGTGATGCTTTCGTCTATGACTCCTGATCTCTTTCTTAGGTTTTCTATCTCCATGGTTGTCTCCCTTTGAACTTTCTTTATTGTTTCTATTTTCTGTTTCAGATCCTGAATTTTTTTTGTTTAATTCCTTCTTTGTGTTTTCTTACATTTCTTTAAGGGATTTCTGTGATTCCTCTTTAAGGGCTTCTATCTGTTTACTTGTACTCTCCTGTATTTCTTTAAGGGAGTTACTTAATTCCTTCTTATAATCCTCTATCATCATCATGAGAAGTGATTTTAATTCTGAATCCTGCTTTTCAGGTGTGATGGGATATTCAGGGCTTGCTATATTGGGAGAACTGGGTACTGATGATGCCAAGAAACTTTGGTTTCTGTTGCTTATGTTCTTGCGCTTGCCTTTCGCCATCTGGTTAACTCTAGTGTTAACTGCCCTCACTGTGTAAGACTGGAGTCTGTATTTCCAGTTATCTTGCTTGTTGCAGAGCTCCTCAGAGTCCAGATGTCTCTGTAGTCTTATGCTCCTAATCTCCTGGGTGGAAGAACTCCTGGGACTCAGGCTTGGATCTGGAAATCCTTCTGCTCTGAATGCAGTGGTTCCTCGATGACTCATGATTTAGTATCTCCACAGGACAGGAGCAGACCGACTCTTTGTCTGCCCCAGCCCAAAGGACTAGGCAGGGGAGGAAGGGAAGTGGAATTCCGGAGGGGCAGGGTTTGGGTAGCTGCTGTGTCCTGAATGTCCCTGGCTCCCCGATGTATCTCTGGGGCTTAGGGAGTGAGATGGAGTTCTTACTGGCTGCTCTGAGTGCAGTGGCTCCTCGATGACTCAGGATTCAGTATCTCCACAGGACAGGAGCAGACTGATTCTGTGTCTGCCCCAGCCCAAAGGACCAATTATCTTTAAACTATTCCACAAAATAGAAACAGAAGGAACACTACCCAATTCATTCTATGAAGCCAAAATTACACTCATACCTAAACCACACAAAGACCCAACAAAGAAAGAGAACTTCAGACCAATCTCCCTTTTGAATGTCGATGTAAAAATACTCAATAAAATTCTTGCAAAAAGAATCCAAGAACACATCAAAACAATCATCCATCATGTTCAAGTAGGCTTTATCCTAGAAATGCAGGGATGGTTCAATATAGAGAAATCTATGAATGTAATCCAGTATATAAACAAACTTAAAGAAAAAAACCACATGATCATCTCACTAGATGCTGAGAAAGCATTTGACAAAATTCAACTTCCTTTCATGGCAAAAGTATTGGAAAAATGAGAAATCCATGGTCCATACCTAAACATAGTAAAAGCAATATACAGCAAACCAGTAGCCAACATCAAACTAAATGGAAATTTGAAGCAATCTCACTAAAATCAGGGACTAGGCAAGGCTGCTCAATCTCTCCCTACCTATGCAATATAGTACTGGAAGTCTTAGCCAGAACAATTAGGCAACAAAAGGAGATCAAAGGGATATAAATTGGAAAGGAAAAAGTCAAAATTTCACTATTTGCAGATGATATGATTGTATACTTAAGTTACCTTACCCCTAAAACTTCCACCAGAGCACTCTTAAACTTGATAAACAACTTCAGCAAAGTGGCTGGATATAAAATTATCTCAAACAATTCAGTAGATTTCCCCTACTCAGAGGATAAACAGGCTGAGAAAGAAATTAGGGAAATGACACCTTTCACAATAGTCACAAATAATATAAAATACCTTAGTATGAATCTAACCAAGCACTTAAAACGACTTTATGACAAGAACTTTAACTTCCTGAAGAAAGTTGAAGTAGATCTCAGAAGATGGAAAGATTTCCCATGCTCATGGATTGGCAGCATTAATATAGTAAAAATGGTTATCTTGCCAAGAGCAATCTACAGATTTAAAACAATCCCTATCAAAATTCCAACTCAACTCTACAGAAATAGAAAGAGCAATTCTCAAATTCGTTTAAATTCATTTGGAATTAAAAAAAAAAAACAGGTTATCGAAAACTATCCTCAACAATAAAAGTACTTCTGGGTAAATCACCATCCCTGACCTCAAGCTGAACTACAGAACAATAGTGATAAAAACTGCATGGTATTAGTACAGAGACAGGCAGGAAGATCAATGGAATAGAATTGAAGACCCAGAAATGAAACCACATACCTATGGTCACTTGATCTTTGACAAAGGACCTAAAACCATACAATGTTAAAAAGACAGCATTTCCAACAAATGGTGCTGGTTCAACTGGAGGTCAGCATGTAGAAGAATGCAAATTAATACATTCTTATCTCCTTGTACAAAGCTAAAGTCCAAGTGGATCAACCACCTCCACATAAAACCAGATACACTGAAACTAGTAGAAGAGAAGGTGGGGAAGACCCTTGAATACCTAGGCACAAGGGAAAAGTTCCTGAACAGAACACCAATGGCTTGTACTCTAAGATAAGAATTGACAAATGGGACCTCATAAAACTGCAAAGCTTCTGTAAAGCAAAGGACACTGTCAATAGGACAAAGTGGCAATCAACAGATTGGGAAAATATCTTCACCAATCCTACATCTTATAGAGGGCTAATATTAAAAATATACAAAGAACTCAAGAAATTAGACTCCAGACAAGCAAATAACCCTATTAAAATGGAGTACAGAGCTAAACAAAGAATTCTTAACTGAGGAAACTCAAGTGGCTGAGAAGAATCTAAAGAAATGTTCAACACCCTTAGTCATCAGGGAAATGCAAATCAAAACAACCCTGAGATTCCACCTCATACCAGTCAGAATGGCTAAGTTTAAAAAACGCAGGTGATAGCAGATGCTGGCGAGGATGTGGAGAAAGAGGAACAGTCTTCCATTGTTGGTGGGATTGTAAGCTGGAAATCCACTATGGAAAGCAGTCTGGTGGTTCCTCGGAAAATTGAACATAGTACTACCTGAGGACCCAGCTATACTACTCCTGGGCATATACCCAAAAGATACTCCAACATATAACAGGGACACATGCTCCACTATGTTCATAGCAGCCTCATTTATAATAGCCAGAAGCTGGAGAGAATCCAGATGCCCTTCAACAGAGGAATGGATACAGAAAATGTGGCACATTTACACAATGGAATACTACTCAGCTATTAAAAACAATGAGTTCATGAAATTCTTAGGCAAATGTATGGAACTGGAAAATACCCTGAGTGAGGCAACCCAATCACAAAATAAAACACATGGTATGCACTCACTGATAAGTGGATATTAGCCTAAAAGCTCACAATACCTAAGATACAACTCACAGACCACATGAAGCTCATGAAGAAGGAAGACCAAAGTGTGAGTGTTTGGGTCCTTCTTATAAGAAGTAACAAAATACTCATGGGAGCAAATACAGAGATGAAGTGTGGAACAGAGACTGGAAGAGGGATTTCCTGGCCCTATTGGACATATATTCCTGACCCACCTTTGCTTGCCTATATCCAGGATGGGACAAGCTGCCTTGCCTCAAGTTTTTAGACCTTGTGGGACAGAGAATCAAGAAGAGAAATTATCATGACTCTTGTATTTTTCTTAAAGGTGACCAGTTATTTGATCTCAATCATGTCCTGGTCTAGGAATCAAAACAATATTATAAATAACAGTCTTCATTTGGAAGGTGGAGTCTGAATGTTTTCAGAGACATATTTGGAAGTTGACTGCAGTTCTCTATGATGTTATGATAGCAAGAGATATCGTTGGGACAGGATCTGGATTTCAAACAAGGGTTAGTACATGTATTAAGGCTCTTATGATTGTCAAGCTAAAATTGGTTTTGTCCCTTCTACAGTAGTTATTGTTAGTTGCATTGACTACATACTTTCTAATTATGTTAGTGTGCTGAAACCTGGCATGTCTGTTATGGGGCTCTATCAACCAGCTTTTGTCTTATTGTTCTGAGTATTAGAAAACCTTGACTTTCTGAAAAAAGCTTGCATGCTTGGAAGAAGTGAGTTAGGCTTAAAGTAGAATCAAGAAGGTAGTGGTCTTGATTATTGCTGATATAATAGATGTAATTATATTAATTGCTAGCACCACTGCTTCTTCAATAGCTTTGACACAAGAAGTTAAGATAGCTACTTTTGTTAATCATTTAGCAAAAAATGTTCCTAATGTGTTAAGAATACAAGACAATTTACATAGCTGTTTAGAAAAACAGATTGATGCTCTATATCCTATTCAAACTATCCAATGGAGGTTCAGGGTTTAAAAGTTAGGAGCCATCTTGAGTGTCATGACAAGTACCATTGGAGTTGCATTACTTCTAAAATTTACAATGATAGTCATTATAATTAGAAAAGAGTTTAAAGACACCTATAAGGTATTTGGCATAATTCTAACACCTCTCTGGTTGTTTTAATTTTTGCATAGTGAGATTATAAATTTAAAGAAAGCTATTCTGTTGAGCTTTAGTGCTGCAGATAATGCTGATAAAATTATCCATGGCTTGAGGTCAGTATTTCCATTTTGGTCAAACCTCAGGAATGGCATATATAGCTTGGTCAAGCTAGCCCCTTTTGTCCTGAGAATTCTTTTATTCCTGCCCATTGTGTTAAATCTTGTCTCTAACTAAACAAACAGGCTGGTAGCCAAAGTCCATGACTTGAAACTGATAATGGACACCCAGACAGAGTTATTAATTTAATAACAGGCTGGCAAGCCAAGGATGGGTAATATTCTGCACAAAGCCTTACCAACCTAAGACAGAAGTGCATTGCTTTTGATAATGCATATTCCACGATGGATAAAGAAGTCATTCTTATCAGAACAACCTAAGACATGCTCAGTCTGGTTTGGCATTAAAAAAAGAGGTGATGTGGAGAACTTTTGGGGCTGCCTGGCAGCAATCAGACATTGGCCAAGGACAAAGAAATGGGCTGCTTGGAAGGAATCAGACATAGGCCAAGGACAAAGAAATATACACCTTATACACATATACATATGATATACACATAGAACACACAAGCACACAAACATACATCATAGACAAAATATTCACTCACACAACACACACCATACATACAAAACATACATATTTCACACACTATATAAACATACACATAACACAGACACATGTATACACACACAAAACAGAGATACACAGACAAACAGAAACATACATATAGAGACCACATATATATAGAACACATACATAACACATAAATTCACTCATTTACAGACACATACACATAGATATATACACAATATATACACAACACACAGAAAGACACAATATACATACATACATATACATACACATACATACATACATACATACATGTATTTACATGTCTCATTTCTAAAGTGTTTCCATTCAGAACAATTAAGATTCTACACAGTACTTGTAAAATCCTGAGTCCTGAGCCTTTTGGGAATATTAAATTGATCCTCAATGGATTTATTATGTAAAGATTTTTTTTTCTATTTTTGTATTGTTCAGTTCTTAGATAGAATATTGGTGTCTAATCATCTATACATAAAATGTGGGTTTTATAAATATGTAAACTTACTGCTTTGCTGCCAGTGGATTTACACCACATTATTGACTATAGTCCTTGGCAATCAGGGTTTGAATCACTAAAGGGAAGAGGGAGAGGCAGGAGGATGTAGGCTGAGATCGTTGTCCAGTCTTGCTTTTAACTCTGCCCTTGTTTGGTAAATGTTACAGGCACCTTTTCTGTAACACTTGGTGTTTTTAACATGGAAAGGGATGAAAGACATCTTCTGCCTGCATTTAATTATCACAGTATAAGATGAGCATGAAGTGTTGTCTACTTGGTTTGTGGTCAGAGAAAGCACTATTAAAGCTGGAGTATTTATTGCACACAAGTTGGAAAGGTATCATTTCTGTGGCCCTTAGATGCCATCAAGTAGTAGAATTTAATATCCATGGTATGTATAGACTTCTAACTAAAAGTTGAAATCACTCAGGATGACAATCTCTTTGACCTTCAGTAAATTTTCTCTGATTGTATTCCTGTTTATCACAGCAGTCACACCAGCACTAGCACCTGCTGAGCTGTGGTATACCTTCCTGGCCCTCCTAGCACATAGTACTTAAGCTGTCTTCAGCTGTTCTTGCCAAAATGTAGTGCTTCCTGTCTGTATCTCCCTGGTGAAGAATTCTAAGCATTGTGGTGAAGATGTTACTTCAAACCCTGATCAGGGTAAACTCCTCAAAAATTATTCCAGGGACAGGCTGTATGGAGCTTTCAGGTTACCTTTCTCTGTATCTTTCCTTTGTGGGTTCTTTTCTAATGCCATATGAAACACTGGGTATTTTATAAAGAATAGAGATTTGTTATGGGTAGTTCTAAAAGCCAGAAAGTCCAAGAACATGGTGCTGTTACTTGGTAAGGATATTTTCTTCCATCGGAATCTGGCAGAGGACATTGCATGGCCAGGATATATGTGCATGAAATGAAGAAAGAAGGTTTCTTCCTGAGGAAAACACTTTAGGGTGTAGAAGTCTACTTTGGGACACTTTCTCACAAATTTATGAACTTTAGTTATCTACATGTTGAAATTTTGTAGTACTTTATTCTCTGCTGTTATCACTGTTTTATTTCTGCCCCCCTCATACTTTCTATTTTATTTCAAGTCTTTGTGTTGGGATATGTAATTCAAATCTGCAATCCAAGTAAGCATACCTCTTGACCTAGTCTATTGTTTCAAGTTCTGTATTTAGATATTTATTATTTTCAGTTGTGAAATTTCTTTGTGCTTCTTTTTAGTTTCAGATTCAACATAGTCTATTCCCTCATGAACCTAACAAGTCCTCATTAACACTCTAAGACTGGTGAAGGATGTTCATTGAAAATCTCATCAGCACTTTCAAATTCACGAGGAACAATTTTCCAGAGAACATTTCCTGCTGTGCATTTTATCTCTTCAATTGTATATGAGATAAGAATTTTCCTTCAAAAGTATTTTAAGATCTCTGAGAACTAGGTTGGAATATGATAAATGAACACCTTGAGTAATATCTTGCTTTTCAGGTAGCAAGCATCAGTTGACAGCTGTGCAGTGACTCACCCCAGTACTCTCCATCAAACTCCTGTATCCTGCTCGAATTCTAGTTTGATCTAGTCAGTTGACTTAATGGGAAGGGGTTATCTTGTTTGTAAGTTTCTCTGACAGCTATAGGTCACCTTTGGAGGGAGTCCATCATTCTCCACCCTAGTCAATCTTTCTCATTTCTGCCTTTTTGTATTTCTTTCTGCTTATGTCTTCAACTCCAATTTTACTATAGCTGGTAGTTTACAGGGCCCTTTGAAAGCACAACTTAAGAGGTTCCTTCTCTTCTATTTTTAGTCTTTTTACTTAGCAAATGGGGAATCCTTAGACTTCATTGGTAATAGATCTTAAGCAAGAGATGAAGAGCTTCCCCAAGTGGCTCAGGGAGGCACACCCCATACTAGAGTTTCCAGGATTTTCACATGATGAAGGGTGAGGGGCTGGTTATGAAACTGAGCTCTGCTTTATATATTATGAAAGCCTCAGTTTGCTTATATATCAAGCAGTATTTATATGTGGATATTACTTCTTATTTTAAGCATATTTATGATTTTTCAGACTTTTGGGAAAGATCAAGGATAAAATTATGAATGTACTTGAAATAAAAATCTTAGAATACAATAAGTTCTCAAAAAGCAACAGCAATTCCTCCCACAGAAGATGATTGGAATGGGTGTGTTAAGGATATGGTTTAAAATAAAAAGTGCTTGCTACATAGGCATGAAGATCTGAGTTTAATTTCTTAGCACCATCATAAAAAGCTGAGTGAAGTCATGTACACATATATCCCCAGAACTCGGTTTCAGTGCTAAAGTGGAAGGATTACTGGTCTTGATGAATACCCACCAAACTGAAAAAGAAAACTGATGAATTACAGTTTCAGTAAGTGATCCAGTCTCAAGGGAATAAAGCAGAGGGTAATACAAAAAGACACTGTATATGCTCCTCTTGGTCTCTATGAGCATGGACAAGGACATACAAACACACACACACAGCATTGATATTTTTACTATCATTTTATTTCCACTGTTAAAAGTCCCATAAGAACAAGCTATACAACTGAAGCATACATACAAAGGACATATCTTAGTCCCAAACAACATGTTTGGCTGTTCAGTATCTGTGAATCTCCATGACCCCAGGTTACCTGATTCTGTGGGTATTCTTGTGGTGTCCTTGACTTTTATGGTTCCCTACTTCTTCCTCCCCTTCTTCTACAGGATTTCCCAAGCTTCACCAAAAGTTCGGCTGTGAGTCCCTGCATATATTTTTGTCAGTTGTTAGGTGAAGCCTCTCTGTTTACAATTGGCCTAGGCATAAATCTATGAGTATAGCAGAATAGTTGGAATCAATGTTTTGACATTTTTGTATTTGTCAATCACATATGGTTCTATTCTAGGTCTTTGGCAAATTTAGCCTCTTGTTCCTGGCCTTCTAGGCATTTGTCTCATGGCAAGATGGATCAGTCATTGCTTGGCCACTCCTACAATTTCTGTGCTACCTTTACTTCTGAGCATCTTGTAGGCAGGACAAATTGAAGGTCAAAGGTTTTGTGGTTATGTTAGTGTCATAATCCATCCATTGGAAGTCTTGCCTGGTTACAGAAGATGGCCTGTGCAGGCTCTGTCCCCCCCCCCCATTCTAGAAGTCTTAACTAGGGTCACCCTCATAAGTTCCTGGGAGTTTCGATTACACTAAATTTCTAGCTTGATCCAGAGATGGCCACTGATTCCAGTAATCTCTCCTTCTGTCCTCCTCACTCCTGATCCCTCTTATTCAAATCTCATAACCCCATCCAGAACCTCCTGCATCAACCCATGATCTCTATTCCATTTCTCCTTCACAGTGAGATTCATATATTCCCTCTTGAGTTCTTTTTACTTAGATTTTCTGGATCTGTGGACTGCAGCATGATTATCCATTATTTTACAACAAATATCCACTTATAAGTGAGTACATACAGGGTTTGTATTTCTGGTTCTGGGTAACTTCCCTCAGAGTGATCTTTTGTAGTTCCATCCATTTGCTGGCAAGTCTCATGATGTCATTTTTTTTTTAACAGCTTAGTAATGCTACATTGTGTAAATATACCACATTTTCTTTATCCATTCTTCAATTGAGGAACATCTGGGTTGTTTTCAGTTTCTGCCGATGGTAAATAAAGTAACTGTGAATATAATTGAACAAGTGTCTTTGTGGTATAGTGGAACTTCTTTTGGGTATATGCCCAGGAGTGGTATATGTAAGTCTTGAGGTAGATTTTTTTCCAATTTTCTGATAAACTACCAAATTGATTTCCAAAGTGGTTGTGCAAGTTTGCACAACTAGTGTCGGTTGTAGTCATTTAAATATTTTTATACATACAACTAAATATTATTTTAAAAATCACCTTTTATTAAGTACCTACTCTTTATTACAAAGTACATTTTGGCCATTATATAAGAAGATAGCTGATAGATAAATATGAATATATAAATTGTTATATACAGCATGATAGGGCTAATAAGATAAGAAACAGACCTTTCATATGAATAATAACTACAATCCCTAGGTTCACAGATGACATTAATTCAGTGAATCTTGTGTTCTCAGATTCATTCTTGTGCTGTTTTATCCTATGCCAGCTTACATTGTGTAGCTATTCCTATAGACCCATTCAGTTAAGAAACAAAAATTCCAGTCCTTTGCAACTACTGAGGTATGACAAAATATTTAAAGTTTTTTGAAATAGTCATCCTACAGAAGTTCAGTATAGATGGGTGACCTCTTGACAAAGCAAAGCATTTTGTGTGACAGCACACCCCATACACTGGCTCTGTTCAGCTCTGGGTTAGGATGAGATATGACTTTTGTAGGCAAAATGGATAAAAATCACTCAAGCACAGGCCTGTGAAACATAGAAAGAACAATATTCATGTAAAATGTTCATAGGGTATAAACTTCTCCAAGCCTAGGTACATTAAGACTTTTGAAAAAGGCACAGAATTTATAAACATTATGAAAGAAATTACTAATTTAAATCTGATAAGAAATACTACATGTCAGTGATGTTTTGGAGATGTTAAGAGACAGTCCCTCTTGCTTCATCTCAGCCTTAGAATCCTGCAGGATCTGTGAAATCTTGTCTTTTCCTGACAATGAAAGTAATGTTGACAAAATTAGGTTAATTACCTGCAACAGGACAAATATAAATCAGAGAGGTAGGTTTCCCACCTGACTTTTAGTTTCATGTGTAGTACACCATACTGTAATTTGTTGAGAAAGCCTCTTGAGATTTATGGTATAGGTTCATTCTAACAAAAAATAAAGCAATAGTAAAGAATTTTCAGCAAAATGGAATTAAATGGAGTACAACTTTGTTACTCATCATAACTTTTCAATCCCCCTGTGTATTTCTCAAAGGTATTAATGCAAAAGACATGAAGTTTATTTCATTCAATTTCCAGTGTTTGCTCATTTTCATCATTTTGAGATATAAAACATATTAATGTGTCTTTATGAATAACTTTTAATGTTAATAATTGCATGACAATTAATAACTGTTACACAATAATCTTTTATACTTCACTAATATTGGATATTAAAATTCTTAGAAACAATTTAGTACATAAAATTTATTTCCCTTTTGTTTGAATATCTCTTTGGGATACATTACATTCCTACTAATGATATACTTAGATTAAGAATGGGAATTGTAGGGCTGAAGTGATTGATCAGGGGTTAAGAACACTGACTGCTCTTCCAGAGGTCCTGAGTTCAATTCCCAGAAACTACACAGTGGGTCACAACCATTTGTAACAGGTATCCAATGCCCTCTTCTGGTGTGTCTGAAGACAGTGACAATGTGTGTACCCACATATATGAAATAAATAAATCTTTTAAAAAAGAATGGGAATTGTACATGCTATTTAGTACACTTTTTAATTGACTTACTAATTTTGTAGTATTTGATACTTTCTCCAAAAACAAAAGTTTAATCATCATCCTCATCTTACTTTCAAATATAAGAAATGTTTGTGTTTAGATACCTTAAACTGCTATTTTCATATTTCATGTTATTTTTCAACAGTTTAGCTATCTCATTTTAATTAAATATAGGAGACAGGGGAAGAGAGACAAAGAGAGAAAGAGAAATGGGAAAAAGAGGAGGAAAAGAAGGAGAAGGAGGAAGAAGCAGCTTCCTCTAAATGGTACATATATATTTTACCAGAATTTTTCTTTTATCAATTGTTTGCTTGTTTCCACCACATTCATATTTCTTCTTGATGAACTTTATAATATTTAAGGCTATTTTACCTACAATTGTTTTTAATCTATGTGTGTCTAAAAATATCTTTATCTTGTTCCTAAAATAAATAGTTTCTTTGTTGTTGTAAAGACTGTTGTTTAAAAAGAATAGGAAGTGTTATATCTTTAATATCTATGCATCTAACCATTGTCAACTGAATGAAAATAATCCTCAAAGCCTCATATATTAGAATGCTTAATTGCCAGTTTTACAAACTGAGAAGAATTGAAAGATGTGGCTATATTAATTACATGCTTTTGTTTGTTTGTTTGTTTGTTTGTTTGGTGTGTGTGTGTGTTTGTGTGTGTGTGTGTGTGTGAGTGAGAGAGAGAGAGAGAGAGAGAGAGAGGGAGAGAGAGAGAGGGAGAGAGAGGGAGGGAGAGAGAGAGAGAGAGAGAGAGAGAGAGAGAGAGAGAGAGAGAGACCGTGAGGATAGCAACTCTTAAGGAAAACATTCAATTGGGTCTGACTTACAGTTCATAGGTTTAATGCATTATCATCATGACAGGAAACATGTTGGCACACAGCAAACATGGTGCTTGAGAAGGAGTTAGGCATTCTACATGTGGATCTGAAGGCAACAGGAAAAGGCAGTGAGCCACTGACCTGGATTGAGCATCTAAGACCTCAAAGCCTGCCCGTATTGACACACTTCCTCCAACATACCATACCTACACCAGCAAGACTATACTTTCTAATAATGCCTCTCTCTGTGAGCCTATGTGAGGCTTTTAGTTTCACATCATCACATTTTTCTCCCTGGCCCCATAGGCTTGTAACCATATCATAGCGCAGAAATTCATTAAGTCCTACTTTAAAAGTCTCCATAGACTATAATAGTCTCAAACTTGTTTAAAATCCAGAGTTCAAAGTCTCTTCTGAAACTCACAGAATCTCTTAACCTCTATAAAATAAAAAAAAACAGATCACACACTTTTAATATATAATGTCACAGGGCATACATTAGCATTTCAAAGGAAGAAAGTTAACATAATGAGAAAACCCTTGTTGCATGTAATAATTAAGAAAAAAAAAAGGTGGCTACACTCTGGCTGTGGTGGTCTCCCCACCCCCATGGTTATCCCCATATGGTTGTCAGCCCAACTTCTCATGTTTCACTTGCTGCTGAACACTCACTGTTTTTCTAGTCATTTATCCCCTGCAGCTAGCCGTTGCCAAACTGCTCTGTACTCTCAAGAGGCTAGCTGGGGGTGAACTCTCACCAACCCACTCTCTGCTATGGTTACCTTTCCCCTGTAGCTCAGTTGAGCAGCTGTGAAATGGAAAACACCAGAAAATCTTAGTTTAGAGTCAACAGATAACACACCACTAGGCTCAAAATCTTTCACCCTAAACTCAGTCACTATTCAATATTAGAAATCTTCTGGTGGCTGACTCTGGTAGATTCTGCCACCAGATCTAACAGTCCCCAGTCTACATGTTATTTGCTATCCTCCCCATTACCATCCAAAGAAGGTGTTCCTTTCCCTATGTTCCCTCTTTCTCTATGGGACCCAGAAGGCCTCACTCCTCCTTACCCTTCTCCTTATTTCTTGTCATCTTTATTCTATAATAAATTAATTAGGGAAAAATTCCACTCTAAACACTGGCCATAGCAAGACCAAAAAGCAGCTAGACAAACTTCAAACTCTACATCTCCGTGTCTGATGTCAAAACTCCCTTCAGTTCTTGAATGTGACACATTTTTTTTCTCTTAGGCTGTTTCTTCTCCCTGTTAGCAGTGAAAATTCATCAAAAACATAAAGCAGATAAATATGTAATTAAAGAAGGTATAAAAGATCTAAAAACAACAGAACAAAAACAAAAAACAACAACAACAAAAAACCTTGTTTCTTCCCCAGAAAGCAGCAGAATTTGGCAGCTGTGACCATATGGCAGCTTTCTTTGGGAGGTATCCCATGGCTCTGGCATCTCCAACATTTTAGAGACTGTGGAGAAACTCTACTAATTAAGGTCAAAGTTTCTATGTCCAGATAGCTCATTTGAGCTCCCTGAGAGGGAGTAAACAGAGGACATGGGACTGCACTTGGACCCCAACATGCTCCAGGCTTCATCTTTACAGCTTTACACAATGGCCTCTTTACGTGTACATGCAGGGGAACCTCTGTCACACTCATGGCCTCAGCTAATTTCCTTAGTCATTGAGGGAATTTCCATAACCCCTTTCTTGTATCCTTGACCCTAAAGCCAGAGTCATGTGGTCAAAGCTGCCAAATTCTGCTGCTTTCTGGGGGAAGGAACATACTTATTTTACACCTTTTATATCTTGTTTAATTGCTTCTTCATCAGCTTTATGTTTTTGATGATTTTCTTCACTGCCTAAATGTGGCTGTCCTGAAATTCTATCCATAGACCAGACTGGCCTCAAACTCTGATTTTTCACCTGAGTCTGCCTCTAGAGTACTGGGAATAAAGGTGTGTACCACCATACCTGGCTCTAAGCTTTTCTTTAATTCCTTTTCACCAGTTGGAAGCTTAGTTGAGTAGGATCTTGCCATGAGGTCATCATTCTCTTCATGCTATTTAACAACAGGATCTTCTTTAATGCACTTATATCCTTAAACATGGGATGTAGCTCCTTTCCACTAACTAGTGGCCTGTTTCTCCTCAAATTGAACATTTTGTAACTTTCTTTGCTCAGCCTGCTTCTTTGTGTTATAGATATGCATAAGCACTGCCTCTAATAACCACATGACACATTCCACACTAGGCTGATCTGAAATCCCATCTGCAAAAGCAAATAATCTAAAACTCTTGATTTAGTCCCAGACAGTTTTTTTTAGTCTTGTAGACTAGAGGCTACAAGAATACATCTAGTGGCAGTGGCCAAGTCTCTGCTGGGAAAGGTGCATGAGCATAATGCAGATGGATCCCCCTATGACAAGGCCTGAGGAAATGGGTCCCCATTTAGCAAGGACCTATGGGGGTATTTTTGTAGGATCACCTGACCTTTCTCAAAGAAATACTTGTTTCATTTTTGTCTTGGATTTGCATTTTTGGCAGTTTTTACTTTCACAAAGTATTTTACTTTCACAAAGTATTTGTGACAGACACACCTTTCCCCAGAATCAGAGAATGAATGCTCAGGCTGTGATTCTTTCTCGTTTATTACTGAGAGTAGTATAAAAGGAACAGATCACTACTCCTATATTTGTTAATAATGATACATTTGAGTCAACATGACGTCTGCATCTGGATGCATCAACTAATATCTGAATGTATTTTCTCCCAGTGGGATCTTAGTTCTGACAACAATTTGCCTACCAATCTATTCCAAACAGCAGCTAGATGATTATCAAAGGGTTAGGAAGTTCATGATAGATTGTTGGTTCCAAGATTTAATAGTAACATTCAGAGGTGAACCATTCAAGGAGGAGGAACTGACTCAGGTTAATAATTTGCAGAGACCTGGGTATTAAAAGAATTAGATCTCCTAACTAGGATGTGGGGAGATGCTAGGTGCCAATAAGTAAATTAGAATTTTCTGGGAATCTAGTCTGTCATCTGTCTATACTTTAACTGCAGTTTCTACCAACCACAGTTACTTGGTTATCTACCAATGTGCTGAGTTAGATAGTAACTGTTTGATTGTGCTTTCTTCATTCAGTTCACAGATTAGGAGGGAGCCATGGGGACTGAGGAGAATGAAGGAAAAAATACAATATGTACATTATTGTTTAATGTAGGAAATTCCTAAAAGAGATGGTATGAGAGAAAATGAGAAAATGAATTTAAAATCTTACACGAGTTAAAAAATAAATGGATATATAAATAAAGGTGGCCTGAGTTGTCTCAGTGTCTGTGTGAACTTCACTTCTTGGTCCAAGTCCTTTTCACAAGTTCCTCATATCCTTCTTCAGGTTTTATAACCCACTGGGGCTGGACTCTGGTACTCTAGGCCACATATTAATATTCTTTTTATTCTAAACTTCTTGACCTACAGTCCCAAAGTTCAAATCATCTTCACCAGAGCTGTCTTCTATGTTCCTACTAGAATGGCCCATTAAGCCCCACTATAGCATTCAACAGATTTTCTAATCCAAAATTCACACACTTCCAAAGAAAAGAGTGGTCAGGGCTATCACCAACTTTTGTCTTCATTAGCATTAGCGTATCATTGCTAGGATGAGACTCCATAACCATCGCAACTCTTAAAAAAAGAAACACTCAATTGGGGCTGTGAAGTGACAATTTTGACTTCTTTGACAAACACAGACATATTATAAGAGTATGTTTTCACTTTAATCCCAGGAATGGGATATAAAGTTGCTTATGATTCTTCTGATTATCCACATCAGCTATGACTTGCCTTGTGTTATTGCAGGGCCGTGATTTTGCCATCTTCTGATAGTTTTTGCAATTATGTGTCATTTGGAATTTTAGGGATCTTTGGGAGATATATAAATGCTAAGGCCCTAAGAGGCTGTTAGTGAGTTGTTGGTTCATTGCATTTGGTTGTGGTTTTCTAAGTAGTGATGAGCAAAAAGAGAGAGAGGGAGAGAGAGAGAGAGAGAGAGAGAGAGAGAGAGAGAGAGGAAGGAAGAAGGAAGGAAGGAAGGAAGGAAGGAAGGAAGGAAGGAAGGAAGGAA
>NW_021604564.1:6008995-6061250 GCF_004785775.1 Grammomys surdaster | reverse complement strand
GAAGGAAGGAAGGAAGGAAGGAAGGAAGGAAGGAAGGAAGGAAGGAAGGAAGGAGAAATTAGATATTCTGATGGCAAAGATCAAACATGCCCCAAGGAATTCGATACCCCTAATCAGGAGGAAGTAACCTAACAATAATTGCACACACTTTTCCCTCTTTTGTACCCCCGGTCTGCTGCTCTGGTCAGCAGGTCAGGGCCTAGCAAGAGAGAGAGTGGGGATGGAGATGAGAAGAATGGAGACAAGACAGAGTCTGATCTGGAGATCAGACAGAGTCTGCAGAGTCTGCTGCTTTCTCTCCTCAATTTTCTCCTTTTATATCTCTCCTCAAGTCTCACCTTGAGTCTCACCTTTAATCTTTCCTTGAGTCTAGCCTGGAGTCTTGCTTTTAATCTCTCAAGTGCTGGGATTAAAGGTGTGTGCCACCACTGCCTGGCCTTGATTGAAAGGAAATCATGGGTATATCAAGACAATTATCAGAGTGTGCTCAGCTGTTGTAGGCTGTTGAAAACAAGTCTCTTGTCAGGGTATATGGCTCAAGATGGCTGCAAAGATGATAGCCGCTTTCTTCTCCCAACATCTTTTGTTTTTTTCTCTTTTATCTAGTGTTAGTGTATTGAAAGGGTAGAAACAGGGGTTGAAAGAGTGGAAGAGAAAGAATTGTATAGGGTGGAAGAATAAAGAACCATCAAAGTAGCATAAAGTCTGGCTTATACTTAGTTGATGATTATTATTATGACAGGAAGCATGGAGGAGCATAGGCAGACATAGTGCTGAAAAAGGAGCTCAGAATTCTACATCTAAATTCTCATACAGTATGACCTCAAAGCCTGCCCCCAGTGACATACTTCTTCCAAAAATGCCACACTTAATCCAACAAAGCTACACCTAATCTAGCAAGGCTACACCTTCTAATAGTGCTACTCTCTTTGACCCTATGGGAGCCATTCTCTTTTAAACAATCACATTGTTCTTGGCAGAATAGATGTGAATTTATAGGAGGAGGTATTGTTTATTGGGGAAGATATGTAATTGGGAGTGGACTTTGAAGTTTCAAAGGTCCATTCCAAACCCAGTCTCTCCTCCCTCCCCCTCCTCCTCCTCCTCCCCCTCTTCCTCTCCCTCCTGCCTGGGGATCAAGATGTCAAGTTCTTAGTTACTGCTCCAGTACCATGCCTGATTGCCTGTTGTCTTGATGATAATGGCTAATCCATTGAAAGTGAAAGCAAGCTCCCAACTAAATGCTTTTTTTCTAAGAGTTGCCTTTGTTATAGTCTCTATTCACAGCCATAGGACACTAAGACAAATATTTCTATGACAATCCTAACCATGCTATTGTTTGGAAAAGTATAGAAGACTTTAGACTAAAAATACAGTTGTATGCATTAAGAGGGGCTTCCTGAGCCATCTTAGTGAGAACATGAAAGACAGTAATGGTAAAGGTGATATGAATTGAAGTGGCTCAGCTTGAGAGGTTTTCAGAGGGGAAGACTATTTTAGGAAGGCCTAGAGACCATTCTTATGATATTTTGGCAAAGAATGTAACTACTTTTTGCCTTTGTCCTAACTGTCTGCCTGATATTAAATTGGAGTTTTGAATTAATGACTTTGGCAGAGGAGATTTCAAGAAAGCCTAGTAATGTTTGTGTCATGTGGTTATTAATGTATAAGAAATGAAAAGGAGCAAGACGGACAAAGAAAAATGCAAATCTATGCTTTAAGTAGAACAGGTACACCAGGAAACATAGTGTTGGAGCAATAGGAGGTAAAAAGCGTAAAGAAAGGCCTGAATGGAATAAGGATGTTCAACAAACTTAGACAACATAGAAATGTGTATTAAAACTTCTTTGAGATTTCATTTTGCCCAGTCACAATGGCTAAGATTAAAAATAAACAGTAATAATAGATAAATGATGTTGTGGATGTGGGAAATGGGGACCATGCGTTAAGTGTCGGTGAGTGCAAACTGATGCAGATTGCATGGAAATCAGTTTGGAGGTTCTTCAAAAAATAAGATCTACCAAATATAAAGGAAAGACAGAATAGAAAAAATCAAATATTAGATACTGAATTATTGTTTATTTTATGATTTACAAAGCACATCTTGTGTTGTCTATTGCACAACTAGTCTTCATTTGCTACCTGGAACAGAACTACCTCAAGAAATAGATGAAATAATGAGATATTGCTCTTAGCAATCTGGCTAATCTCTTTCTTACTCCCCACACCTCATAGTATAAAACAAGAACATGCATAATATGAAACCATAGGTTCTTTCAGAAGACCTTATACTCAGAACCCATTTGGCTTGGCTTATTGCTCCACTGTCACCCTCTAGAAAAAATTAAATGGGATATGGTGGAGCCACAGCAGTCATCCTTCTCTGTACTGTGGAATTTACCTTTCAGTATGAGATTTAGGGGACAATCATGAAACCATAAAAGGAGGCTTCTTACACCTATGATTAAGAGAGCTGCTGAAAATGCACACTTCTTAATAAAAGAAATTTCTTTTAAGAAAGACAAACTAAAGAACTACCAGGGAGTTCAATTACATCCTCACTTATTGGTAGCACTTTCTCATGATAACCAATGATTTTCCCAAGGATGATAGTGGACAGAAAGACAAGGTGAACACACTGCTCTTTACTCTCTGTTTTTTTTTTACAGAAGCCTATGTGCAGAAACTAAGTTGCAGGATGTGCAGCAGCATCGTTGTACTCATAACTAAATGTGTACATGAACTGAAATGCAAAGGGATGATTTCTGATGATTTTCCAAATATGCTTAATTTGTGTGTAAATATAATTACAAAATGTAAATAGTAAACTTTATGATATTTGTCTAAGTATTTTAACATTTTCAAAGAATACCATAAGTCAAATAAAACACACAGAGACTCATAGAAAAGGAGACAACAGAAAACCAAGCAAAATCTAATGATAAGACTTCCGTGTATTTCCCCTCTGTTGTTTCAAAAAGAAGGCCCATGGTTTCCTTGCTTGACTCTGAAAATTATGTAGCTGGCCGTCTATAAGAACTGAAGGGCTGTCAAGCTTGTAATGGTAGATACATGTTCTCAAAGTTCTGATTTTTAAGTTGAAAGCTTAAATTTTGTTGTTGGCTACAAATACTGTCAGTTGTTTGTCCTAAAATGACAGCCTCACTTCAGTCTTTTCTGAGAATATATCTGCCAAATTCCCAAGTATGAATAACCACAGTTCCTTTCAAGAAAAAGAGTTAAAAGGAAGCTGGGGGAAAAATGCAATGTGGTGGGGTGGGGGGGGGGTTTGTTTCCCTCTCACACACACATCCAGACAGGTTTTCAGACATGCTTAATCTGCTTTGTACTTTGTCATGCATGTAGGGATTGGGATATAATTAAATTAAAATTTATGACTTTATTCAAGAAAGTTAGAAATACACATGAGTTTTTCCGCCATTCATTAGTAAAGAACACAGGGTTGCCAAGGTCACTCATGAAAACTCACTGCAGTTCTTTGACATCATCTGTGAATATGCAAACCCAGTAAGAAGAAGATAAGTAGCTTCCAACATTGTTATAAAAGTAATGTTGACCTCATGAACCTCCAAAAAGAACCTCAGGTGTTTTGAAAAATCCACAAGCTGTGTGTGAGAATTACATCAGATAATTCATTATAACAGCCAATATGGTGCTTTCTGTCAAATGTAATATGTATTGCAAAATAGATTGTTATTTAATAGTATTTAATGCACAATTAGACACTGATGCCTTTAATTTTTGCATGTCGTGTGCAGAACCAGCAAAATATCCTAAGAGAAGAATGAAATTTCCTCAAACTAAAAAAATTATCAGTGTCACCTTTTCTCCCCTGTTCCTCAATTTACACTAAAGTAGAGATATTGATGATTGTGATATCTGCATAGACAAACAACTGCTCCTTTTTACTTAAAATTCAATGTTAAGCCTATAGAAATAAAATGGAAAGGAATATTAATTGAAATACTGCATTAGAGATATTTCAAAGGTTAAGAGCATTTCTTGCTCTTGCAGAAGGTGAGGATGAAATTCATATAATCAAATGATGGCTGACAACCATCTGTAACCTCAGTCCCGGGGATCCAACAGACATATATGTTGTACACATACATGTTCAAAGGTAAAACATTCACGTGCACAAGGTAAAGTAAATAAATTTATTTCTAAAGTATATTTGAACCAATTGCTTTCATTTCTTCAGTTCCACATGCATATACTTTACAAAGGTGAGTGGTGGTAAGACTTAACATTCTGCTAAGGAACAACTTGATTACTCCATGTCATATGACCAATGGGTATGATGTCTTCAGCAAAAGAGTCTTATAATCAAATTTTACTGGGTAAACAAGTATAATAGTGCCGAGCAGTGGTGGCACACGCCTTTAATCCCAGCACTTGGGAGGCCAAGGCAGGCGGATTTCTGAGTTTGAGACCAGCCTGGTCTACAGAGTGAGGTCCAGGACAACCAGGGCTACGCAGAGAAACACTGTCTCAAAAAACCAAAAAAAAAAACATATATATATATATATATATATGCAATGACTTCTTATATTGTTTCATGAGTCTCCAGGGCTGGATTTCTGATTTGGCAACATGTGCCTTCTGGAAGGACTGTCATGTCCTGTGTTGGGTAATCAAATTATATATGCAAGTGTGTGAAATATATACATTATAGATATAATATATATATACTAAATTATATATCTTGAAGCTTACAGACTAGAAGAGTTTTATATATCTTTTCCAAATATTCCTAGTGTTAGTTATTCTTCCTCTAGCCCCTCCTCTGTCCTCTTTCCCACTCTTTTCACCATATAAACCTTTCTCCCATGGTTTCCTGTCAGGCGCCACCCGCACAATGGTCACGGGCGGAAGCGTAACAAGAGCAGGCAGGGATGTCCTGGGGAAGCAGCAGGCAGTGGCGGTCCTGGGGCATGCTGTTCAGTCACACTGGACAGAGCTGACCGCAGAGAGAAAGGCTTCTCATCCCAGGCTTTCTGGCCTTCACAGCTCACTGCCACATAATTCCCTCTCTTAGGAGAGGTGTCACCTGTGATGAAATTTTTGGATGAGGAAGTCAAAAGAAAACACCACACAGGTCAGGGGTGTAGCATAACCAAACCAAGGGTAATGGGAATTGAGGGTTGGGGTTGGGAAAGCAAGGAGTCATTGAATCAATTAAATACATATTGTACAATTTGAGAGTAATGACATCAGGTTAATCTAAATAGACATTATGATTTCTTCACTAACACATCACTCTAGCTATGTGACTTTGGCAAGAGTTCATCTGCAGTTGGTATCGAGTATCTCTGGGTCTTCAGTCAGATGAGATGACTGGAAGAAGGCAGCTTGTCAGGTTTCAGGAGATGGCGCTGTCTCGGCATCAGCTAGTCTCTGGAGTCTGTGGTCTGACGAGATGTAGGCAGCTTGTCTCTGTTGGATCTGTGGATATAATCACAGGGAAGCAGCATCTCCAGCAGGGAGATGTCTGAAAGGTGAGCATTGAATCACTCATGGAAAGCCAAAGGTGTTTGGGGAAATTGGATGGCTGAAGGAGAAAACATTGTGTTAATAACATCTGGGGTAGACATCCACAGTTTGTCTGTGAAGGAAAATTAGTTGTTAATTAAAAACTGAAAGATGGTGGTCAGCATGTTGATTTAACCTGTGGAAGTAAATTTAGATGACTTTCAAATCTTGAAGAAAAAAAATTTTTTAAAGAGTTGAAGAAAGTGTTGGACATATATCATGAGTATTAGAGAGAAAAGGAAATATTAAAACAAAAGGCAAAACATTTTTGGTTGAAAAGTGCAAACATTACTGTAGGTATTCCTGTTTGGGAGAAAATTATTAATGAAGGATTTAAAATCAGTGGGGGTGGGGGCCTGTTAGAAGCCAGGACATTCCTCCCTTTGTTTTTCTTAGAGAAAAGAAAGGCTAACTTTGAAGAAAAGTTTAAAGCAAGAAACATAGAAGCTTGATAACAGAGTCAGAAGGAGTAAAAGGCTGTGTAAAACTGAGCCATGGCAGCAGTTCTCAGTCAGACGGGGAGGGAAAAACAGGCAGCGGGAGTTTTTCTAGGCTCAGCCTGGAGTTTTTAGTTGTGAGAAAGAAATTGTAAGGTAAACAGAAGGGGCAGATTGAGTCTCAAACCCTCTGCTATCAGGCAAGCCAGCGGGGCTATTGCGGGCCACAAATGACCTAGAAGGTGAAGTGGGGAAGGGGACAAGCAGGGAGCCAGCCCTCTTGCTACAGGCAAGTCAGCTGGGCTGTAACCAGCCGGCTGCAAATGGCGGAGGAGTGGGGGAAGTTTACACTAGGCTAGCAGGCAGAGTTTGAAAAGCTAACCCCTGTGGGAGGGGCAAACCTCTTGGTAGGCAGAGCGTGGGAGATTTTTATTGGGGGGAGGGTTAAAGAATGATGATTAAGGAGTCTCTGCCATTTTGTGGGGAACACGTGAAGAAAGAAACTTAGTTTTTTTAATTAGGCAGAAGTTTGATTGTAGTTAACAATTAGAGAAAAGTGAGAAGGAGAGAGAGTGGGGGTGGAGATGGATGGACAGAGATGTAACTCACAGTTTTCGTAGGTGCCAGCGGGGAGAGCTTTTGAGCTGGCTTTGTGTACATTGTCCACCACTAACCAGGAGGAGATGGTGTCCCGTGTGTCTTGGGAGTGCGTGGGTGCGGAGTTATCCACGTCTCTTGTCTGGAGCAGATGTCTCAGGGGGGCGGAGCTCATCATAGAAGCAGGCGCAGAAAGCTTGGTGTTTGGGCAGGAATGAACTAGTCAGATCTCAGCGGGCGTTCGTGTAAGGACTTTCATATCTCTGCTCTGGGCCCTAAACGCCATGGGGGGAGAGCGCAGCAGGGCAGAGATCGTGGAGATGCGTGGCTGTGTGTCTGAACATGCCAGCACGTTGATTCAGCTTCTATTTCCAGGGTCTGTGGATGCGCAGTAAAATAGCAGCAAGAGAGCGTATGCAGGGCGAGTGTTAGGAAAACAGGCGTCTAGATGTTGTGTCCCATTGGAAGTGACTCTTTTATTCTTAGAGTTTGCCCCACGTTGGGTGCCAGATGTTGGGTACCGCCCGCGCACTGGTCACGTGCGGGAGCGCAATAAGAACAGGAGGGGACGTCCTGGGGGAGCAGTGGGCGGCAGCGGTCCTGGGGCATGCTGTTCAGTCACACTGGACAGAGTTGACTGCAGAGAGAAAGGCTTCTCATCCCCCTGTCCCATGAGCTGGCTCGTAGCAGTGGGGGATGCAGGACACAAGCTGGTGTGGGCAGCCAAGCGGCTAGCTAGAGTCCCTCCCATGCACCGCATGGACAGGGGCGCGTGGGAGCCTTGACTTACAGGAATCCGGAATTCACAAGACATGTGGAGATTTAAGATGTGTTGATTTATTAACAGACAGTGGGTTTGGGTGGTGTGGAGCTTTCCCGAAAAATGTCGGAATGGGTTTACTTAAATATCAGAAGCAGGGGAGAAGGGCAGTGCCAGGGAAATCTTGAGGCAGAAACTTCTTCTCCCCACCTTCTACTTGGGACATGGAGACCTCGTGGCAGGGCTCTGGGGGCATGGCCGAACACCCAGGATTTTACAGTCCCACAGTTTCCCCTTTCCCCTTCATGTTATCTGTGTTCTAGTGTCCCCCATTCCTTAAGATATTCATTAGTTTTCTTCATAATGATCCTTTTCTAGTTCCCTGGATTATACTAATATTCCCAATTAAACATATAAATTCAAAGATTTGACACAAAGATCTACATTCAACTGAGTATATTTGATATTTGTCTTTCTGGATTTGGTTATTTCAGTCAATGTAATTTTCCAGCTCCATCCATTTACCTGAAAATTCCTGTATACATTGTGTATAAGTAGCACAATTTCATTATCCATTCATCTGCTGATAGACATCCAGGTTGCTTCTATGCTCTAGCCATTATGAATACAGAAACTATGAATAGGTGTTGAGTATGTGTCTTTGTAGTAGTAAATAGAAGGTGTTGAGTACATGCCCAGGAGCAGGATGTCTGGGTCATATAGTGGATCTATTTCTAACTTTTTGAGGAACTCTATACTAATTTCCACAGTGGAAATTCCAATCTGTATTCTTGCCAACACTGTGTGAGGCTTTTCTCTTTCCTAGTTCCTCATCAGCATTTGTCAGTTGTTGTCATAAACTTAACCCTTCTGACTAGGGTAAGATGAAATATTGAAATAGTCTTAATTTGAATTTTTCTCGTGGCTAAGGTTGATGCAAATTTTAAAACATATTTCTTAGCCATTTCTGTTTCTTCTTCTAAGAACTTTCCATTTAGGTCCATAGACCACTTTACTACTATTTTGTGAAATTGAATAATTATAATATAATACACATAATAAGATATATTATATGTAATTAAATAATACCATATAATATATAATTATAATAATATAAATTTCCCTCTAAATTTATATTTTTCTACACAGAGATTAGTGCCTCTCTCAGACCTCCTCAGGGAACATTTTTTGTGTAGTAGACAGTGATTATGCAGAAACTCAGAAGTACTCAGAATGTAGATAATAAGTATCACTAGTGTGCTCAACTACAAGTATAACATCTACATCACATACACACATCCCAAGGCTCAGGGACCATCTGTGGAAGCAGGCACAGAAATATTCAAGAGCCAAAGTGAATGGAAGATTGAGACAAAATAGTGCTTTTTGGATGTGCCAGGGCTGCTGCGCTCATGAACTCATAGCAGCTGTGGTTGGTCTGCACAAGACAAAGCCAGTCAACATTTCAGCATAGAGTGGGAAGGGGTTCAAGATGCTTCCTTCTATTGGCCACTAATGGCTTCTGGAGGGAAGTAGTCAGTTTCTCAAGGGTGTGGTCCTTAGTAGGTTCAGTGTACAGCCCCTCAGCCATGCATATACTGGACTCAGTGAATAGCACAAACTGGACTCAGTGGGTTATTACATAAATAACAACAACAAGTTCAGGATATGAAGAAGAGTATCTAGGAACTGGAGAGGGGAATATGGCTAAATATGTTCAAAATACATTGTACAGGATTCTCAAAGAGTTAATTCCAATATTATATGTTAAAAAATTTACATGTCAGCTTGATCAGGCCAGATAGTT
Organism: Grammomys surdaster; assembly: GCF_004785775.1. Lineage (NCBI taxonomy): Eukaryota > Metazoa > Chordata > Mammalia > Rodentia > Muridae > Grammomys > Grammomys surdaster. The sequence goes on along the minus strand of NW_021604564.1, from coordinate 6,052,096 downwards.
TAGAAAGCTAAATGTTTCTGTAGGTGCCAGGGGACAGCCCTAGTGGTTCTTCTTTCTTGTTGGCTCTTCTTGAGGCAACAGTGAGGGAAGAACATTGGCAAGACTAAAACTTGGTCTTACAAGATATTTAGCATTGCTGTATGGTAATAAAACATTTACCTATCTTAAGTCTAAGTCACTTTACTTCAGTAGCTTTCCTTTTACATTACCTGAGTTCCTCTGAGGTAAGAAACTTTGCCATCACATCAAAAAACAGCAAAGGATTAAGTAAAGAATTTATTGCTAGAGCCTTTTCCCTCCTGTTCAAATGTTTCTTGCTTGTCAGGCTAGGGGTAATTTTGGAGAAATAAACTTCTATTGAACCAGGAGAAGAGAATCAGGCTCACAGAAGGAAAAACATTTATAAAAGAAAATATGGATTAGACTTACACACGTTCATATACAGAATGATACATACACATTTATAAATCACCATTCAAACCAGTTGGATCCAGTTTACCTACCTATCTCATAAGTGCATACTTACACACACACAACCATACTTACATATGTATATGGAGCAAATGACCAAACACCAGTGCAGAAAGCACTCACTCATTCTGAATGAAAAATGAGCTTCAACCTTTATTGCATAGAGAAATAAAACTTTCTATTCTATTATTGCTAAATAAATTAAATCTAAGAATGTAAAAGGAAAACATTGTTTTCTTGAGTAAGACTAAGCCTGCCTTCCTATTAAGAAAGGATCTGTTCTTTCCTATGGAAAGGAGAAGCTTGCCTGCTCCTTCTCCTCTGCACCTTCTTTCCTCTTTCTTTCTGCATTCTGCATAATTCTCTCTTAATTTTTTAAGTTGCCTTATAGTTTCTAAGTTATTCCACTCCTCTTTCTACATATTGTTCTCTTAATTTTTAAGTGCCCCATAATTTCTACATTATTCTACTCTGTATTCTCCTTTTAATCTTGCTCTCTCCTCCAACTCTGATGTAACAATTGCACTTACTCCCAATGCCTTTACTTATAAGTTCTGCTTGAGTTATGTCAAAAAAGTTCTTTTTGAGTCCAACTTTTACTCTTTGTCCTCAGCACTTAAACATCTTTCAGAATATATGATTACATAGTAAAAAGTTCACCACAAGTTTACACATAAATTCAAATCATAAATTGAATAAGAATTTTACAACAGAGAATGTTTACATGCATATTCATTAGGAGTAATGATCTGGCTAAACATTCATCATCTATCACTAGCGCTATAGGTTCATGAGGAGTTTAAAACTATAACTTTTGTGACTAAGTTATTAGTGAAGTTTTGTATCGATAAACCCAGTCAATATTTTATCATCTGTCTTGCACCTATAGTAAATTGTTAGTTCCTTTTTGTGATCTTTGATTAATGTTTTTACAACCTCTTAGAATGTGCACTAAGTTGCAGAATGCCTGCATGCTATCTCAGGAGCAATTAACTCATGACACTTGAAGAAGGGAAGAGTTGTTAATACAGTTTTGACATCAGAAAAGATTTAATCGTAGTCCTATTATACAAGAGCTTAATGCTTACTAATATAAGTTTAGTATTCCTTATAGGATCATTATTAAGAATTAAGAAGTCATCTCCTTGTCCATATAGCATCACTACAAGACAGTACATCTTCATTGTTCTGCAGATATCTACTCAAAAGGGTGGGATAATACCTAGACATTGTTATATAGATTTAACAATAATAGGAAATGTATATTAAAAGCAGAAATTTTTCCTAAAATGAAATTCTCCTGAGCCTTTCCTGTAGGAACAAATCCATCACAGATTTTATTCCAAGGTAGATCCATCTCAGGAAGATCACTTGTCAGGTTTTAACCTCTCCTAGATGGCTCCTGGGAGTGAGAATGTTTTCAGACTAGATTAGCATTTTCATTAGACTGAATACAAAAGATACACTGTGGACTAACTTTTGTAGTGAACACAGCACAATGGTAGAGGAAAACAAATATCCCTCTGTTGGAGCTGGGACTACCATCTTTTCCTGTCCTTGGATGTCGGACACTGCTCACGCCTAGGGATTGTAGGTGGGTGTGCTAGCGCAAGCAGAAGCACCACAAGACTTGGGAGAGAGGCCGGAGGGAGCGACGCAGGACACGGGGCAGTGGTGGCTGGCGGGGGCAGCAGAGGGAGTCACAGACCGCCTGGGCAGGAAGAGAGCGGCTGACGGAACTGCCTCAGGGTACTGGGGTCAGCGGCGGCTGGCATCTGCTCCAGGCTGGGCCTGCGGGGGCGAGCGGACAGACTCTGGGGTCGGGGTCATGGAAGGAGCCGGCCGAGCCGGCCCAGGGCCTTTGGCAGCCGGCGGGGCGGGGCTTGTGCTCCACGGCAGCCTCCGGTCAGCCCAAAAACCCCAGAGGTGGGGGTGTCGGCAGCAGCGATGAAGGAGAGCACAACTGTGAACCAGGGCACAGCATGAGCACGTCTTCCAGTCGTGCGGAGTGGGACCTCCGTCCCAGTCTCCAAAAGTGTGAGAGTGTTATCAGCTCTTTTAGTTCTCTCCTTCCGGGGGTAGCTCATGAGAGCCCACGGAAGAAAAGTGTTTCAACTCTCTCAGTTTGCTCTTCCTGCTGAGAAGAGAGGAGGGAGGAGAGTTGTCCTTTGAAATGTGCGACTGGCGAGGGATCACGAAAGCACTCCGACAGCAGGCGACCTTACACCACACATCAGTATTAGTTTACTTTCAGCTCTGGGGTTATATATATACAGTTTCGGGGAAAAGAACAGGTAACCCCTATTGGTTTGGCTTGAGGGTTTGGGGATGCCTTATTTGCATGGAGGTGTTATCCTACATGATAAGGGTCACGGGTCTCTTTGTGGGAAGTGGAAGCTAAGAGGGCCATATGGCCTGGGAATCTGAAGCAACCTCCCGTCCTGCTGACCCTTTTCAGGCCGAGGTCTCCGGGGCTTCAAAGATTTCTACCTAGTTTTCTGGCTTTCTCGTAGCCTACTGCCCCACACTTGGATGTGGAAGACTCTGGTTCTCCCGGCTACAGTTTCAAGACTCTTTGGAATCATGGTCAATTATGTCATCCCCTTTCCTGGCTCTCTAGCTTATTAGTGCATATTGTTACTGTGGAACTTGGGATTTCTGTTTGCAAGTTTTTCATCTCATTACTGAAAAGAATTTCAACACAATTTCAGAAAAAATGTCAAGGATATTGTATTAGAATTTGAGAGAAGAACAGTACAGACAAGCTGTAAATTTCAGCTTCTACCTGGATGAAGGAGACAGAAAAGAGAAAGAAAGAAAGAAAAAAAGAAAGAAAGAAAGAGAGAGAGAGAGAGAGAGAGAGAGAGAGAGAGAGAGAGAGAGAGAGAAAGAATGTTGTGTCAAAATAAAAGGCAGTCCTGTCAGCAATAGACATTGGCAAGAAAATGAATAGCAGAAGGACATGGGGAGTCAGCAAAAGAGTGCAATAACAGCATATTCAGAAAGACATGACTAAGTGTGGCCAGTATCTGAAGAAGAGGTAGAAAGAAGAAAAGAAAGTTGCTGTCTTCATTAAAGTTTATTGCAGTGAAGAGATGCCATGACTGTGGTAACTCAATCATAAGCACATACACACACACATACACACACACTTAAAGATAAAACTTAAATAGAGTTATGTTGTTATAATATTTTAACTGAAGAATAATATATACAGTTTAATATGTGGATATTAGAAAGTATACATATACATATTAATAAGATGAAATTGAATGATTTCTAAATAGTTTCCTTTGAGAAAGTGTGAGCAGAAATATTTCTATATAAGTGAGTATCTGTTTTACTTCTAATTATCCAAAACAAGATGCTTTTTTCTATTTATATAAAGGAAGCTTGGAAAAAAAGCACAAGAGAGAAAAGAATAGATAGATTCTTGGGTGATTTCAGGCTGCTTGAACACAAGAAGAGGAATCACTGTGTTTACAAGTTGGTAAAAAGTATTTCTTTACTTAATAGTGTGAGTTCAGATTAATACAAAACATTATGATCTCATCAGACTTAGAATCTAACTGTTACAGACACACTAATCTCCAAACCACTAAAATGGGTGAATGACACAAGTTGTATACTTTTATTAAATGTTATAAGTTATATAAAGAATATATTGCATAGCTATGTTTCTCCTGAGGAGGAAAATGCCTTAGCCTCATGAAACTCTGAACTTGGGGCTAATTAGGTATCTCTCCTGGGAGTCATCCTTTAACAAGAATTGTCTATTTTAACAAAGGTGCTCAATAATATTCTTGAAAGTTGGGTTTTATTCTCTATTGATTAATGTGCTTGAAGAGGGCACTGATAAGAGTTCAAGAGAATCACTCATGGTGGCCTTTGTAACAAATAAAGGAACATAGCCAAAGACAGCTGGTCTTGAATCAGGCCACCCAGAATGGTTCAAGATGCTAGACATAAAATATTCTTGAGAAGAAATGCCTTTTTGCAGTAAAGTACAGCATGGAGCCATCATCAGGAGACCTAGCACAGTGCATTTCTGGAAAGAAAGCTCATAAGGTCACAAGCTAAGATGCATGGTCCTGTATATTCTAGTTTAATTTACAGTGTAATAACATGACAGCACTGAACAAAGAAACTTCACCAGTAGCTATTAGATAAAACAAATGCTCAAATCTACATCTATAGAATGGTCTTCAAAGACAAAACATCAGAACCATTTACAGAAAGTATTTACGGGTATGAAAAATAGAATAATTATCTGTGTCTATAAGCAGACCAGAAAAATTAATGAAAATAGGGCCATACAAATAAAATAATAAGAAAATGAGTTTTAGCACACTGAGTCAAGCAAAAAAAGGCAAATGTGCTGAAAATACCAAGTATATTCACAGACTGATTATTGACTCCAGTAAACACAATGAAATGTAATCACAATTAGTAAGTAAAGAAAAAACATTTTATAAGTTAAAAAAAAGATTCAGTTTGTTCCTAATGCAACAGTTAAGAAATCAAAATTTGTGAGATTTTAAGTCCATTAAAAATAAAATATTGAAAAACTGGAAGAGCATATTGTATATTTTCAGTAGGGTTTGATACATAAAACCTCAAGGAAGATTTTATAATAAATTTTGGAAAGATCAGCTGACCACAAATTTTTATTTGGTAAAATTGACACTTTCTGGAAATTAAATAAACTAAGCAAATAAATTCAGCAAAAGTAACTCAGCTAGCATTAAATGAATAAATGAATGAGAAATAAAAGCAATGATGGGTAGATGAAGTATAGAAGTATTATGGAGGGATAATATAAGGAAAGTGGATAGATATTGGTAAATTTCTAGGTTCAGTTAAAAGCAAAATATTTAACTAGTAAAAATCGATTATTGTTGGTTATTTTTGCCTTTTAATTTCAAATAGGGGCTGAACCCAGAGCTTCACACCTACCCAGAATGTGGTTTACTAATTGAATTTTGGACCCTGGAGATTTTTTTCTAATAAAACAACAAATAATAACTATTGTCAATGACAACTAAAGAGTAAGGGCTTTGAGGATGATTCAATGGGTAAAGTGCTTGCTTTGTAGCCCTGAGGACCTGAGAGTCCTTGTAAAAGCCATGCATGGCTGTGTGTAACCCTAGCTCTGGGTAGAAAGATACAGGCTGGTTGATAGCAGGGGTTTGCTGGTAACCAATCTAGGAAGATTGTTGAGTGTTAAGTTTTACAGTCAGTGAGAAATGCTGCCAGACTCTAATAATTAATAATGATAATAATTATGATAATAATAACAATAATAATGACAGACACCTGATGGTGATTTCTATCCTCTATATGCCCCTGAATAGGGGAGCTCATTTACAAGTACATGTACACTTACTTGTATAACACATGCACACGCAATAAAAGCTATGTTTCTCTAAAAATAACCCCCCAATAAGAACCAAAATATAAGTTAAAATACCCAAAGAGTATAAGACAGCGGAGAGGTTAAACAAATAAAAGGCAATGAAAAGAACTTTTGAATGTAGTGGGAAAATAACTGTCATTACTGCAAATAAGGGAAAGCAAAGCTTTATTTAACACAGCCTGAGATTCATTCAAACATAGCCAGTGAGAGTGCTTGGGAACAGGTGTGGCAGCCCATAGCTTAGCTGTGGAGGAGAGAAATGTAAGTAAAGCTTTGGGTTTTAGCTCTCTAATCGCCTTCCTGATTTCATGATTCTCTCTTGGCAAGAAGATGATTAGATTGTTTGAGAATTTATTTCACTGATAGAAATAGTACCCCACTTTGCCAATCTGTGTAACTTTAAGAGGAGTTTCCTGGAATGCATTGACTCATCATTTTTTTTCAAGTCTCAAAGCAGTGAGCCTTGTTCTCCACAGATCTAATAACTTCAGACCTAACTCCAATGAGCCTGAAGCTGGACTACTGTAAGGAAAGGAAGGCCTGTGGCTTGACCTCATTCCAATCTCCTTTATTGTGTTATTGAAGAATGTCAGAGAGGCAGTATATGTGGGGAATTACTGGTGGTACAAGGATGCCCCTAAAATTTCAGGGGAAAAAACAACAAAACAAAACAAGAACACAATGATGACAGCCATATAAAACATACTCTGATGAAAGGTTGGGAGGGAATATAGGAAACTGTTCAAAGACAGGCTGAATTAGAGGGATTACTAGAGGTTCTTTATCAGTATTTACAAAATTTTTGTGATGGATAATTAATCTGTAATTTTATTTAAAAAATTATGTGTTAATGAATCTTAAATGTAAGATGGTTTAGGTTATCTAAATCTAAGTTAAATCATCTAAGATGATTAGGTTAGTATAAAAAATTTTAAGACACAATGTGAATTTTCATAAATAGGACACATTTAAAGATTTAACAAAATTACTATGCTATTTCCAGTCATCTAATGATAAAATAATATCTGTAAATTTTAATAAGAGCTGTTTTCTGATAAGTTGTGTCTCCAAGTGCTGAAGGATTGGTTTTTGTGGCAATATATGCAGAGGTTTAAACTCCAGGGAAGGAAGTGGATTACGAGTGGTCCAGTCTGTCAGTAACAGAATCCACTGAAGTTTGACTGGTCTGCTGGGAGATGCTGGAAATTGTAATGTGGCTCTGGCAGAGAAAGGCACAGGGCCTCCTTGGAAGGATCTGTCTCTTCCTTGGTTGCCTAATTTCACCTGAATCTACCTAGTTGCTGCAAGGTGAACACAGAAAACACGTGTTTTCTGCCATGATGCTCTATCTCATCCTGGTAAAGATTTCATGAGACAAATAACCATGAATAAAGCCACAAGTCAAAATTAAGCTACTCCTATTTCAAATTGTTGTACTCAGAGTTTTTGCCAGTGACAAAAATTAAATACTCCATTTGTCTTGAATTTGTTTTCGTGATAGTTATGAAATTAGCAATCAAATATAAATATGTAATATCTATGATAAAATTAGTCAATATGACTGCTATGTGCACATGTGTGTGTTCACATATGTTCACATTAAAATGTACATGCTTGTGGAAGTCAGAAGCTAGATTCAGGCATACTCTTTAAAAATTCCATCTTCCTTGAGACAAGGTCTTTGTTGAGGCTTGAAGCTCAACCACTAGTCTAGACTGGTTGGTCAGCAATCAGAAGAATCCTTCTGTCTCCCCAGCTCAGGGATTACAAGCATGTGCCACTACATGCTTGTCTTTACATAGTTTCTGAGGATCAATGTCTAGTTCTCATGCTCCTAATGCAAAGGCTTTAATGACTGAGTAATACCTCTTTCCCTTGGCTTTGAATGGTCTCCTACTTTGAAATATCAGTTAGACAACTGGTAGACATTATAATTTTTATACCTATTAAAACAATGTGAAGACTAAAATTAATAATATAACAGCTAACTCTAGCTAATTGAACTGCATCGTGTGAGGATAAGACAGTAGCACAAAACTCCTTCAAGTATGTTCTTCCACAGACAGAAGCAAAGCTGTGAACTAGTACAAATCTGTCAATCCATCATCAACAGACATATGCACAGCTGAGTGACAAACTGAGTGAAAATCTCTGTTGACATAGTGGCCTTCAAAGAGTGTGTGTTTATATTTGCTTTATGAGGTGATTTCGGATACTATTAATGTTCTTACATATCGTATGTTGAAGATAATGGAGTGAGTATAGAAACAGACAGGGAAAGATTACTGAATGTTTTTCCTGATTTAGTAAATTAATTTATGAAGATTTTTTCAGAGTCTGTTTATAATGAAAGGACACATTATTTAGTAAATTGAGTCAATACAAATGGCTATAGAATGATAAAATTAAAATGGGAGAAAAAAATAAGATGCTTCCTGAAATATGAAAAGTATGAGAGAGAAAATTCCCCCAGATGAAGTGACATTTGGGCATTAGTTGTGAAGTCTTCTTGCATGTAGCAAATTTTAAAACAGTAACAGAAGGAAACCCATCTGAAAACCATAAGACGTTAAATATGAAAGCCAAGGGGAAATCTATCTGCAGGACTGCTGAGCTTCGTCACTGTTTTTAAGCACTAGGATTTATAAAAACAATGGAAATACACGTTGAAATGAGGATGAGGCCAGAACACACACTTTGTAGACAAGAGTGAAAATAGATTTGATTATAGCTCCTTAGCAGTTTAAATTTTGAGAAATAATCATGAGGACCTTTCTTATTGGTAGTCTGAAAGTAAGTTGCTGAAGACTGGTGAAAAATCTGGTGAAAGACTAGTTAGAAAGATTTGGTTCACAGATGAAGATGTTAAGTACAAACGAATAAGAGAAGCTCAGTCCCCTAGCTGAAAAACTGGAGGAGAGAGAAGAGTTGTTTATGGAAGAGACCCAAGGAAACATAAATTAACTACTGAGCAAAGAAGAGGAAGTGTTAATATTGTCAGCAGAATCACAAAAACACTGAGTCTCTTTGTAAAGCTGACTGGATTTGGAATCATCTAGGAGACACACCTCTGTGTGTGTTACTATGGAGGGAAGACATACCCTGAGTGAATAAAATGGGGAAAGGAACTCCAGAGCAGGTTGATCTCTGCTTCCTGATACTCCAGTGGGATGTGAGCAGTCCTAGCTCCATGATTGCATGATTGTGTCACCCTCCAGACCTTACACCATGTCATTCCTGTCACAATGCAGTGGACCTTTGCCTTACTTAGAATTTGTATTGCTGTGAAAAGACACCATGACCATAGCAACCATAAAGGTAAGCTTTTAACTGGTCCTGGATTATAGTTTTAGAGGTTTAGTCAATTATCATCATGGCAGGAGGCATGGAGGTATGCAGGCAGACATGGTACTAGAGAAGAAACTTGGACAGGAGAAGTGAAAGGTACACTAGGTTAACTTGAACACCTGAGACTTCAAAACTCACCTCTATAGTCACATATTCCCTCCAACAAGACCCACCTACTCCTACATAGAATAAGAAAATGGATTAATGCTCAAATGAGAAGTTGCTGAGATACATGCAGAGAAGGAAAGATCAGAAGTTCAAGTTATCTTCAACCCTGCAGAGAGTCTCATTCCAGTCTGGGCTCCATGATATCCTTTCTCAAACAAACAAAAAAGACAAAGACAAAGGAGGTAGGAACAGCTGAAGAAAAAAGGCAAATAGGTTAAGTTAGCACCCATTCATGAAAACAATCACTGCCCAGCACAGAAGAGCCAATAATCATGAAAGTCTGAGCACATGAAGGTCAAATAGGAAGTGGTTAGGAGTTCTCTGATACAAATGACAAGAAGAGAGAGTAGGAATAAAACAGAAAACCCATCCAAAAGGGTATGTGAAAGTCCGTGACATTCAATGACACTCTTTAATAATCAAATTTATGTTTTGTTTCACATAGTAAAAGAAGTAAAAATATGATGTATGAAGAATAGAAAAGCCTGTAACTGGGCCTGACTGTTAAAGACCCAGGTGTCTACGGCAAATTGCATGTGAGGAGCAACAAATGGGCCAGTCCAGGGAGGGTACCAGCATATCACTGGAAGTTACATTTACTTAGTACCTCAGGAGCAACTTCTTTGAGAGCCATGTCACCTGCCTGCTGGTGCTATTCTTCCTTACCTGGCTTCCTTACCACTCACACACTGAATTATCTATTAACAATAATGAAGTAAAATCAAATCCTAGGATAGCTAGTTGAAGCGAGTGCATTTTATTTTGCAAACCTCTCTGGACTTAAAGTGGACTAACAGCTTATATAGCAAACAGGAAATCAAAGTCTTTCTGAGTCTTTGAAAATTAAAAATAAAGAAATAATATTTCTGAAATTGGTTAGAAAAGTGTTATTCTTCACATTATCTACACACACACACACACACACACACATATATATATATTGTAAATAGTATATACATAATAAAACATGAAAAACGTCTCTGCAAAGGCAGAGCCAGTATGTCTTATTCAAACATACAAGGAAACTTTATTTTCTATGATTATAAAAAGAAATTATCGATTGAAAATTTCTAAGCTTTTTTTAACATAGTCTTTACTAATTCATTTATGTACTCATTCAACAGCATTTTATAATCTACCAGAAATTACACTGTGTACGTAAGAAAAAACTGACAACAAGCAGCCTGGCTGTTTCCCACAGGTATATAGTCAAATAAAGCCATATTACCCATGACACATGCTCCTCTGAATTCTTAAATGCATATAAATAAGGAGATATGTTATTGTACCTGTTCCAAGACCTCCTTTGAGTGAATGAGAAAATTACAGCAACCAGGGAGCCTCAGAGACAAGAAAGAATCGTGTATCAGTTCTCTTCTGCTCCCTATCTTTCCTTTGGCTATTAGTTGGTGAGATATTCCATTAATAGCCTACATTTCATGCTAATACTTATTACAGTAAATATTCTGTCTAGAAGGAGGTTTTATCAAAGAAATTCATTCCCTGTGAGTGTCAAACAATAGTTATTTCATTAAAAGAGCTGTCATTAGAAGACAGGTGTTCCCAGCCTGATAGAAATTAAAGAAACCTAATTTGGAAGTAATGATGATTAAATCCTTTCTGAGTAGAGTCTGGAGGCATCTGAGACCACCATGTCAACTCAACCACCCCACAGTGTAGTGCAGTCTTCATTCCAGGAGGGATTTTCCTCTGAGTAGAATGACCTAAGGTCATACCCTCTGAAAACAAGGATAAGACTTTAATACTACCAGGAATAGACACTCATTTCACCCTGTATTTTTGGACAATATCTTTGCCAAGAGTGCAACAGAAACAGGAAGTATTGATAAAGTTTGGTGAGTAGCAAATCTATGGTAGTTACAATGTCCTTTTGGAGTAAGACTATCTATAGAATGAGACAGCACAGCTCACTCAGTCTTCCATGGCACTAATTTTTTAGTGATGTTAATTCTTTTTCCAGATTCAGACTCAGATACTTGCTATCTTTCCCCTCTCCTCTCCTGTTCAATTTCATGAGCAACATATTCTATTTTCTCAGGCAATATTCATGTTTTGATCACTTAAGGCAGTTCAACTCCTAGTATTGCAAACCCCCAAACAAACAAACAAACAAACAAAAAAGCAAACAACCCATTTCAGACAAAATATATCCAAACAGACCTAGGTACTGCATTTAAATTTGTAGTTCAGAATGACAGAATTGAAAGGAGAATCTGCAGAGCAGAGGCAGTGTGTGACTGTACCATGCAGCATTCTGTTTCTTTACACCATCATATGTACTCTCTTAGAGTGCCTTATCTGAGCTCTATCTCTGGCCAAGGACAAGCCATGAGGCCCTTCCTTTTATGTGAGTGTAGCTTATGTTCTGCTGAAGGTCAAGTTCTCAAGCATTTTTTTTTTCCTTTAAGATGGAGGCTGGTCCCAAGATGGAGTAAGCTTGGCCTCTCAAAACCACCACTCTGGCCCAACCTTTCCACTTACCCCACAGTCATAAGAAACCTTGACTTTCATCTTTTCCATGCTTTACTTCTGTAGAACCCAGGGAAGGTACCAGAAGGATTCTGAATCAGTCCACCATAGAGATGCCTGCTCATCTACATGTAGTAGTACACTATTCACAATAACCAAATTATGGAGCTGGGCTAGATGCCCATCAGAAGAAAAAATGATAAAAATAAAAAATGCAGTACGTATACAAAGTGAACTTTTACTTAGCTATGACAAAAAATGGAATCATGACCTTTTCAGAAAGGTGAATGGAACCAGATTATTATATTACATTGAGCAACCTGGATCCAAAAGAACACATACGACATGTTTTCTTAATGTGTGAGTCCTAGCATTTAATGTTTATAAGTATGTGCAATGAGGTGTGGGTAGAGGTTATGAATCTAGGAAGGGAATCATGACAAGGGTAAGTAATAGGCTAGAGGGAAACAGAGTACATATGACTTAAGAGCAGATTGTGGACTAGTTGGTGGAGGAAGAGAACAGGAGGTAGGTAAAGAATAAGGGGAGGGTAAGAGAGGAGGGACAACAAAAGTAATGTATGAAAATTTTATGATGAAACATAATTTTTGTGCTAATAAGAAGGTATTTTGAAAGTAAAAACAAATAAAAATAAAAGAAAGAAAGAACTGCTATGTGTTTCGAAATCTGTCTTAAAGCAGAAGGCATGCTTTTAAGCCTGGAGTACTTAACAAAGGAAATACCCCTGGTGGCTTCTCATCCTTGCCTAAATGAAGTAACATCTGCACCCTTTGTGGTTTGGGGAGAAGCTGGTGCAGCTCTTCCATGTGTCATTCTCACATCTGAGTTAACCAAAATGTCTGAATGTATTAGAAGTATGAAGATGGATGTATGAAGCCACAGGAACCCAGAACAATATTCATATTTTACATAGAATATTTAAGACTTCAAGAAAATTAGCCAAGACATCCTATCTGGCTGTTAAGAGTGTAAATTACATCATGGTAATTAACTGAAAACCCAAAGTAAGAATGTTGCTATTTTTGTATTTTAATTTAGCTGAGGGTCAAATTTATCTGAATTCCTGTACCATACAGCTTGGCATATGTGACACAGATATATCTATTCCAAATCCACATATAGTGTCATATAAGCAGAAGGTACATCTATTAGCAAGAAACTGTTCAGAAAGGTTGCATACACATAGACAGTCAGACACCTACACCTACACCTACACCTACACCTACACCTACACCTACACACACACACACACACACACACACACACAAACATGAGGACAGAATTAAAGAGATATAGATTAAAATAGTAACAACTGTTGTCACATACCTGAAATATTTAGAAGCAGACAGTGGTTCAGTTCCTAAAGCTGGAGACTCCTATAAAGCCACTGGTCCTAGTCACTGATGAAACCTGGAACCAACTCAATAACTGGGGGGGAAGGCTGAGCAACCAAATGTAATTGATCATTCTTTTGACACAACATTTTTATCTGGAATGCCACCCAAAGGTGCAACCATATGCAATCTTCCCATAACGATTTAGGCAACCAGGGCAGTTCTCAGGTAGGACTCCCTACTCAAGTGATTCCAATTAGAGGCAAGTTAACCTTAAAATCAACCATCACAAAAGTGTGACAGCTATGGAAATAGCTTTGGTATCTCTGGAAATATTTATACTCTGATCAAATCTGACCTTGTGTACTATCTTAGTTAGAGTTTTTATTTCTGTGAATAGACACCATGACCAAAGCAACTCTTATAAGGACAATGTTTAACTAGGGCTGCCTCACAGGTTCAGAGGTTCAGTCCTTTTCATGAAGGTGGGAGCATGGCAGCATACAGACAGGCATGGTGTAGGAGGAGTTGGGAGTTCTACATCTACATTTGAAGGCCATTAGAGGAAGATTTGCTTGCAGGCAGCTAGAACAAAGGCAATAAAGCCCATACCCACAGTGAAACACCTACTCCAACAAGACCACACCTCCAAATAATGTCACTCCTTAGGCCAAGCATATACAAACCATCGCATGTACCTATCTATCTACGTACTAAAACCAGAGTTGATCATATGATCTGTGTAGATCCTGGTACTGTGGGATGAGGAGTCACTAACCATCTCTCCAGAGTGTTTATACTACATAGCATAGAACATCTCCAATTCAGATTTATTATCTCTGCTTCCTTCAAAAAGTGGTTGGTTACTTTCTTAAGGTTTGCACCATCATTGCACCCATGGGCATATCTTACAGGCTAGTAAACACTCATAATCCTTAGCTGGAATTTCAAAACTTCATCACTCAGTTAATTTTTGGTACATTCCCTATAAAACAAAATGATTAAATTGTGTGTATTCTCACAAAGAAATTGTTATGAACTTATATTAAGGAAAAAACTCAAATAAGCACAAAGTTATATAATGAAGTAGCATCAATTAAACACAGTAATGTAAGTGGATGCTACTTTTGTTAAGAGATAGTTAAGTGGTTTTGTGTGGAATAGAATATTTGTGATAAATATATGCTACATGTTTATTCATTGTGAGATAGTTTCTCCCTTAATAGTTTGGTCAACACTTATCTTGATGTGCATATCTGCCTTTGAGACTCTACTATCTACTTATTTATCCATCTGTCCATCTTCCATCTATCCCTCTAGCTTTCTTTTTTTTTATTGCCTCATTTATTCTGGTGTAAAGCAAGTGGAATGTGACACCAGACAGAAGAACTTGTAAGGATGAGTAAGTTCAGACACTGGAATCTCAGAGACTTAAGACCATCAGAAGTTGAGCAGCTCAATACACAGTTCTAGACTTGCTATGGAACATGTAACCACAACACCCCACTACGAGGACCATGGGCAGTCATATAAGGAAACACGTGGAGTCCTTCCCCATGTACATAGAGTATCACTAACATTTCAAATTGAGCCACTAGGAAACACCTATCCCTAAATCGGAGCTCACTCCTCAATGTTTGTATAATCCCTTTCCATGTGGAATAAAACACACAAGTGACTTCACTAAGGAGTGTCTGAGAGTGGCTGCTTTCACTGAGCTGTAACACTTAGGGAAGAGTTCTCTCTCCCAAAGCATTTTTTGCTGAACCTTGGACCCACCTGGCTGGCCAGGCTCATACCACTTTAGCCTCTGCTGCTGCCACTACCACTGTTTCTGGTATGGTTGGTGCCGTGGTAGTTGACAAGAGACTCGGGACCCTGGTTACCTCCCTGCCCTACACAGACCACTCAAACCTTCTCGCTTCTTTTCTAAAATCAGTAAAGCCCTCAGCATGCCCTGATGGACCAGAACCCCATCAATCCTATTTGTCCAGGCTCAGTTTTGCCATGTGAGTAGACAGCAGACAACATTCTATCTTGCTCTTTCAACATGTCACAAATCTGGATATATATAGGAAGTGGGTATCTTACTTGAAAAACTGCCTGCACAAGATTGGCCCCTAGGCAAGTCTGTGGGAGGATTATCTTGATTAAATTGATGTAGAGGCCCACCTTGCTGTGTGCCACCACTGGACAGATTGTCTTGGAGCATTTTAAAAAGTCAGTTGAGCAAGGCATGAGCAAGCCAGCAATGTTCCTCTATGTCTCTGCTTCAGTTCCTACCTCCAGGTTCTTACCTTGAGTTCCTGTCCTGATGGATTTCAATTGTAAGCTTAAATAAACCCTTTCCTTTCCAAGTTGCTTTTGGTTATTATGTTTTAATGACATTAAAAAAATCTAACAAAATATCTGTCTGTCTAATCCACCTTTTCATATGTGTATATGTGTGTATGTGATGTATATGTATATATGTGTATGATTATATGTATGTGTATATGTATCCAACTTCACTATGGTTCCAGACATTCCCTTCAGAATTTCCCCCCCTTGCTGTATAGAACTCTTTCCCTGATTAATGTGGAAATGCTAAAGTGTATAGTTTATACTATATATAGAATGTTATGTTGGAGGCATCTCTATAGACATAGGGAACCACCAATCACGCTAACATGAGTCTCTTCAGCAGTATAGTTATTTTAGAGTCATCAAAGCATTTGTAAGTAAGATCTCACCCACATTTCTGTGAGTAACCATTTACTCAGGCTCCTATAAATAACCCTTACCCATGTAATTGTAAGGAAACCCAGTTAAACACATTTCTTTACCAAAGTAGACTTTGATGAAATCATTCCTTTGGTCTGGTATTGGTATCCTATCACGTACAAGTAAAAATTTGTTGACCTTTTCCACAGAAAAAAATCCCAGGACAGTGAGTTTTGTGGGTGTGTGTCTATGAATGTGTGTGTGCGTGCGTGCCTGTCTGCCTGCCTGTCTGCCTGCCTGCCTGTCTGTCTGTCTGTCTGTCTGTCATTGATATAAATAAAACAGTCTAATCTGAGATTTATAATGAAATTAAAAGGCTAGCCAGTGAAATTTGAGTCCCAGCCATAATGATAAAAGTTAATGGTACTTGTATCTGGACCAATAAACCAATACATGCAGAAACGTAGGAGTAAATTTCTCCTGTTGTGTCCATCAGAGTTTCATACCATTTTAAGTGCACATTGAAAAACACAGTTTTCTTCACTTGCCAAAATAACCCAAAATTATGACCATCCAATGAGATATGGAGGCACCAATTTCAACTTACTCATGACCTACAATAGATGACAGGATTTTTCAGTCTTTTCATTATTCAAAAGGAATAAGCATTCAGTAAAAAATTGTATTTTGAGTTTTGATCTTTTCCCTGAATACAGATAGGCCCATATTCTATCTAGGTGCTGGGACTGGATAAACAATAGCTGCTCCCAGCATCCTTGAAGTCATAAGAAGAAATAGCTCTCACCTTACTATGGCCTGTGCTAAAACTCTCATTTGGAAGTTTATGTGTTTTAGATGCCACATCTATTTTCAGCTTACAATTGACTGAAACAGACTCTGTGCTAGGAATCTCTGCTTGACTTTAATTAAAATGCTTAGCCTAAACTTCTTTTCAGTTATTTCTGGTAGAAAGTTTTAAGGGGTCAGGGAAGCTTGCAAAGGGGAAGGAAGGACTGTTTCTTTTCCATAGTACCCTAGAAATCTTGTAGTTACTGAGGCAGGTTAATGGCTAGTTTTTGCTCTACTGTCTCCTGGATTCCCTGCTCTGGAGAATCCTAGTGCACTAAGAGCTTCACTAACCATGTCATGTCGATGCTGTGTGCTTCCAGTCTTTCTTGTATCACTGTTAGATCCCCAACCCCTTAACCATCTGGCATCATCTGCTGACGTAATCTTTGCAGTAATACGTATTAAAAATTCATGTCTCGGGGTTTCTTCTCTGCCTTAAACCATTTATGTTCTCAGATAAAAGATATACACACCCTTTATATTTTAAATAGCCCTAGTCAGTACAATAGCTGGGCAGCTGCCTACCCTCCATGCTGCTAGAATCTTCTTTCCTATCAATAACCCCGAGTTATCACTTACTATTTACTATGTTCTGTATGGACTGCTCTTTACCCAATTGGGCAGCCCTCTGAGATACGTTTTTTGGTTGTGAGCCCATGGTAGTTCTTCTTCTCCTTCCTGTAGGTTCTTCTTTGATGGCTGCTTCTTTCTCCTTCTCCCAAGCCTTAACCCCACTTATTACTCTTCTGCTCAGCTATTGGCTGTTAGCATCTTTATTTACCAATCACAATTAACTTGGGGGCATTGTCCCAGGGGCTAAGTGCAGACTCCAGATTTTGAGGGCCTGCACTTAGCATTACAATAGACAGTAAAGACAAAACCTGAGTATTGACTTGTTCCTGGCTGAGGATGCCCCTTGTCTATCCTGCAACACTGAGTATCAGGTTTAGGGTGAAAATATATGTAAAATATGCAGTAACCTAAAGTATTCTGCTACTTAAGACATATGAGAGAGCCAAGGAAGAAAGAAAGAAACAAGACCATTTGAAGCCTAGAAAGCCACAGAACTTCACCCTTTTGCATTTGCAGTCTTGTTTTGTTTTTTTGTTTTGTTTTGGTTTTGTTGTTGCTGTTGTTGTTGTTTTTGGTTGTTGTTGTTCCTTGTCTGAAAACCTTGTTTGGTTGTCTCTCAGAATGGAATCCTTCCACAAATTGTCCAGTAAGTGTTTGTCCAAAACTTAATAGGCAGCATGTCCTCAAAATTGTCTGATTATGAATTCATATGAAAAATCATGCTACTACTGAGGCACGTTCCAGTTCCTCTGGAAGATGAATAGAGATAGACAACATCTCTAGAAGGAGATAAAAATCCAAGTGACAAGAAATCCCAAACACATATATATCACTGACACAAAATGACAAAGCATAGAAATGTTATGAGAAGATGAAGAGGTTATTGTAAGAATTAGGATAGTACAGCTCATACAGGGAGAAATGGTCCACACTGTAATCAAACCTTGACCTGTTTCTTAGTTACCTTCCACCAGAATTAGCTGAGTGGCAATTTTGCAAGGCTCTTATAAGAACAATTGGAGATGTAGTCACATCAAAATGCCCATCAAAATGAGTAATCACAAGTGTTCGACAGGGTTTCATGCTAAGTCAGCACACAGACATACTTTTGAAAGATTGCTTTATATCACTTATATTTAAAGAAAGCTCCCGGAGATTGTCACAGCTCACTCCTTGCCCGTGTGCTCCAGATGCCTCCATAGCCAAGTTTGTGTCATTGTCAGGAGTCCATCAAAAATAACATGGCATTTTCTTATCTGTTTTCTTTTGAAGGAGTGGCCTTTTATTAACTATGATGTACACATTTCTGTGCTTTCTAATTTATTTTTTTAAATATGAAACTACAACAGGACCAATATAAAATAAAACAGTGTTTATATGAACCTAACACTCTAGAATGGTGTGAAATTCATCAGAGTTCACATGCTCTATTTACATGTAGCCATTTTAAAAAATGTGCAGTCACTGTATGACTGAATTATTTGATCAGATTATTGTATCTTTTCTCCATTTTACAGAGGAGAAAATTAAGGCCTAAGAATGTTAAGTCAAATTCCAAAAGTTAACACAGCCATAAGGACTTCAGTCATCTTTCAAAACTGTCAGCATATGTTTGTGTCTCTTCTGTGAAGAGACAGATAGCAGGCCATTCCCAGCATTCCTTGCACAGCATCAAATTAGAAGTCAAGGGATACACCAGACTCAATATATCATCATGTGAAGAGCTCCATTGACTGCCCTTGTCACCCCACTTTCAAACTAGAAAATGGCACTTTTCAGATAATAGTACTATAGACCTCCCTGCAACCAGTTCCATTCTCTCAGGGATACTCAATGGAAAATTGGCTGAAGGAAAAACAGTTCTCCTGGGGATTTATTATTAACCTTTTGTGGCTACTTCTGTTTTCATCCCATTTCTAAGATAGCCAGTAATCCCTAGAATTCCTGTTCTCCTGGGCAATCTTCCAGCTCTGCCTTTTTAGTAAAGAACCCAAACCCTAGGTCAATTCTCTATAGTTGCCTCTCTGTATAGAACCCCAAGGCCTTCCTTTTTTGGTATCCTTCCCCATAAAACAGGAAAGAGGCAAATGGGTTCTGAGTAGGATCTTGGCAAGTAGTTTCTCCTCCAATAAGAAGCTGAAGGGAGAACACGGACATGATTAGTCCTGCTTGTCACCATTTCCTCTAAGAGTCATCTTAACTATTAATAAAATGAACATTTTCAAGATTACCATCTGATTTACAATTGACAATTCATCTACATTACTTTTAAAATAAAACATTGCATTTTAAAAAATGTTTAGGCAATTATGCTGTTATGTTTTTTAAATAAAAAACTGATGAAGTATCATTTTAAAAGTGTGCGGCGCGCGTGTAATTGTCTCGCCGGCAAGAACGCACACACACACACACACACACACACACACCAGAATCCTTCCGTATGAACACGTTTATTCCCAAAAACCAAAATGGTGGAAGAAGACCCCCAGGCCTGGGAAAGCACTCCTATATACCCTAGAGCGGTGTATTCACCTCTGATTGGCTGCTTACTCGTTGCGCGCCAAACGCCGTGGGATGGGCTTTAACTTTGGCGGGCTTTTACCATGGCACATGCGCAATTTACTTGTTTACTAGGAAGAATTATGGCTGATAGCGCCATCTAGCGATGGCGGACTTTACCAGCACCCGCCGCGGCTCCCTACATAAAAGTAACTGTTTTTACTATAAAACTGTTATACAAATAGATTCTAAAAGATGGAGTCAAGGGAATGGAGGCTGTGGAGATTCCCCAGCTATTCCCATGGAAGGAAACAAAACAGCCCATTGTCTGAGCCACTTTAAGCCACAATTATATTAGTTTTTAGGAAATACACAAAGGAAACAGTCTTTACATGTCTTGCTGGGAAAAATTAGCATATTTGTTAGAGCTCTAGTAGCCACAGTAAATAACAGCATATGGTGGCAATGACCTTGTATGACATTTCTGAACTAACGACCAGAAGTCTCTAAAGCCATCTGCTTCCAGAAATAACTAACTTATTGGAACAGTTTTCCTTCTGCTTTTCTTCTTAATTAGAAAAACACGCTCACCCTAATCAATCTCTTTGCTTTAAGGTAAAGGTTTGATGGTATAGATCACAAAGAAGACTTCAAGCTCTCAGCTAAGTGATATTTGTTTGCAAGCTCCCAGGCACCTAACAGAATGAACAGGTTTTTAGCTCACTGTTAATGGGGACAAGTACAACGTGGTAGATGTAAGGGTGCTATAGAGGTGTCATAGACAATAAGTGATTAACCCATTAGAATGAAGACTTGAGTTTGATCCCAGCACACTTGTAAAAGTTAGACGTGATGGCACACACTTGATATTCCAGTTGCATAAAGAAAATGGGGGGAGAGAGACTGTTGGGGATCTTTTGACCAGTCAGACTAGTCCATAAGATCCAGGTCTTAATAAAAGAACTTGTCTCAAAGGCAAGGGCCAGGAAGATGATTCAAAATTCATGATTATTACAGAAGACCCACATTAATTTCCCAGCACCCATGTTGGAATGCTCACAACTGCCTGTAATGCCAGCTTCAGAGGAATCTGACGTTCTTATCTCTTTGGTACTTGGTCTGTCTAAGATCATGGACACCTGGTTGTCAAGTGCACATACTCCCACAGACACACATAAAAAAAAATAACAAGGTTAATAGATTTCACATATAATTAAGACGCACACATACACAAACACACATACACACACACACACACACACACACACACACACATGAGTATATACAAAATGAAAGGCAAGAAAATAAGGAAGCTGTTGTTCTAGCATCTTTCCTATCATAAACATTCACAGCATATCCCTCACTCAGAGCTGAGTCTCTGGCTGTGTCATTTTCCTCTGACCCATTTGTTTGTTTTCTTGCCTCTCTTTGGCTCATCCAGTTATTTGAATTGGCACATGGGGAACACCATCTCAGATGTTTGCACAAAATGATGGTGGAAAAAAAATATCTGACATCAAAGTGTAGAATAGATCAAACAGATAGAATCTCCTTTGTTCCAATTAAGAAAAATTCCATGAGGAAAGAAGGCTAAAATATGTTTTTCATAAATAGAGAATCCTTAACTACTTTGATAAAGCAAACAAAAAAGGAACAGAGAGGGCCGCAGAGAAAGAACATTACTAAGTTATTTCATTTAGAACTTTGGGAGACACATATTGAGTTGTTTTTTTTCTGCAGTACACAGACCTCTGAGAAAATCTTCATGTGAATTCTTTCATTGACCTAATTCAATTTAATATTGTTTTGAAGGTCCAGGCCGAGATGATATGTAATTGGACAGTTGGTGAATACACAGAGTGAAATTGTACCCAAAGTTATTAGCTTATCTAGTTTGAAGAGCAAGGCAAACATTTTATTTAATCTAACTTTTTATAAAAATCAATTAATCCTCAGCTCCAAAGATGGTGGAGACCATCTTCATCCATTCTTATAGAAACATTGACATCTAGTGGTTCACTGCATTAGTGCAGGGCAGCTCCAAATTTGTAGGAAAAAAATAAAACCTTAAATCTCAAAGATATTTAGTGGTATTCTCTCTTTTATGAAATAATCAGGTCCATTGATCTCACTATCTAGTTTTTGCTTGGAATTATGAATTTATAAAATGACAGTTGCAGAAAGCAAAATTAAAGTATCAAAAACAATAGCTTTCATTCACCTTATACATAGATTCTTAAGTCACTTAAATAAAAGATTGAATTATTGGTCTTAAAAATCTAGATTCCCAATGATCTACTGTATTTTACTGGGGGATACAAATCAGTTCTTAGTGTCTGGGGGCCTCAATAGTCTAGTCTAGTTCAAGAATGAACTGTTCAAGTTTACAAGTGACTTTGGTTAATAGTGTATACCTTCTACTAGAAGATAATATATTAGAGCAAACATACCAAACTCTTTATCCAATCACTGGGGTGTTTATAAGACATTTGAATCTTGTGCTGGTAAAATTCTCTGGAGCAACAAATAATGATATGAAATTCTGAGACAGCATGTATCAGCATCAGGTGCTCACATGTTAGTTCATAGAATTAACTTAGCTTTCATAGTAGTGGCTACTGTAGGAGGAGCTAAGGAGAGAGGAGTAAGGAGAGGAAGAAGAGGAGCTAAGGAGAGAGGAATGAGAGAGAAGGGAAAATGGAGATGGATGTTCACATGTCTCCCATAGTAAAAGGTAATTGGTATATCTAGTTTGGGTATTGGGTTACACCTCTGATTGAGTGGGCATCTTGTTATTAAACATTACCAAACATATAAAGCCTTTGATTAATCTGTAAGCATTAGAGTCTAACTCTCTTACTGGGCCCACTTGGATGGCAGGATGGTCTGGGCAATGCCCAGCTTTGTGGAGACAGCATGGAAGATTGGCAGAACCATCTCCCATGCTGGCATCTCGTGGGTGGCAGGGCTGGTGTTTCTGGCTGGTCATTTCTAGCTGCTGTACACACGTGACCTCCAGCCGAGCAACATGGCTGCTGAGCTAGGCAGAACTGCTGCAGCGTAGATAGTTGGCCTGATCAGTGGCCGATTTTAAAATCTCTCTCACAACAGCTACTACTATCACCCCATTTCATAGGAAAGAAAACTAAAGTCCAAGAAGATGGAAACATTTGCCTGAAGATGAAGTTAAGATTCAATCCCAAGTAGGCTGACAGAAATTGTCAGGTTTCATCATTCTGTCTGTTTCCTCTGCAGGAGGACCCCAGGTTAGAAGACACAAAGTTTGTGCTAACTGAAGTTAGCACAGGCAGTTTTCTTAAACCATATTCTCATGGGATATGTTTTTTTCTTCATTTTTAAAAACCGTGTTTTCAAAAAAAAATAGATATGCAATTTTCAAATGAAAGAGAAAGGAGTAGATGAAAAATTAAGGTGATAATGTGCTTTAGAGCCCTTAAGAAGATTCACAACACAAAGATCAGTTACTAGAACCTACAAGTTTCATATCTTGAACTTTTATTCATCAGGAGTGAAAAACACCAATTCATCATGCTACACTAACCAGGAATAAACAGTCGGTTCTGGAGAGGGAAGATATTGTGGTTTGCAGGAAAATAGCCCCAACAGGCCTATAGCACTGGCATTATTAAGAGATGTTCTATGTTTGGAGGAAGTTTTATAGTACAGCCAATTTAAGTTTATCCCCCACTAGATTATAAATAAATAAGAAATAGTCTTATGGTTATTTTATTTGGATTTGACAATTACAGGGGGTGGAGAGTAACACATAATCTACTTTTTCCAACTGCTGGCCTGGTGATCTCTCGAGTGGTGTTCCCAAAACATTTGCTGTTTCTCCTGACTATTTGCTCATGGACTTCTCTTCTCATGGTGCCTCTCTTCTCTCCTTCATTCAACCAAGTAACTCAAAGACCAGGCTGCCTCTAATGTCTCCAGTAACTGGCTATAGTCATTTTTTATTTAATCAAGTTTTAAACTAAGGAATAACATTTGCACAAGAAAAGTTTATAAATGTGAGAATTTACTCATAGGCCTAGACCTTCAGAGACAGAATTTAGCATCATAATATATAGCAAAAGACCAAACATCAACAAAGTTTGCCACTGGGTCTGGTCTTTGAGGGTTCCTATGCTAAAGCCAGGCCCAATATTACTCTCCCCTCCTTCTGCTGGCAGATCTGGATGCTGAAGTCTCAGCTGTCTTTCCAGTACCATGGCTGCTTCCATGATGCCATGCTACCTGCCATGTTGATAATGAATTAAACCTCTGAACTGTAAAGCAGCCCCAGCTCAACGTTTCCTTAGACAGTTGACATTCCATGGTATCTCTTCACAGCACTAGATACCCTAACTGAGACAGAAGAAATAAGGCAGATCTCTTTTGTGGTATAGGACTTTCATCCAGTTCCCCTGGAGCACCATATCTTGTATATCAAAAGGCTCCTTCAAACGAAGATATCTGAGCTAGCATTTGTTTTTATTCTCTTTTATTGAAAAGAGATTTGTTTCTTATATGTTATATCCTGATTACAGTTTCCTTTCCCTCTACTACTCCCATGTTCTCCCTACCTCCTTTTCCATTTTGATCTAGAATAGGCCTCTACGTGATAACAACAAAACATTTTAAAAAAATGTAGTAAGATAAAACAAACATCGTCACATCAAAATTGGACAAAGCAAACCAATAGAAGGAAAAGAGCCCAAGAGAAGGTACAAGAATCCAATCATTCGCAAGCTCAAAGAGTTCTATAAAAACACAAAAAATAAGCTATGATATATATGCAGAGGACCTGGTGCAGACCCATTCAAGCCCTATGCTTGCTGCTCTGTTTTTATGAGTTTCATATGAGGTTGGCTCAGTTTATCTAGAGGACTCTCTTCTCCTGGTGTCCTCTCTTTCCTCTGACTCTTACACTCTTTCTCCATCCTTTTTGGTGGAGATCCCTGAACTATGAAGGTAAGAATTTGATGGATATATCCCCTTTAGAGATGAGGGTTGCAATCTCTTCCTGTGTCTCTGTCTGCTTCTGTCTGTCTGTCTCTGTGTGTTTGTGTGTGTGTGTATGTGTGTATGTATGTGTATGTGTGTATATGTTTGTGTGTGTGTGTGTGTGTGTGTGTGTGAGAGAGAGAGAGAGAGAGAGAGAGAGAGAGAGAGAGAGAGAGGTGGCAGAGATCTTTAGCAATGGGGCAGTGAGGCCTTGCTGTCAGCTTGTGGAGAACAACCTATTGTCTTGGCAACAACTTGGGTTGCTTGAGGATTTCTTCAGAGCCATTTGGACAATTCAGTTGGTTATAACCCAGTCCCAGTATAGAAAATTTTGTTTGGCCTTCCTGTCTGGGCCTGAGCACTGAGCAGATCCCTGGCAGCAGCTCTGCACCCAATCTTACAAATCCCAGAGGAAGCAGACCTCCCAAGAAGCTCTAACCTGGGCAGTATCTTAAGAAAGGAGGCAGCAACACCTGCCCCAAACAGGGAGTAACTGGCACACACTGGGACTCAGGAATTCACACCTGGCTTGGAGCACTGGTTCCTTCCTGTCTGCACCCGAGCACTGAGCAGATCTTAGGCACCAGCTCTAACTCCAATAGTAACACACAACCCACACAGTTCTGCAACAACCAAGATAATAAGAAAGACAGGCTCCAGTCAGAGACAGGGCAGGGAGCAGTAAGGAGATCCAGATGGTGAAAGGCAAGTACAAGAACATAAGCATCAACAACCCAGGGTACTTGGCATAATTAGTACCTAGTTATCCCACACTAGAAAGTCCTGAATTCCCTATATCACCAGGAAAGCAAGAGTCAGATTTAAAATTACATTTAATGATGATGATAGAGGACTTTAAGAAGGACATAAATAATACTCTCAAAGAATTTGAGGAGAACACAGGTAAACAGATAGAATCGCTTAAAGAGGAAACACAAAAATCCCTTAAAGAATTACAAGAGAACACAACCAAACAGGTGAAGGAATTGAACAAAACCATCAAGGACATAAAAATGGAAGTAGAAAAAAATAAAGAAATCACAAAGGGAGACTACCCTGGAGATAGAAAACCTAGGAAAAAAAATCAAGAGTCATAGATGCAACCATCATCAACAGAATACAAGAGATAGAAGAGAGAATCTCAGGTGCAGAAGATACCATAAAAAATACTGACACAACTGTAAAAGAAAATGCAAAATACAAAAAGTTCTTAACACAAAACATTCAGAAAATCCAGGACACAATGATAAGACCAAACCTAAGGATAATAGGTATTGATGAGAGTGAAGATTCCAAACTTAAAGGGCCAAAAAATATCTTCAACAAAATTATAGAGGAAAACTTCCTTAACCTAAAGAATGAGATGTCCATAAACACACAAGAAGCCTACAGAACACCAAATAGACTAGACCAAAAAAGAAATACCTCCCATCACATAATGATCAAAACACCCAATGCACAAAACAAAGAAAGAATATTAAATGCAGTAAGAAAAATAGGCCAAGTAACATATAAAGGCAGACCTATCAGAATTACACTAGACTTCTCAACAGATACTATAAAAGCCAGAACATCCTGGAAAGGTGTCATACAGACACTAAGAGAACACAAATGCCAGCTCAGGCTACTATACCCAGCAAAACTCTCAATTACCATAGATGGAGAAACTAAGATATTCTATGACAAATCCAAATTTACACAATGTCTTTCCACAAACCCAGCGTTACAAAAAAAAAAAAAAATGGGGGAGGGGACATGGCTCAGAGGTTAAGAGCACTGACTGCTCTTCCAGAGATCCTGAGTTCAATTCTCAGCACCCACATGATGGCTCACAACCATCTGTAATGGGATCTGATACCCTCTTCTGGTGTGTCTGAAGACAGCTACAGTGTACTCATAAATAAAATAAATAAACCTTTAAAAACAAAAAACAACAACAACAAAAACAAAGACTATAAGCGAGAACATTCCAATACAAGGAGGGAAATTATACCCTAGAAAGAGCAAGAAAGTAATCCTCTTCCAACAAATCCAAAAGAAGATAGCCACACAAAGATAATTCCACCTCTAATAACAAAAATATCAGGAAGTAACAATCACTGTTCCTTAATATCTCTTAACATCAATGGACTCAATTCCCCAATAAAAAGACATAGGCTAGCAGACTGGATACATAAACAGGACCCAGCATTTTGCTGCATACAGGAAACTCACCTCAGTGACAAAGACAGACACTACCTTAGAGTAAAAGGCTGGAAAACAATTTTTCAAGCAAATGGTCCTAAGAAACAAGCTAGAGTAACCATTCTAAAACCCCCAGCCCAAGAACACAAAGGGAGGGACTCATGGCTCCACCCGTATAAGAAGTGGAGGGTGGCTTTGTCAGGCATCAGTGGAAGTAGAGGGCCATGGTGCCTCAAAGTTTGGATCCTCTAGTGTTGGAAATCAAGAGCAGAGAGGTGGGAATGGAAGGATAGTGGAAGCATAACCTCATAGAAACTCCCACAATAATACGAATTAGACATGACAGAGGCAGGCTGCCAGAAGAATAGATTCCAGAATTAAAACAAAAAATTATCTTGGTACTAAAATTTGTTTTGAGAATTGTATATTGCAGAATACACAGCCTTGGTGTATCTACTCATCAAGCAAGCTGAGCAGACCTTCTTGAACCTCTGATATCCTGGAATTTCAGCTAGGTGCAGTGAAGACACAGATGTCAGAGGCTTATCAATTTACTCTTCCCCTCGCCCCTCTTCTAATATCTCAATCCCCTTAATCAGCTTAAAGAAGTTAACGTAGAGTCTGCCCCTATTCCCTGGGCTTGGAGACTGAGATGGTTAATATTGGGCTGTCTTTCTAGGGAAAAGTAGTGGTTTTGTTGGAACAGGGAGGAATAGCTAGGACTTATTGCATAGCCATAACCTATTGGTAGAAATCTACATAATTGTCATTAAGCTGAAGATATAATTTCTTAAATGATACAAAATTTACTTTAATTTCAAATCTAAGGTTTTCATTGCTATGAGTTTCTTATTGATATAAAATTGAGATTAATATTGTTTCTCTCATAGGCATTGTGCCTATATAACACATTTAGGAATACACGGCTTAGACCCAGTCCTTCTTTAACTCTTTTAACTGATTGAAGATGGTTAGCTTGTGGGTTAAGGCCCTATAGCAAATCCATGGCTCTGAGTTTATTCTTAGGGTGTTTTCTGTATTTTATTTAGAAATAGTTGAGAGGAGTTAACAGACAACACTCCAGATTGCCTTAAATGGATAGATGGTTTTCAAAACTTCAGAAGTCCACATAATTGACGTTCCAAACATTTCTGTATTGACGTTCATTTTGATTAGAGACCTGTCTGCTCTGACAGCTTCCAGTCTTGGATTCTAAGAAGAAATTGAGCATCTTTGGAGTTACTGCAGTTTTGGTGAGACAGCCACTAGGCAAGAACTGCCTCTTTTCACCTACAGACAAAATACTGTCCAGAAAAGGACACACTTGCAGAATAGTCAACTCATTATATCTGTCAGGACAGAGTAATCAGCCCTTAATAATTCTGCATCACTAGGTCTGTCAGATGGTCCTGGGCCAGAAGGCTGAAAATTGGATGCTCCAAAGTTTTGCAGTATAGGGACTGTCCAGGTGTTCAGAGGTCTCTATAAATTATCTATGTTTTAGAAGCTATACTTTGTGCTTATGATAATTTCAGTTAATTCAGTCATTCTGAATTTCTGATGGGGTTGAAGACTTATAGTCTCATAGCCAATCCCAGCTATTTACTTTGAGACAAAAGATTTGAGAAGATGATTTTCAGCTGACATTCATTCTAAAGCCAAGAAAAAAGCCAGGTTCAGAACTAAGTCTTTTAGTTAGAAGAGATGACAGAGATTCTGGTTAGTCAACAAAATGTTGGACTGGGTATTAGGTCTATCTTGTACCTTACTGATGCTAATTGGTATAGTTATACTCTAATTGTATTTTGATAAAAAAGTTTTATTTTAACAAGAAGGGTGATATGTAGAAGGAGCTAAGGTGGTAGGAGTAAGGAGGGGAAGAGGAGGAGTAAGGAGTGGAGGAGGAGAATGAGAGGAGGAGCTAGGAGATGAGAGAGAGAGGGAGGGTGCAGGGGGGGACATGGAGGCAGATTGGTTATTGGGTTACACTTCTGACTGTATGAGCATCTTGTTATTGAGCATTACCAAACCTATAAAGCTTTTGATTAACATTAAAATAAAATAAAGTAAAATAAAATATAATTGGACTTGAAGATAAAAACAGAAAAAGAAAAGAAAAGAAAATTTTGTTCGGTGACAAGAGATGGCTAGTTGAGACTCCATCTCCTCAGTTATTTGAAAATTTCCTTAGAATGTCCTTCATATATTTAAGAAAGTTTATACTGCACTGTTTCTATACCATCCTAAAATGTCCCTCAAATCTGTCTCTTTTGGTATTTACTCCATCAATCCCCTCTATTATTTTCCTTCCTATCTTATACTATTGTTCACATTTTTCCATTCCCAGCCCAGCCACAAAACATAAATTTTTTCCCTCCCAGGGAGATCCATGTGTCCAACTATACCTAAATACTCTGAGTATGTGGATTATTGCTTGAGTATAGTTTGCATAACAGCTAATGCCCACATATAAGCAAACATATATTGTATTTATCTTTCTGAGTGGGTTACTTCACTCAAGCTGATTTTTTTCTAGTTCCTTTCATTTTCTTGAAAATTTCATGATGTGATTTATTTTTAAACAGGTGCTTAATACTTCATTGTGTAAATGTATCACATTTTCTTTACCCATTACTTTGTTTATAGACATATAGTATATTCCCAAATCCTACTTATTGTGAATAGAGCATCAATGAATATGGTTGAACAAGGGTCCTTTGGGCAGGATCAAGCATCATTTGGGTAATGTCCAAGAGTGTTATAGCTGGATTTTGAGGTAGATCAAACTCCATCATTCTGAGGACCCATCACACTGATTTCCATAGCAGCTATAAAAGTTTGTACTCCTGACAGCAATGGAAGAATTTTTTTTTTCCTTTTTCCATATCCTTACCAGCAAGAGTTGTCTCTTGTAATTTTAATCTTAGCCATTCTAACAGGTAGGTATAAGACAGAATCCAAAAGTAGTTTTGATCCGCATTTAACTTATGACTAAGGATATTGAACATTTATATAACTATTCCTCAGTGATTTAAGTTTACTCTACTGAGAATTCTCTGTTTAGATATATAATCCATAAAATTTGATTATTTAGGTTTTTGATGCCTAGTTTCTTGAATTCTTTATATAATTTGGATGTTAGGGTGCTATTAGATGTGGAGTTGGTAAAGAAAAGGAAATCTTTTCCCATTCTGTAGGCTGCTGTTTTGTCCAAATGATAAGGTCTTTTGCATACAGAAGTTTCTTGACTTGATGACAGCACATTTATTAATTGTTGATCTTATTGCCTGTGGTAATGGTGTTCTGTTCAGAAAGTCTTCTCTTGTGCTGATGAATTCAGAAGTATTTCCCATTTTCTCATCTATCTGATTCATTATACTTGGTTTTATGTTGAAGTCTTTGATACATTTAGAGTTGAGTTTTATACAGAATAATAAGTATGAATCTATTTGCTTTCTACTACATACAGCTATCCAATTTTACCAGCACCATTTGCTGACAATGCTTTCTTTTGTCCACTGTGTATATCTGGCTTCTTAATTAAAACTCAGGTGTCTACTTATGTGCACATTTATGTTTGGGTTTTCAACTAAATTCCATTGATCATTGTGTCTGTTTTTATGCCAAAATCATGCTGGATTTATGACTACAGATTTGTAGTATGACTTGAAATTAGGAATGGTGAGACAGACCATTCAAACAATGAAAGAAGACAGACACTTGTTTCATTGTTTGGGATGTGTGTGTGTGTGTGTGTGTGTGTGTGTGTATGTGCCAGAAATTTGTCCTTTCAAAATCAGTGAAGAATTCCATTGAGATTTTGATGGGTGATTGTGTTGAATCTAGGTATTCCATTAAATCTGAAGATTGTTTTTGAAAGGAATGGGCATTTTTACTATATTAATCCTACCCATCCACAAGCATGGGGAATCTTGCCATCTTCTGATATCTTCAATTTTTTCTTCATATATGAAGTTTTTAAACAGACAAGTTTTTCACTTGTTGGATATAGTTACCCCAAGATATTTTATATTATTTGAGATTATTGTGTAAGGTCTTGTGACCCTAATCTTTTTTTTTCTGAAACCATTTGTCATATTATATAGGATGGACATTAATTTTGTGAGTTAATTTTGTATCCAGCTATGTCCTAAAATTCTTTATCTCATGTAAGAGTTTCCTTGTTGAATCTTTCATATATCTTAAATATTCTATCTTATTCTCTACAAATGAGGTTAGTTTGATTTCTTACTCTCTACATCCCATTGATCTCCTTGAGTTGTCTAAAAAGAGACTCCAAGTAGTATTTTGAGAAGACACAGAGAGAGAAAAGAGCATTCCTTTGTTCCTGATTTTAGTGGAATTCCTTTGGGATTCTCTATATTTAAGGTGATGTTGATGTTGGCTATGGGCTTGCTGTTAACTGGTTGGTGTTGTTTAAAATATTTAGGTAGTTCCCCTATGTTCCTAATCTCTCTAGGACTTTTATGATGAAAGAGTTTTTGGATTATGATTACAATCTTTTCCTTATCTAATGAGATGATCATGTGTTTTTGTTGCAGTTTGTTTATATGGTTGATTATATTTATTGATTTTCATGTATTGAACTATCTCTGCATCTCCAGAATGAAGCCTACTTGATCATAGTGAATGATCTCTTAGATGTGTTCTTGGATTTAGTTTCTAAGTATTTTGTTGAATACTTTTGCATCTATATTCATGAGGGAAACTGGTCTAGAATTCTCTTTGTTTGGTCTTTATGTGGTTTGAGTATCACAGTAACTGTGGCCTTGTATATTGAATTGGGGAATGTTCCTCTTGCTTCTTTTTTGTAGAAGAATTTGAAGAGTGCTAGCATTAACTCTTCTTTAAAAGTCTGGTAGAATTTTATGCTAAAACCATCTGGCCCTGGCCTTTTTTTGGTTGGGAGACTTTTGAACAGTATTTTAAAAGTCTACTGAGAATTACTATTTTACTACAGGTTTTAGGCCTGTTTAAATTGCTTATGTGATTCTGATTTAACTTTGGTAAGTAGTATCTCTAGATAAAATTATCTATTTCTTTGGATTTTTATGATTTGGTCGAGCTCAAGTTTGGAAAATATGTTTTTAGGGTTCTCTCGGATGTCCTCAGTGTCTGTAGTTATATTCCCCTTTCCATTTCAGATTTTGTTTATTTTGAAATTCTCTTTTCACCTTTTTAGTTAATTTCCTTATTGGTTTGTTGATTTTATTGATTTTCCCACAGAACCAACTCATTAATTCTTTTAAATTTTTTGTACTGGGTTTTTTATTCTTATTTTATTGATTTTAGCCCTGAGTTTGTTTGTTTGTTTGTTTGTTTTTGTTGCCTGCTCTATTGGGATGTGATTTCTTTTTTGTTGTTGTTCTAGAGCTTTCAGGTGTGCTGTTAAGATATTAGTATGACATTTCTCCAGTATTTTTATGTAGGCACTTATTTTATAAGTTTACCTCTTTGGACCACTTTCATTGTGTCCCAAAAGTTTGAAAATGATGTATATTCATTTTAACTCATTTCTTGGAAGTATTTAATTTTGATCTTTTCATTCAGTAGAGAGTTGTTCATTTTCCATGAGTTTATAAGCTTTCTGTTGGTTCTGGGGTTTTTTGCTTGTTTGTTTGTTTGTTTTGTTTTCTTCTTTTTTGTGATTTCTAGCTTTAATATGTGGTTGTCAGATAGGATACAGGGTCTTATTTTCCATTTTCCTTTATCAGTTGGGATTCACTTTTGTCTTAGTATGTTATCAATTTTGGAGGTATTTCTAGGAAGTGCAGAGAACAAAGCATATTCTTTGTAAATAACTCTGAGGCTCATTTGCCTTACAATGTCTGTTAGAGGTAGCATTTATCTATTTAATATGTGATTTAAGCTGTAGTAATATTTCTTTTTACAAACTGAGTGCTGTTTTCTTTGGGAGATAAATGTTAAAAATTTGAAATGTATTCTTGGTGGATGTTTCCTTTGATATGTATGTAGTGTTCTTCCCTATGTCTTCTGATTAGTTTTGGTTTGAAGTCTATTCTGTTAGATAATAGACTATCTGTACCAGTTTGACTCCTTAGTCCATTTACTTGAAATATGTTTTCTCAACTATCTACTCTGAGGTAATGTCTGTCATTGATATTGAAGTTTGTTTCTTGAATGCTGTAGAAGGATGGATCTTGCTTTATCATCAGTCCTGTTAGTCTGTGTCTTTTTAATAGGAAACTGAAACCATTGATGTTAAAAGATATTAATGACCAATGATTATTAATTTCTGTAATAGTTGATTGCTGTTTTTTGTTGTTGGTAGTGGTAGAAGTGGTAGAGTTAGTAGTCTTGATGATGGTGGTGTGTGTATTTCTTGTCTTCTGATTTTGCTGGTAGGAGATTGTTTTCATGATTGTAGTTAACCTCTTTAGCTTGAAGTTCTCCTTCTAGCACCCTTCTTTAAGATTGGATTTTAAGATAGATATTGGTTTCCTCCTGGAATGTCATATTTTATCCATCTATCATGATTAAAAATTTTGTTGGATATAGTAGCCTGGATTGGTATCTGTGATCTCTTAGAACTATACAGGCCAAGGGTCTTCTAGCATATAGAGTTTCCATCAAGAAGTCTAATGTAAGTCCAATAGGTCTGTTTTTATATATTACTTGGTCTTTTTCAGGTACAGATTTTAATACTGTGTCATTTTTTTCTATGTTTAATGTTCTCATTATTATGTGCTGAATGGTTTTTCTTTTGTGATCCAGTATATTTTGGTGTTCTTATGCTTCTTGTACCATGATTATGTTAAAGAAATTTTCTTCTATGATTTTGTTGAAAATATTTTTTAGGCCTTTGATCTTGGTTTCTTTTTTCCCTCCAATGTTCTAAGGTTTGATCTTTTCATAGTATTCCAGATTTCTTGAACATTTTATGCCAAGAGTTTTATAGATATACCTTTCATTTGACCAATGCATTCATTTCTACCATTAGGATTCATAGAGTGAGACTTGCTCTTCTATCTCTTGTACTCTGTTAGTAATGATTGCCTCTGAGTTTGCTATTTGAGACCGTAAATATTCTATTTCCAAATTTACCTAGTTTGTTTTTTATTAATTCTTGTTCCACTTTTAGGTTTGAATGGATTTTGTTCATTTCCTTTCACTGTTTATGTTTTCATAAGTTTAAGGGATTTATTTATTTCCTCTTTAAGCACCTATATCATATTCATAAAGGCTGTTAAAATATCTTTTTCTTGTGCTTCAGATATGTTGAAATACTCAGTGATTACTGCACAGTTTCTGGGCTCTAGTGTAAACACACTGTCCTGATTATTATTGATTCTGTTTTTATGCTAGCATCTGAGCATCTGGGATTTGTTATTCTAGGTGGTAATGTGTAGTCTTGTCTTTGTTGTGTGAGTGTTTTGTTTCCTGGGTTCTATTTCCTCCTTTGTTTTTTAAAAGAGTGTGGTGGATATATGTTCCCTGGCAATAAATATTCTATGCAACTGATAGGTGTAACCACTGAGTGTTGCTTGTCAAATATGATTCTATGTATTGGGAAATGATACTTAGCAATACAGATAAGCTAAGGATCTGAGGGGTTCATAGGAAGAAAAATACATAGGGTAATACAACAGAATCTGTTTATTTACTCTTCCTGGGATGGAGGCAGAGAGTGAAATGAGGTTACCCCTAGAAGGTATGATACAAAGCTGAGGATAAAACAGGGGAATTGGATCTATAGGCATGGAAGGACAGGTGAAGATTTTCTGCCAATCTGCCTGTTTCCTTTGCAGGAATAGCCTGTGGGTAGCAAGTCATGCCTAATGGGATTGGGCATAGGTTAAATCAATCAGTAGGGAGAAGATCCCAGCTCAAAGGTCCAGAAAATATTTTCAACAAAATCACAGAGAATATTCCTAACCTAAAGAAGAAGATTTCAATAAACACACAATTGAACAGAACATCAAATTTATTGGGCTAGAAAAGAAAATCCTCCCACCACATAATAATCAAAATATACAATGCTAAATGTACAGAACACTAAAAGAATATTAAAATATCAAAGGGAAAAGACTAAGTAACATTTAAAGGCAGACCTATCAGAATTGCTGATTTCTCAACAGAGACTTCAAAATATAGAAGTGCCTGGGCAGATGCCTTACAGTCTCTAAGAGACTACAGATGACAGCCAAGACTGCTATACTCAGGAAAACATTCAATCACCATAAATGGAAAATGCAAGATATTACATAACAGAACCAAATTTAAACAATATCTATGCACAAATCCAGCCCCACAGAAAACACTAGAAGGAAAACTCTAACACAAGGGGGTTAACTACACATCAGAAAGATAGACATCTCAGAGTAAAGGGCTAGAAAAAAAGTTTTCCAAGTAAACAGAACCAAGAAGCAAGCTGGAATAGCCAATCCAATATCTAATAAATAGTCTGTCAATCATAATTAATCAAAAGAGACAGGGAAGAACACTTCATACTCATGAAAGGAAAATTCTTACAAGATGATATCTTAATTCTGAACACCTATGCCCCAAACACAAGGGCACCCACACTTGTAAAAGAAATATTGCTAAAGCTTAAATCACACACAACACCATACAAATTAATAGTGGTGGATATCAGCAACCCACTCTCACCTATTGACA
Source organism: Grammomys surdaster (assembly GCF_004785775.1). Taxonomy (NCBI): domain Eukaryota; kingdom Metazoa; phylum Chordata; class Mammalia; order Rodentia; family Muridae; genus Grammomys; species Grammomys surdaster. The sequence continues at coordinate 6,016,369 of NW_021604564.1, read as the reverse complement.
GATTATCCAGACAAAAACTAAACAAGAAGTGTGGAAACTAACAGACATAATGAACCAAATGGACCTGATGGTCATTATATGGAATATTTCACTCAAACATAAAAGTGTATACCTTTTTCTCTGCATCTCATGGATCCTTGTCAAAAAGGACCATATAATTAGTCACAAAGCAAGCCTGAAAAGATACAAGAAAATTGAAATGACACCTTGTATCTTACAGATAACCATGGATTAAATATGGAGTTCAACAACATAAAAACCAGAAAGCCTACACACTCATGAAAACAACTCTCTACTCAATAATCTCTGGGTCAGTGAAGAAATAAAGAAAGAAATTTAAAATTGTCTAGAATTCAATGAAAATGAAGGCACAACATGCCCAAATGTATGAGATATGATGAAAGCAGTGCTAAGAGGAAAAAATCAAAACCAGGGTTGAAATCAGTCAAGTAGAAACAAAGAAAACAACACAAAGAATAAAAAAAAAAAAAGCAAGAGCTGGTTCTTTGAGAAAAGTCAACAAGACAGACAAACCCTTAGTCAAAGTAACCAAAGGACAGGGAGATAGTATCCAAATAAGCAAAATGAGAAATGAAAAGGGAGACATAACAACAGAGTGGTTTACACAATGGAATATACCATTCAGCTATTAAAACAAAGACATCATAAATTTGCAGGCAAATGGATGGATTTTGAGAATACCATCCAGACTGAGGTTACCTAGTCCCATAAGGACATGCATGGTATGTGTTCACTTATAAAGGAATATCAGCCACCTAAATTACAGGATACTCACTCTGCAAACCATAGACTCAAAGAAGCCAAATAATAAGAGAACTCAATGGAGGATTGTTAAATCTTTCTCAGAAGGGAAACAAAATAGATTATCAGAGATGAGTGGATGGAGAGAGAGACATGAGTGGGTTAAAGGATAGGGAAGGGATCCAGTGTTGGAAGAACAGGGGAGAAAGAACAGAAATCAGTGGTGGAAGAGGGGGCAATCTGTATGACAAGCCAGATACCTCAGATGGGGGAAGGCCCCAGTGTGTTTGTTGGGGCAACTCTAGTTGAGAGTCCTAGCAGTTGGGGATATGGATCCTTAAGTGGGTACTTCCTGTAGCCAGGCAGGACTCCAAGTGGGCGGGTAAAGACAGCAACCCACCCACAAAACCTTTGACCCAAAATCTGTCCTGCCTATGAGATGGTCATGTTCACAAGAATGCCCTTGTTTGTTCCTTGTGACAGCTGTTCTTGAGGAGTTATCAATAATTTAACCTGTTTGATAACTACCAGGAAAGGAGCAACAACACTGTCTTTCCAGCCTGAGGCAGAGGGCATGCCTTCTTGCTTTCCAACTGTATCAGCTTTCTAGGGGATATTTTTGATATTTTATTTTACTTTTCAGATGCATGGACATAAAATTAGCATTCCTCTTGGGTATAAGCATGTTCATCCTTGTCCTGCTATGAGTAGGTTCTTTTATTTTGGAGGACCAACCTCAAAGTGAGTCTATGTGATTTTTTTAAATACACTCATCTTGAACTATCTTGCTGAGAAATTTGGGGTCAGTCTCCAAAAGAGAACCAGGAAATATAGCAGTAGGGACAGTTTAGGAGAGACTATATCTGACCTATTCAGTTCAACATCCTTTCTCAGCTTCAAGTATTACCTTGCCTTTAGCTTCTCTAATAAATGAGGGAGACATGTTTCTCAGGGGGAATTAAAGCTGACAAGCATAAGAGATAGTTTAGCTCAGCAACTCTCTCTCTCTCTCTCTCTCTCTCTCTCTCTCTCACACACACACACACACACACACACACACACACACACACACACACTTTTACTAATGCTCTCTCCAAACAACCCAACTAGCTTTTGCAAATCCTGCCAAGCCTTTATTTTCAAACCTTTGAGGCAAAGAATATGGAAACATCTGGTGTAGACCCTTATGACTGGTAGCAGGAATATACAAAGTTCTCTTACTAGGTATTGTGAAATTTGTACGCAAGATTGTTAGCCATTGCCAGATTCATTCTTCCTGTGTATGCAATATTGTCCTCATTGTCTAATCTCCATCTTTCATGTCCTCTGCCTTCCCTAGTCTCTGCTAATTATTCTTCTACTCTCTACTTCTGGGATAGTGTTTGTTTTAAACACCTTAGTCCTTCAGCATCAGACTCCAAAATGCAGGGACCAGCTTCTTTAAAATTGACATAATAAATATCATGAGATAGTTTCACCATAAGCACAAGTAGAATATAATGGTCAGAGGACTTTTAGTTCTTAGTCTTTAACAAAGTGGTATTATCAGGAAGATTTTACTCCATTTATGACAGTGATATTTTGTTAATACATTTACTCAAAATATATCAGATTATCACAGTGCTGGAGTCTTTACAGTCCAATACCACATTCTTGCCACAAGGTTTCAGCCTGAGGATGTGTGCTGTGTGTTGACTTCCCACTGGATAGGATTTGGTGAGAGCAAAGAATATTTAGTGCCTGAAGCTGAGGTAGCACCATGGCATCATCTATTGCCCTGCCCAAGAAGCTACAAGCCTCCAAATTCTGAAGTCCATGAAATACTCATCAACTGAATTCTAGACTGTTAGGGAGTTTTCCTAGCTACAATCCAGTATAATTCCATAATGATACTGACATCTAAAACATTATTCTTACACATTCACAACAACAGATACAGTTTTTAAAGATAAATGTTTTATATTCCCTGTATAGAATTTGATTGGCTTTTAAGATAACCACTCCCCTGTTTAAGTAAATTGATACAAAAGAAACCTGAGAAGGGAGAGAACCACATCACTATTAAGGATTAGAAAGCTAGGCCCATACCTTAGACCTGAGGTCTCTATGTTTGGATGTGAGTTGTTGTCTGCTTGTTGGTTTGTTTGTATGTGTAACTTACTTACATGTTTCCTTTTTGTTTTAATTTTGTCTCCATTTTGTCTTATTTCTTAATAGTTTAGAAGGCTAATTTGTTTCCATAATGATTTTTAATAAAAGATTGGCAAATTGTACTTTTATTGCTAACTCCATGTATTCTAGTTTTTGTGAATGTGCCTCACCTTGCTACAGGTACAAAACTACTCTTCCCATGCACCTACTCCCTCCTTAATTCTTCATCTATAAAGATCTCCTTATGTACTTCAAACCCATATGCCTCCCTACTTCCTCCTGATTTCTTTCCCAATTTCTTTATTTCAGTGATTAAATACTGATGTTCTATATTCTAAATAATCTATAAAGCTACATCCTCTCCATCTATTACCTTGATACCATGTTCTTATATACTTAAGGGATACAAGACATCCTACAGATGCATCAGGTCATGATAAAGATCTCTCCCTTCAATATCTATAATAAATGAAAACCCTATAGTAGACACTGCACTAGAAGACATACAAAAAGAGAACAAACACTAAGCTACAAAAAGTACACAAATTTAAACAGGAGGATATATCCATTCTAACAGTCATATAAGATGTAGCAGACACACATTGCTTGACTACATGGCTTCATCATTCTATTTTAATGTACCTTTAGCCAAAACTATTATTTGTTCACCATCTTGTTTCAAAACCTCTACAGGTCCCTTTTGTGCTCATGTTCATTGCCTTTACTTTCCTTTTGTGTGTGTGTGTGTGTGTGTTTTATTTATTTTTATTTATTTTTTAAATCAAATCATAATTTTTACTAGTTCACACAGGAGTTATAAACACAAAAAGCCAGGACATGGGGAAGGAGATGACTCCAGAGCATGGGTGTTCAGGGGAAGTACAGATATCTTTCAGAACATAGTATTGGCTGGATGAAGGTTCAGGAGACAGGTCACTATGACTCTACCTATGATTCACTTATCCTTATCTAAGTTGGTATTATCTGCCAAGGCTACCTATTTACAATGTCTATGACTACTCAGGCTGGTAAATTTCCACAAAAGCTGCCTGTTTACAATAGCTTATAGCCATCTGTTTCAATGTTTTTCCACAGAGACCCAACTTGGTGTTAGTATACATGTATAACAGGCCTATGGCTGATTTTAGGCCTATGGCTGATTTTAATTGCCTTTGCTTTCAATCCATCAAACTAACACCAGCCACCACTAACACTAGCCACCTCTAACAGAACCACCACTAACACTAACATCCGCAAACACTCACTCCCACTCCCACTGTGTTTCTCATCCTTTTTGTTCTCTTCCACTCTTGTAATAACTAACATATCAGTATAGAGTACGAGTACTCGCTGGGCAGTTGAATATACTCCTGTTACTCTAAATAAACAGTGAGTTTATCCCTGGATTGTGATTATTGCTGCAATGAGTGGGAATAGAGCCTGAGATCCCGAATATCAATCAGTTCAACACCAACAAAAAAAAAAAAAAAAAAAAAAACACATCAAGCCTATTTCTTCATGAGTATTGAAATATCCTGCTAAAAAAACGAAATGACTTGAGTTTTAAAATAAGACATCGACCAGTAAACTCTCTCCAATGTAAGCCCCAAGGAAAAAAAACTGAGTAGCATAAAAACAAAGATGACCTGTATTTTAACAAAGTGACCATTCCCATAATAATAGCCTCCAATAGGAGTAATTCAAACAGCATTACAGACACAGAACTCAAAAGACTTGATAGAATGAGTCAGAGATAGGATATACCCACAAGATATGCCAGCTCTCACAAGACAGACTACTTAAGAACAGAGAGGGGGTGGGAGCATATGACAGTTTTACTGGTATGGTTTTATGCAGACAGATTAGACACAGAAGTAAAGAGAACAATCCAGAAAATGAGAAGAAACCAGAAGATTAAAACATATTGCCAAAGTTAGTGTGAGGCCAAGGAGAACAATTCAGGCAGAAGCCAAAAGAAGCCAGCTTGGATCACTCATCTTAGAAGATTAGACTGTAAGAAGGCTAGAAGCTTCCATGGCTAGGCCTAAGAACAGTTAGAGCAGAAAAACGTTCTGCTCTGAGCTCAGCCCAAGCCTTATATTTGCACAACTTGGGTACAGTTCTCATCTAGTCACTCTGTCTGAGGAAACAAAAGCATTTACAGAGAAACAAAAACAGACCACAAAAAAGTAGTCTAAAAGGATTTATGACTATGAATCTACCTCTAAACTGGATGCTAGAAATAAATCGTCAGACTGAAGAACTTAAGAGTAAGGATTTAAAAGACTGTAGATGAAATATAAGCAAGGTCAAAGGATGGAAAAAGTTATTACAGGCAAATGGACTGGACCAAGAAACAAGCAAAAGTCTTTAAGCAAAATTAGAAGGGAGAAATATTTAAAAGATCACTTCATATTAAGAGAATTACCTATCAAAAGGCCACTTCAACTCTAAATATATATGTACCAAACATAAGTGTACCTAATTTTACAAAACAAATATTACTAAGTATAAAGTCAAAGATTAGTCCAAAAACAGTAAAAGTGAAGGTGTACTTAATTTTTGTCAACTTGATATACAGCCTAGTGTCACTTGGGAAAAGAGAACTTCAGTAGAGGAATTATCTTGACTAGATTGGCCTATGGCCATATCTAAAAGGGATTGCCCTAATTGATGATTTTTGTGAGAGGACACTGCCCACTGAGGGTCATGCCCTATAGGCAGATGGACCTGAGCTATAAAAGAAGCAAGAAGACTAGTCAGGAAGCAGTGTTCCTCCATGGTTTCTGCTTCAGGCTCTTAATGAGTTCCTGCCCTGCCTTCCTCCAGTAATGAACTGTGAACTAGAAGTATGAGCCAAACAAACCTTTTCCTGGCCAAGTGTTTTTAGTCATAGTCTTCATAATAGTAATATATATATAAAAAAAAAAAACTAGAGCAGTGGTGGTTTTCAACAGTTCACTTTAATCACTAGACAGTACATCCAAATAAAGAGAAATAGGGTGGGAACTTTTGGGGCTAAGAAGCACCATAAATCAGATGGATGGAAAAGACAACTACATAGCCTTGTACTCAAACAACAAAACATACACATTTTTAGCAGCCCATATGACTTTCTATAAAATAAATCACATATTAGAACACAAAATAAGTCTCAAATAAAATAATTAAAAACACTCCCTTTAATCCTACCACATCAATAAAAAGCCAAAAAGTACAAAAAATACACATAGTTGTGAAAATTAATAATATTCTATTGAATTATTAATTGATCATTGTATAAGTAAATAAGAAACCAAAAGAAAAACAACAGTGCAACCAGTGCCATAGGGTTACTATTGCTGTGATAAAACATCATGACCAAAGCAAGGTGTAAGGAAGAGATTTACACAGGCTTCCAAATGACAGTTTATCCTCAAAGAACATCAGGACAGGAACTTCAGCAGGGAAAGAATCTAGAGCCAACAGCTGATACAGAGTGGTGTTGCTTACTGTCTTCCTCATCATGATTTGTTCAGCCTGCTTTCTTATAGAACCCATCAATCAGCACAGGGATGGCATCACCCATGATGGACTAGACTCTCCCCCATCAAACACTAACTTTTAAAAAATGCCTCTTATGTAATCGTTTTCTCAAACAAAGTTCCTCCTTTCAAATAACTGCATATCAATTTTGCATAAAATTATCCATCACACATGGGATTAAATGAAAACACAATACAGCCAAATTGTTGTTACATAATGAAAGTACTCCTGAGGGTAAAATTCATAGTTTTCATGCCCTACATTAAAATTTTTTCAGATAAATAGATATCATAATTAATTACATTAAAGCATTGAAGAAATAAAAACCTAAAGTCAAAAGTGGTAGATATGGAGAAATGACACCAATGCAAAAATTCATAAAATACAAATAAACAATGGAATGAAGAGATTGGTTTTTGGGATGAAGCAAAATTGGCAAACTTGTCACAAAGTAAAACAAGTTCATGAAAAATAAGATAGAAATTAATAATGTTAAAGATTAAAAGAAAGACATTTCAATAGATACCAATGAAATTGAGAAAAGTATTTTTCAAAGCTATAACCAAAAGGAATTCAAGAAATAGGTCTTGATCTATCAAAAATCTTAGATGTGAAAATACTTTAAAGAGATCTATAACAATGAAATAGAAGCAGTAATGAAAACTTTCAACAAAGATTTAGATCCAGCTACTTACTGCATAACCCACTAGAACTTCTTCAAAGTATCAACACCACCACAACAATGATTCATGTTATTCCATAAAATAGAAAAGAAGGAAAATCTTCAACATCTAATTCTCTCTCTCCTTCTCCCTCTCTCTTTCTTCTTCTTCTTCTTCTTCTTCTTCTTCTTCTTCTTCTTCTTCTTCTTCTTCTTCTCCTTCTCCTTCTCCTTCTCCTTCTCCTTCTCCTTCTCCTTCTCCTTCTCCTTCTCCT
>NW_021604564.1:5958101-6008985 GCF_004785775.1 Grammomys surdaster | reverse complement strand
CTCCTTCTCCTTCTCCTTCTCCTTCTCCTTCTCCTTCTCCTTCTCCTCCTTCTCCTCCTACTCCTCTTCCTCCTCCTCCTCCTCCTCCTTCTCCTTCTTCTTCCCTCTCTCTTTTCCTCTTCCCAGCCCCTTCACACCATGGTTTCCATGTGCTATCCTGATTGTCCTGGAACTCACTTATAGACGAGGCAATCCTCAATCTCACAGAGATAGAAACTCACCTACTGGATGAAAACATGTGCCACCATGCCCAGTTTTTAAATACATTTTATAAAGCCAGCATATACACTTGATTTTATTATCTCAAATAATGTTCTTCCTATGATAGTTATTCCGGTAGGAAAGGGCAGTGGGAAGGAAAGAAACCAATTGAAATCTGTAAGGGTGAGGCTCATGGTTCATTTAAGATAATTAAAAAGATGTACATGAAATGAAACACAAATGTGTGTAAATAGTCTAGCTTGCACAGAACCTATTAGACTTAGAAACAATTTTCTGAGCACAGCTTAAGAACAAAAAGACAGAGTACGTAGCCTACAAAATTACACAAAAGATACTTTATTTATTTCATATTTTGTTTTTATAAGTTTTCATACATATTTTATATGGAATGTTGAACTATTTTCCAGAATAATCCTCAATAGATCAAACAAATCATGAGAAAAGTAGTAGTTTCTAGGTCCTTTATGACCAGTGCCTAGAATATTTTAAATTCATATTCACATTCTAAGCGAATCTATCATCTATTGAAAAAAATTTGTCCAGTTTAAAAATGCACTCAAGATTTGTTTAGGGAACAAACTTTATTAGAAAACATGTCATAAATTTAGAAACTTCTCTTTAGTTTTCAGAACTCTGTGAAGTACACCCAACTAGACTCAAGGGCTCTGAGAGTCCAATGCTTGGAATATGATGAGAAAACTCACAAATTTTATATCGGAGACACTCCTGACTTTGTCTTGTCTTGTTTTCAGTATCCCCATGCATTCTTGGTATTTTTACCTGAGTCATAATTACACATCTTTCCCCAATACAATGTCAGTTTTCCATTTTTCTACCTGGCAAAGTAGGATAGAGACTAAATGGCTATCTATGCTCTTTATTCCTCATTTCAGAGTTACAAACATATTTGTTTGTAAGACACTCTTGACTAAAAAGTTTTTATTCCAAATTAGTAAACATTCAGTTGAGGAGACTGGCCACATGAATCTCCACATGTAATTCTTCAAACATCAAGAAACTCCTGAACAAATGCTTCCAGTTCTCCTCACCTGCTTCCCAGAATTTTGCAACCCTTCCTACTAAATCTCAATTTAGTTTGAATTGATTCAGTCAGGAAAATCCCTAATTGCTGAGGGTTTCAGTTTCCTTTTCTGCACAGTGAAAGGAAAGTTCACTCTACAAACCAGAAAACCACTCATATGTTCACTGAATCTGAGGCAAGTAAAATATGCATCCAAGTTTGAAATATAAAATCCAAGTTTTAATGAATGGATGAATATCATTTACTTACAGGATAACATTACACTGACTGGGTGGTTTTGTCTCCAAAAAAAGAGAAATTGCTTATTTTTGCTGATGTTTTGAGCTCTTCCAGTCTGCAAGAATCTATGCAAAATGTTTGCATCAGCCTATTTACCTTTCATAAAGCTCAAAAGCACCCCTAAGAATTTTAATATTTTATTGTCAAATGTTAATTGGCTCCTGTTGAACAGGCGCTTTCTCTTGCCAACCTTGTATATAGTCCCCCTTTGTCTCTGGCATCCTAGCACTGTTTTTTCCATGATACAAAACAGTACACTTTGTTTCTTTTCTCAAGTATTGAATATTAAAATATGGGGTCTGAAAACAGAACGTTAACACAAAAGGCTGAGTCATTAAGTATGTAACCTTAAGACTATCAAACATATATATATATATATATATATATATATATATATATGTTTTTTATACTTGCATTCACTTAAATATATACATATAGTGTCCCAAATCCTCACAAATTCACAGATCTTATAACTTTTTTGTTAAAAAAATGATGGCTGCTAACAGTTATAAAATTTTTAATCATAGAATAGTTTAATTCTTTTTAGGGAGTATATAATATAAAAGCATCTTACGAAAAACTTTGGCCCCAAACCCATCATAATGCATAAGAGTCTATTTTGGACCCTCTCTGCAAAAAAAAAAAAAAAAAAAGAGGACTGCAGTGTCCTGAATCAAACATCAGAGGGAAATAAAGGTAAAAAGTACTCCAAAACAGGTAATAAGAATCACAAATTGATAATAAAGAATATATATATATATATATATATGATTATTTGATTCTTAAAAGATGAGATACTTATTTGATACTTATTATCAAAGTATGAGTATTATTTGATACTTATGAGAAATACAATACATATCTTTTGGGATTTATGGGATGATATTTTGAATGTTTGACAGAGACGGATTTAAAGGAAATAGACACCTTGTCATTTGCTGGTACTGGAATATTTACTCTCTTAAAACATTCTTCTCAAAAAGCAGGTCCCTAGATTAAAAAAAAATTACATGCCTTAGAAAAGAGATTAGAGGAAACACTAGAGAAGTTCATTGATGAGACTGAGCAACAGAGAGATAAACTTAAGACTTAGCTACATGGCCTAGAGGAAACACTAGAACTAAAGGTTCAGGAATTTATAGGTCAAGGAAAGCAACAGAAAGAGAAGAATAAAGGTTGGAGACAGAAGTTGGAAGAGACGCAAGATAAAAGAATTCAACAGTTCACAGATCAGACTGAACAGAAAGGAGATAAAGAAAAAAAATGGAAGCAGAAGCTAGAGGATAAAATACTAAAGCTAGTAAAACAATATAAGGCAGATGCAACAATATCAGAATTACAACATAAAGGAAAGCTAAAATTATGGAAGCAGGTCCTAGAACAGAAGATACAGGAATTGATAGAGCAACATGAACAACAGAAAAAAATTAAGACTTGGCAATGTGGCCTAGAGGAAACACAAGAATTAAAAATACAGTAAATTATAGATCAGAATAAGACAGAAAGACAACAATGAAGGTTGGTGACAGGAGCTGGAAAAGATGCAAAGGATACAAGAGTTTGAATATCAGATTTAGCAGCAAAGAGGAAACAATGAGAATTAGAAGCAATGCTTTGAGAATAACCTGATTAAAATTAATCAGTCAAAATAAAATGGGCCTCAGAATATCAGAATTACAATACAAAGAAAAATGTAAAATGTGGAGGTGGAACCTTAAACAGTGAATATAGGAACTCAAAGAACAGGAGGAGCAACAAAAGAAGAGATATGAAGCATGGGCACAGACCTTAAGGGAGGAATTTAAACTTCAATTAAGTAAAATACTAGGTTAAGACAGAAGATATTGAAGAAAGCCAACCAAAGGTTATTAGAAAACAAAGTTTAGTTTATCCAGTTAATATACAACAAAGACCTCCAGATGATGATCATCCACAGGGTTATCAGAAATTCAAATGGCAACCCATGGATGTGTTAGAACTGAGAAAATTTAAGGAAAGTGTCACTAATTTTGGAATGCATTCACCATTTTTAAAACAAATCCTGACTTCATGGGCTATTAAAAATAGAATAATCCCCCAAGACTAGAAGGATATGGCAAAAAAAAAAAAATACTAGAACCTGTGTCACATTTGCAATGATTCTCATGGTGGAGAGCAGAGGCGAAGGACATAGCATGAAAAAGTAGTGCCAGGGGTAGAGATATTTCCAAAGGTCAGCAGTTTTGTGAAGGCTGCTTTACTGAGAAAGGGATGCAGGCCATATATGATGAAGAAACTTTGGCTGTGTCACTTGGTAGCATTAAATCTGGGACAAAGTTGCAGAATCAGGGAAAAGAATTGAACCATTTTCTCAAGTCATGCAAGGTCCAAAGGAAACTTTCCCTGACTTTTTGCAAAAGTTGACTTCAGCTGTGGAAAGGAGCTGAAGAGTCAAATTCAGCAGCAAGAAAGGCAATAATAGAGTCTTTAGCTTTCAAAAATGTGAATGCTGAATGCAAGGAAGAAATTAGACCACTGATGGTAAGGGTAGTATCAATAGATGAGTGGATTAGATATACAGTTGATGTTAGATCATATTCACCTGATATGATCTTAATAATAGGAGCCCTCACTAGAGGCTTAGAGACAACCCAAAACTTCAAATGTTTTAATTGTGGTGAGCAGGGTCATCTCAAAATAAACTGTAGGGAAAAGCAAATTAATCCCAAAAGGGGGCCTATGACTTCTGGAATATGTAAAAGATATGGCAAAGGCTGACATTTGGCTAGGGAATATAGAACAACAAAAGGCAAATGGGGAAACACCTTACCAAAAACCTCCCAGTGGGGCCTCTTGCATGCCTCAGTGCCAGGCATGGAGAGTTCTCTTCCTCAGGACAATTAAACATCACTGCTCTAAAAACAGATGTTATGAGGCCAGATAACAAGGATGAAGCAAATTCTATAGACAATTCAAAGAACATGAAAGGGAGCAGGCCAACACCAGTATTTTAGAAAACTTATATAGAGGATCAACGGCCCAATCTAAAAGTACTAGTAAATATATTGAGATTGAAGGAATGGTTGACATTGGAGCAGATGTCACCATTATTTCTCTAAAATCTTGGCCTGCAAGTTGGCCACTGCAAGAAGTAGACATCCAATTTCAAGGAGTTAGGATTTTATCTCAAATAAAGCAAAGCACCAGATGGCTTAAATGTACAGGGCCTGAAGTTTAGATAGTAAAATTGAGTTCATACATGGGTGAACTTATGGGGTGTCCTGTGGTAGCTGAAAATATTCATTCTGTTTAAGAACACTAGATCTTTCCATACTGTGACAGTTTGTATACGCTTGGCCCAGGGAGTGATACTGTTGGGAGGTGTGGCCCTGTTGAAGTAGGTGTGTCACTCTGGGTGTGGGTTATAAGACCCTCATTCTAACTGCCTGTAAGTGAGTATTCTGCTAGCAGCCTTCGGATGAAGATATAGAACTCTCAGCACCTCCTACAGCATGTCTGCCTGGATGTTGCCATGTTCCTGCCTTGATGATTATGGGCTGAACCTATGAACTTATGAATCTTTAAGCCAGCTCCAATTAAACCCTTGTACGAGTTGCCTTTTTCATGATGTCTGTTCACAGCAGTAAAACCCTAAGACACTAGAATGTACCTGATGGCTTGCAACCATCAACACCCTAATTTCAAGGATCTTGTCACCTTCCTCTGTGTTCTATGGGTACCAGTCTCACAGAAATTCATACAAATTTTTTAAAATTTTCCCATGATTCCATACAGAAAATTGATTTGCAAAAAATATTTAGGCCATACTTTAGGTATATACTCTTACTTCTTTTGAGTTAAGATTATACAATGAGCTGGTCTACAAAACATTTACCCTCATTTTTCTTTGTATTTAGTAGAGTTTTATGAGTAACATTAAAGTTAGACAAACAAACATAAAGTCCTCATTTTTCTACCACAGATGCCACAACCAAATTACATTATATTAAAGCAACTTATTCATGTGTTATTCAAGATTAAAAGTTCTTCCATGGGTCACATGGGCACATACATTTATCCGTTCGCATAGCCCCTCAATTTCTATTGAATTTTACTTCCAACAACTCAATTTTCAGGAGTAATTTCAAAAAAAAAAAAAAAAGAAAAGGGGATCAATTTGTTTTCTGTCTTTGGGAAAAAAGTCTTCATTGTGTTCCAGAAATTGGAGATAACACAGTGAGATCATTACTGTTAAAGATACCCTAGGATTGCATTGTTCTAGAGTGGAAGATGTATTGATCTATTTCAAGAAAGTTTGGGAAGAGAGCTTATTAATACAGTTTGAAGTAAATGAATCATTTCTTTCTTTCATTCTTTCTTTTTAGGTATTGATTTTATGTATTGATGTTTTAGTCCACAATATGCTGTACATATTTTGGTACTCGAAGGAGACTAGAGTGAAGTTGAAAAAAAAATCCTGATTACCTAGTTCTTTGTTTGTTTTACTTTTTTCATTGTAGCACTAATTTGGGATGCATAATTTCGTGTTTCATAGTAGTGAGACTATCATAATGATGAAAAGTGTTCACCAACTGCACTGCTGGTCATATAAAAGCACATTATACACAATTATACGTATACACAATATAATGAATAATGATAACAAGTGTATATTATCCCATAAACATTCTATTATTTTAGCACTAACCCCTACTTATATAAAAAAGAATAGTGTATGTCTAAATTATTTCAGGTACAGTCTTGTGTACCTCAGGCTTACTATAGCACTTAATTTTATTATAAACCTGTATGAATTAATATTTTTTCACTAATTTATTTATTCACTTTATATCTTGATTGCAACTCCCCCTTCTCATCTAAGTCCCATCCTCACACCCTGTCCTTCCATTTCCCCTTCTTTTCAGGGGAGTATAGACCCCAGATGGATATCAACTCTGCCTCATACATCAATTGACAACAAGAATAAGTATATCTCCTCCCACTAAAGCCAGACAAAGCTTCCCAGCTAGAAGAAAGGGATCCAGAAACAGACAACAGAATCATAGAAAGCCCCCCATACCAATTGTTAGGGGATCCACATGAAGATCAAGCTGCATATATGCTACATGTATGTAGGAGACCTAGGTGCAGCTGCTGAAGTATGTGAATGAGCTGGTCCTGCAGATTCAAAGATAAAGGATCTCCATTACTAAGGACAACATCAGGATATCCAAGATATAGGAGGAGAGGAATCTCCGGGATGTTCCAATATTGATGTTGTAGCAAAGCCAGAGGCTTTGAAGCAGACTAGTATCTCATTTTAATGAACATTTGCAAGTACAGCTGTTTGGAGAAAAGAGTATAGAGAATGTGACACACCATGGTACATCACATCTCACAAGGCACACTTTTCTGTTTTATTTAATTTTTAGTATTTTTTTAATTTTTAGTTTTAATTTAAATGTCTATTTAATTTGTAATTTTTTTGTTTTGGGGGAATTACAAGGAGAGAGAGAGAGGATATGGAACAATTAGAAAATGAGTGTTATTGGGAAGCATGATGAGAAATTAACAGAGAACCAATAAAGGACACAGATTTTAAAAAGTTAAAAAAAAAACCCAGAAACTAAAATAAATGAAAAGAAAAGAAGAGAAGAGAAGAAGAGAAGAGAAGAGAAGAGAAGAGAAGAGAAGAGAAGAGAAGAGAAGAGAAGAGAAGAGAAGAGAAGAGAAGGATATATTTTAACTAGCAGTTTCCAGGGATATGGTCCACACAAAGGAAGTTATGGTGGTGTGATTCAAAATGGTCTAGGGAATAGCTTGAATAGCTGTCTCACTCAGAACTCTACTTGGCTTGGGCTACTAACCTACTTCCCCTCCCTCAACTACAAAGCTACTGTCAACCTAAAACAGAAGCTTATATTAAACTGCATTTTCAGTCCAAATGAAGCAATAAAATAAATTTTTCGACTCTTTATTAATTGGACAGTTCTACACAAATATATTCCTTTGTAGGGTCAGGTATGGTAACAAAGAAACAAAACTATTCTGAACAATCTACATACAAAATAAGGCAATCATTTGAGTGTGATTTTCCTGAGAATCATTTAGTCCTATCTTTTGCAAGATTGGTCAAATGTAAACTTAGGTGCATACTGGGAAGTAATACATTTGATGAGTAGAGCTGAATTTAACCTAGTCAACCATCTCAAAAGAAAAGAGAATTATCAGTGTTGTTCCATTTAGGATCTGTCTTAATTTACTACTATTGCAGTGATAAAACACTAATGAAAAACAAGTTATGGAGGACAGGATCCACTTCATAATAAACGACTAGTTACAAGTTAATTACTGAGAAATATCAGGGCCCAAACAAGCAGGTAGATAAAATTTCACTAATAATCAAAAGTAGTAATCACAAATGATGAAATTGGAGGTGGGTCATAGTTTTAAGAATGTATAAACTGGCCTGAAAAGATAGTTCAATGTCTAAAGCAGTTGAGATATAGGCTTTGTGCCATAAATTTGAGTCATCAAAATTTACATTTAAAACCAAAAACCTGAGTATTGTAGCAAAAGCATCTCTAAACCAGGAGCTTCTACCTGGAGATGGGAGTTGGAGACAGGAATTAACAGAGGCTTTTTGATATGTATAAATGTGTGCGTGTACACACACACACACACACACACATAAACAGACACACACACACATCCTAGACATTCACAGAGGCCATATGCATTCACACATGCATCACATACACTCACAAAACACATAGATACAGCATATTTGATGTATCTCTCTTCATAAACTAACACCTTTATCTCAATATCAAGCATTCTTTAGTCATGGTTTGTCTTCCTAGAAAGGGTCTGTCAAACAAATTTGAGATATGGAAATCTTTGAGAAAGCCTCCAGTAAAGAAATTAATAATGTCCACATTAATTATTCCTTGGACATTTCTGAAACCCCATTAATATAAGTTTTAACATTTTTTCCTTTATTGCTATTATTATTTTAAAATTTTATTGAAAACTGAATTATAGCACTCCCTTCAGTCCATTGCATGCACCATACTCTCAAACTCATTCTGTCAGTATCATTATCTGTGTGTGTTAATTTGCATGTGTTTGTATCTATAAAAATATAAACACAACTTATGTCTATTTTGTTGTTTTTGTATATTTGATTTTCTGTTTGAATCTTCTCTATTGGGCAATCCACTAGAGGTTTATCTCTGGAAAAAACTAATAATTCAGCCAGCCATCTTTAGTTGCCTATAATTTTTAGACACATTGCATGGATATTGTCATCGTTGTGATTTTGCATCTATGAGAGGTGATTTCAAAATTAAGCTCAGGTATGTTGGCTTTTATAGTCTTTGAAACTCCTCTTCTACAATGTTCCCTGAGCTATAGACAGTGGAACTACGATGTACATGCATCCATTGATGCTGTGTTTTCGACAATCCACTGCTCTCGTCATTGTATCCAGTTTTGGTTTTCTAAGATGCTTTCCATTTTCTGTAAAAAGAGGCTTCTTTGATGAGGAGTGATGACCCCACTTTTTTTTAATTTACATTTCAAATGTTGTCCCCCTTCCTGGTCTCCTCTTCACAAACCCTCAATCCCATCCTCCTTCCTCTTTGCCTCTAAGAGGTGCTTCTCCACCCACCCACCCACTCCAGCCTCACTGTTCTAGCATCCCCCTAACCTGGGGCATCAAGGCCCCTCAGGATCAAGGGCAACCCCTCCCACTGATGCTAGAAAAGGCAATATTCTGCTACATATGTATTTGAATAATATAAGAATATAAGAATAATATTTAGAATACCATAAGGAATTGGGCTGATCTAGTAAATTGGTGTGATAAATTTTAAGCTCCATCACCTTAATAGCCCCATAAACCTGACTAGATATCTAGTACCAGACATAATTTCAATCCTGTTGAGAAAAAAACTTACAAATTTTTTTAAATGACTTTCCACAAATTCCAAATGTTTGTTGTAGCCTTTTGTTTTCTCTCAGGTTAACAGGATGTGTGCTTGTTGCTAAATAAATCTCACAGGGATGTCTCAGAATTCAAGTGATTCTTGTTGGATATGACTTAGAAACTGTGCCCTTCCCCCAGCCTTGAGCAGGCCTGAGAGACCTTGTTTACCACAACAGACCAAGTGATAAGGATCTAGGTGGAGTTACCCACCTTGGCTGCGTGGAACTTGAAAGAAGAACTGCCCCTGGGCTTGCCTTGAGACATCTCCAGCCTTGACCCTGACCAAGAAGGGATTATCCCACCCATCTCTCACAGCTGAAACTAGGAAGGGTTCAGGTGGGGCCTTCCCCTTTAAATTGAGAGCTGAACATTAAAGCATTGAGCCTTGAACAGAGAACTTTGTCTTGGCTTCATCTTTTCTCGCCCTCTGTCCCTCTTTTGTTCCCAGCCCCCTTTCAGGTGAACCCGGTTGACTCGTGGCCGCTGGTGGCTACAAGAAACCTCTATTTTGAAAATGAATTTCTATGGTACATAAAACTGTAGGCAAGTTGAAATGTTAGGGAGGCAGTTAATAGTTGTACCTAAATGTAACACCTATGAAATATGACAATAAGCAGCCTGACAAGATATCAGAATAGGTACAATAAGTGGCACTCACATGTCTGTAGTGGCAAACAGCTAATTGACTTAAGTGCATTTTCTTTACCACAGAATTTATGATAGTTCTGTGTCTTTTATTTGTTTACTTGGGAAAAAAATGTTAGTCTGAAGTACCCCTCTAAAGTTCAACATTTATGCCTTCTTATTTTTAACTTTAGGATTTTCCCATGTAGGCCCTTTGACTTATCTAAGTCACACATTTTCACTCCATCGGTAATAAGAGAAATTCATTTTCATAGTATAATATGAAATTAATTAAACAAAAATATAATACAAAATTCCTTCTTTTCTCCCCTACTTTAGTTTTGTTCTTTACGTGTCTTGAATTAACATTAATCAACTATAGTCTGTAATGTTAAAAGTTGAAATTTCTAGTAATTAAAAAATGTGTACCTTTTAAATGGCATACCATATTCAATTAAGTGAAGAATTTTTTTTACCAGAAACTTCCTTATTTCTACAACGCTGATAATCATTCCATCACCCAGTATCTGCTGCAATCATCTAGTTTCCTGTGAACTACTGTGACACCAATGGCTGTCTGTGACCATCCTTCATCATACTCAAGAGACTCTTGTTTCATACAGCACTTGTAATCTAACAGGACTAATATTACAATCGAAGGAAATCAAGGGGAAAACATGTTAGAAATGAAAATGTCAACGTATCTTTATTTGAAGATAATGTGACAGCAAACAAAAGTGAGCTTAAAATTCCACAAGAAACCATATTGCTCATAAATTCTTTCAACAAGCAGCAGTTTATAATATTAACATACAAAATGTATATTCCACATGAATAAAAATCACAAACATACTGAGAAGTGTGACCCACGCAATCATCTCTCCAGCAAGAACGCACTCGGACACCAGGATCCTTCTGCAGCAAGCTTTTATTGTGATGAAAGAAGGAAGACCCCGGGCCCCGAAAAGGCACTGCTTATATACCCCTGGAGTGGCGTGTACATTTCTGATTGGCTGCTTACTCGTTACCCACCAAAACGCCCCAGGATGGGCTGTGACTTGGCGCGCTTTTACCATAGCACATGAGCGGTTTACTTGTTTACTTGGAGGAGCACCGGATGTCAGTGCCATCTTGTAATGGCGAATGCTGTCACCACAAGCCGCAGCGTTCCACATCTCCCCCTTTTTGTTTTATTAAGATGGAACTGCCCTTAGCCTATCTAGCGTGGTACCAATCATGACTCAAACTCAAGCCCAATCAAGCAAATTCCATCTTGGGGGAATAAGTGATCAAGGACTGATAGTTTAAGATAGTCACCCTTACCCTACCAGGTGCAATGGAAACAAGTCCTCTGGGTGCAAGGGCTAGGGGAAACAGAGAGAAATGCAAACACCCGTCCCTGTGCAATGGAGCCATCTCCCAGGGGTACAAGGGCTGTTTGGCTCAAATGCAGGTACCACAGCTACACAGACAAGGACCAGCCAGGCCAAGACTCCTCACTGACCCAGTGCAATGGGCAAAACCCTTGGGGTGCAACGGCTGAGGAATCTGTCTACTGGCTATTTCTTTAACATGGATAACCAAATTTCAGGAGATGAGCCTGGTTCTAGGGCTGTAAGTGCTTGGGTAATAATGACCTTGTCACGTTTTTGTTGAGCTCTGAGCTTGCAAACCAACCAAAGCATGAACACTAATCCACAACATAGGGTGTACCAAACAGGCCTACTCCCACCCAATTTTAAAGAAAGAGAAAGCTGAAGAGATCCAGGAGGAGAGTCCCTCAGTCAGGGACAGATCCACGTGCGTTGAGTTGATGGCCACCACAGCCCCTCTCAATTTTTTGAGTGTCTCATCGAAGTTTTCTGACCAATTTCCTCCAAGATATTGTGACAATTTCCTGGACAGATTAGCTACATTAAATCTGACTGGTATGGGTTTTGGAAAGGCAGATAATATGGCCCATAGTTTGTTCCCCCAATATACTAGGAACCTGTATCCCTTGGATCAGCACTAGGGCTGTCATCAGAGTTTGGAGGGTCTGCCTGGGTGTCATCTTCTAATATCACGAGTCGTTGCGTCAGTCGCTCTGGTAGCCAAAACGGGTTGTCTTCTTCCTGCGGAAAAACACAAACCACTCCCCTGGCTCTTATTAAAATAGGATCGGGGCCTTTCCATTGTCTGGTCAAGACATCCTTCCATTTGACCATCTCTTTTGGCCTGTCAGGCTCTAAACAGTGACGGTTAGCTGCCGTGTGGCCTTGACTGTCCAGATTTTAAAAATTAAGGGTAAAAAGTGCTATAGAAACGGTTACTCGTGGCACTGAGGGAAGAGCCTCCTCAACTCCCCCTTTTTGTTTTATTAGATAAGACTTAAGAGTGCGATGAGCCCGTTGTATAATGCCTTGTCCTTGAGGGTTATAAGGGAGACCCGTCAGATGGGTCACCTCCATTTGGCGACAAAATTGTCCAAATTTTGAGAAGTGTTAGCTGGTTAAATTAAACTGTGTTTGTATAAATAACTGTAAAATTTGAGAATTAGCAATGTCTAAAAAGGCAACAATTTTAAGTAGTTACAAACCATGAGCCATATATGGGCTATGAGTGTACCAATTGAAAGCTTGATTTTTCATCATTTCAAACAGTGGTTACAGCACATAATTTAATTATTTGTGCTGAAGCAGGGGAAGATTCAAGAAAATGAAAATATACACTGAGAGATTTAAATGTTTAACTTTTGTATTAAAGCAACAACAAATTTTTAATGTCATTAATAATTCTGAGACAAACCTTTTTTAATGATATCGCTTCATCAGCTCTCAAAAATCACTAGTAAATTCACTGAATTTAAACCTCATCACCTTTACCAGGATGTAAAGGAACAATAAAAACAATCTTTTAAATCTATAATAATTCTATATGTATTTACTAGAATGGCAACTGAAGTAGGTAAGACAGGCTGTAATGCCCCATTAGTTTCATAAATCTTAAATTTGAACTTTGCTTTTGGATTAATTGAATAACCAACTCCTTTTAGCTGAGTGAAGTATCAGATAAAAGCCAAGCTGAAGGCAATCTTGTCCTCTAATAATTGTTAAATAGCCCCAGTATCTATTAATCTTTCAAAACCCTTTTTCCTTCAATTATTAACTTAAGATTAGGTCTCTTGTTAGTGATAAGACCTAATACACATCAGAGGAACCAAAGCCATCTTGTCTTCTATCACTCTCAACAATTTTGGAAGAAAGGACCCAAATCGAATTGAGGAATTCCATTGCCGGCAGTAGTTACAATGCCATGGAGGGAAGCAAGCATAATTTTAATTCCTCCAACATAATAACAACTCCTGGCCCATAAGCTGTTTTGAATTTCTTTTGAGTCTGAGGCTGGCACCTCCCTGAGGAACAAACAAGGCAATAAACAAATTCTAGAAAACACCCTTCTAGAGGCAGGTCAGGACAAAAGGAATGTCTGAAATACAAGCTCCTACCTTGCCCACTCTGTATATAGCCTTAATTTAAATGTAAATGTTTTTAATCTTGGCCTATATCCTGAGGCCTGGCCCAAAGATTATCCTTCCTGAACCAAGGACAAGTTTGTCATGTAACTTTGGTCACCTGACTGTTGCTCAAGCCTTTGTTCCTGGGACAGTCATTTTTAAAAACTATCTAAATTTCCACATCTAAAACATCTTTTATCTTTATGGTTCTGTGCAAGCTATGGCCAGATCCTGATTGTATGAGGATGCAATTTCATCGCAAAGACGAATGTATCTAAGTCTGTCTTTGCTTGTATGGTCTGAGAGCTGTGTAGGCAGTTCAACCTGATTAGCATCACACTGACCTTCTCCTACAAGCATGTTAAGATCCCAGTCTGCATTGTCTTAATTTAAATGTAAATGTTCTTAATCTCTAGCAGGCCAGCACTGTATCACAACTTGTTTTAAATATTTTTATTTAACTCTACCTGCTGTCTCCTTTTCTATAAACATGGGCGAATCAAAAAATCCCAAACTCAAAATTAGAACTGCCAACTGTAGCCAATGGAATACTGGCAGTTTAACTAAATTTTTAAATTTCCTTTGTAACATTAGAGTATAACCATTAATTTTGAGAAGCAAAATCAGAAGCAATGTAAACAATCTATTTTTTCTAAAATCAACATCAAGTAGATTAACTTTATGTTACAAAGTTTTGCTGCCAATTCTTATATATGAGTGTATGAAGCAGCTTTTAATATCTCATTGAAGAGACATTGTTTTAAAATCTTATTTTTTATACATCTGGTTTCTGAATGACTATAACTCTGAGTTAGTTTTACGCCAACTTTCTGTTACCAACATTGTGAATTTCTAATCACACCCAATAATTTAAGCCAATAATCTATAACCAAGACATGTAGAACATTTTTATACTTTTAAAACCAATCAGAAACAACAATGAAGTGGCTATGCATCTTATATATTTAGACCAAACAAAATTTGTTGCCTTTTCTAGCTGTAATTTCAAGAGAAAAGCACCTTGTCACAGAGATTTTTCTAGGACAAAACAACTCTTAGCTTCCTTATAAAACCCAAAAAGCTACTGGTCTCTTTTAAAAGCAGCTTATGCCAACCTCAATTCCTGGAAAGGCTTTTTCAGCTCAGCTCAACTCTTAGCTACAGGTGTAGGGTAGCTTATCAGTCTCTGCTGTGTATATTAAGACTGCCTTTAAAACAAAGTTAAACTAGCCCCCAAGACTTGGATATGTAACCGTTTCTGTCTTTTGAACATGCAACATAGAACATACACTTAGATAACGAAACAAAAACAAACAATTGACACACGTGGACATTGGTGCACCAAGGACAGACAACAAAGAAAGACATCTAAGAGCTAAATAAAAAGAAATTCAGGACGTCTCCTGAATTTCTTTCTTTTTCTAGATGAGCTCTGAAATAGCCTTTTCATTCCTTTTTGCTGACACAGCTCAGAGAGAGGACAACTGTTTTTCTAAAACCCTTTCTCTCTCTCTCATATTCAAGATGTAACTTTTCATCTCGTTCATTGGAGATGTAGCAGGCAGCTATTGTAACACCTCAGTACCCTGCTTTCTTAGTTTTCCAATTCCTTCTAACCCCACTCTTTCCACCTGAAGCAGCTCTTAGACTGCGGGCAATGCCTGTTTAGAATTCTCCTGACCTATGTTTCGCTGTCACCTCCTAGGCAAAATCAGCACCGGGTCAATACCTCATTCACCTAGACTGCATCCTCAGAAGATGTTAGCTCCTCCAACTCAGAACCACCAAGCCCCCAAACCTCCGTTTCCTTTACCGGATAAAGAGATTTTCTTTTGGAGGCATCTCTTCCCTTCTTGTGCTTCTCTCCCAAGGGCGTACTTTCCCTTATCTCTCACTTCCACGGACTGAGCGTCTTCGGAAGGGTTTGTTTTCTTAGGCATGCCTTCTGAGCTCCCTTTTCTTTCTGAGCTCCTAAGCGCTTCTCTCGCTCTGTTTCTGACATGCTGACCTGTAATTCGTCTAGCACTCCCTGGCCTGCCGCTACAGTCGAGCGGCTTTTCTCATCCTGCAAAACCAGAAGGAAGAGAACGAGCGCTGCTAGCACAATAGCAAGAGCTTCTAGAGTTCCTGCCAACTGGGGAGGGAGACGAGATAGATCAAGTCCAAACATGCATCTAAGAGCTTACCTTTGTCCTGTAGTTCTGAATCCTCTCCATGAGCGGAGGGTCTCCTCGGCACCAATGATGGTGATTCTCCCGGGTTTCGGCACCAGCTGTGACCCGCGCAATCGTCTCGTCAGCAAGAACGCACTCGGACACCAGGATCCTTCTGCAGCAAGCTTTTATTGTGATGAAAAGGAGGAAGACCCAGGGCCCCGAAAAGGCACTGCTTATGTACCCCTGGAGCGGCGTGTACGTTTCTGATTGTCTGCTTACTCGTTACCCACCAAAACGCCCCAGGATGGGCTGTGATTTGGCGCGCTTTTACCATAGCACATGAGCGGTTTACTTGTTTACTTGGAGGAGCACCGGATGCCAGCGCCATCTTGTAATGGCAAATGCTGTCAGCACAAGCCGCGACTTTCCACAGAGAAGGAAAGCAGCAAAACAAGAGCATTCAAAACAGCACCAAATAGTATAAATATTTTAGAATAGCTATAACCCAGAAGAGAAAGTCTTGTTTGATTAAAATAAAAATTAAAGAAAATATCTGAAATGGAAAGATTGTCCCATGTTCATGAATCAGTAAGATTAATGTAGTAAAAAAAATTTCCATCCTATATTACCATTTTGATTCTATCCTTTTCAGTTAGATAAAATTTATAACATTTCTGATATTACTAGAAGAAACAATTTCACAAGAGTGACATAATCTTTTGGTTTATACATTATTTCCTCCCCAGATTCTGCCATGTTCCCTGAGCCTTACCATAAAGCCTCACCAACATGACTGACACAACTTTAGCTGAACAAGGTCAACACTAATGAACACGAAAAACTGTATGGGGCCTAAACTCTACACAAAATATAGACAACTGCAGACTAAACAAATGTATGCAAGTATATGGAAAAACAAGTGTGTTTCTTGAGTGCAGGAGAAAGATGGACCCTGTTTCCTTATGCAAACTGTGAATTTTTATTTGTGAGAGTGAGACTGTTAATGTTTTTGAGTTACTAATGAGCAGTATTTATGGATCTCTGTTACTTTGTTGTTAGCATATACTGTTTTTACCTCTTTTGATGAATGACTACAGTGTCATTTAGCATTTCTGTGTTCTTGAGACTTCAGTCTTGAGTCTTCAGGCTTATATTTCACTTTTGTAGACTTTGATTGCTGAAAAGAAATGGTTTAATGTTGATTTTATTGTGTAATGTTGCTCTTCTTTTGTTGATATGAATGATACTTTTGCTTGGTATTGTAATCTACACTAGTATCTGTGTTCTTAGACAATGTGGTGAACATTCATCCTGGACCATCTGTATTTTCAAATATTCATTGAAAAGTCAGGTGTTAGACTAATGTGTCAGCTTTTATATGTGACTGGTCTTTTTCCTTTGTAGCTTTTAATGTTTTTATTTCTCTGTACATTTAGTCTTTGTTTATCTGTAAATTGATGTCTGTAAGCAGGTGGTTATAGGTGAAAAATAAGGCTAGAGCCTGTGATTGGACAATGGAAAAACAGACAAGATGGAACTTATCAGAGAGAACGATGAACTTAATCCATGTGCCTTTGAAAGAGTCACAGATACTATGAATATCAGAGAAGAGCTAAAGAATAATACATTTGCAATCTAGGAGTGCAGTTTGCTTTTATATCAATTGAGTTTTTATTTCTTTGTGTGGACATTTAGGGGTTGAGAATTTAGTGATATACTTATGACTGATAAATTACAAGCCTCTGGAGTTTTGATTTTTACTGGGTTATGGAGATGGGGAATTGTGACAGCTAGCCACAGGGGGCAGATGGCTGAGAAGATACAGGTGGCTGGGTACAGGCAAACTGAAACAGGGAAGACCACAGCTTGCAGCTCCCAATGGGGAAGGAGTAACAGTGTTAATGGAGTGCAGCCAACATAAACGTAGGTTTTTACTTGTCTGTTTGGTTTTTTAATAATTTCACGCTACAATTTTTATGTGTCATGGAAATTTTCTTCCTTGGTCCTATCTACTTGATGTTCTGTATGCTTCAAGTACTTTAACAAGTATGTCTTTCTTTTGGGGGAAAAATTGTTTTCAGACAAATTATGTACAAATAGTTATTTCATTTATGTTCAATACAGTTAATAAGTACTAAAATACTACAAGAAAGTATCAAAGCACAGCCACACACTAAGCTCACCAATACACCTCAGAATAATAGAATGCAACAAATAACTCCATAGCAGTTTGCTGTTTTCAAATAGAGCATCTTACTTTGTTACCCAGGAGTGGCTCACATTTATGATTTTTTTTGCCTTTTTTTTAAATATTACTCATTGCCAGAGCCTGCCTGTCAGCCACAGGAAAACCATAACAGGGGAAGTGAGGATAGGAATGAACAGTCAGAGATTAGAAGTCAAGAGGGCTAACAGTAAGTACAGCATGCTGAGTATATTCTCTCAGTGTCTTTTAAAGGCAAACGAACAAAACATGTTCAATTCCAGGAAGGTAAACATTAACCACAAATGCTTACATAGCAAGTTTATGATACCCAGTACCTATATTTGACCAAGACTACTTCTTTCATTCTCGGACAGTCTCTCAAGGGAATGTGCATAAGAACTTGGCAGGATACAATGCATGTCTTGATGAAAAACAAAGATAGATATCAGAAGATTCATTTGTGATTAATCACAAGCAAGGAGTCAGCCTAAGTTAACTCTGTATGTACATGCCATATGTACCCCATTTTTATCTATAAGAACTGCACACATTTTCACTTACAGAGCAGAAATTTGGCCTGTCATAGCTCTGACCCATCATTGGAACACAAATAATCTTGTATTTGATAATTTGTACAAATAATCTTATTTGTAATCAAATAAGCCTGTCTTAGGTTGAGAAGATTTTCAAGATGATTTACCCATAATTGACTACCAACTTCTGCTAGGGAAAAAAAGATGCTGGAACTTAAATTTATGTAACTCTGCTTTGATATCTGTAAAAACCTCTAATCATTCCTCTCAAAAGAACAAAAAATAAATATGCCATAAAAATGATTATAGAGCCATGTTTGCTACACCCAATAAGAGAGAGGTAAACAAGGATAAATAAAGGAAAAACAGGCCTGTAACTTTTTCAGAATATCATTTGAAATGCTAGCAGCATCAAAACACCCAGGCTTTGCATTTCCTAAACTTGCAACATCCTTATTCCAACAAATCTACAGGAGTATTAAGCTTATGCCATATACCTTGAATGTGACATTTTACTCTGATCCAAGTATGCTGACTCTCATTATACATTTTTGGAGTTATACAGATTCATAGATATCAAGCATGACATTCTAAATGGCTTCTGACTTTCATTCCTTGTACATCATCTCTCAGGATCTGCACTACATCATATGTGTCAATTCTTTGCTCTAGCTATTTATCCAAATCCTCTTATATGCTCAGGGCATTGGTTACATTTAGCAGCACTGGCAATTATGAGAGTAACAATACTGGCAATGATCAGCCCAATTATACATTTACTCCTTGCCAAAGCATGATCTAATTCTTCCAGCATTTGTAAGCCTTTTCAGAATACCAGCCTTCTGAAACATTAGCTAGAAACATAACAAATGAAGGTTGATGAGGCACCATAACAGATTCCTTGTACAATGTCAAATACACAATTAGTCAAATTACAGTCATAGCAAATTACATTGAATCTTGTCCCATACAATTACTAACAGTGCAATTGTCCCGGGCTATGTTAAACAATTCTCCAGACATAGTAACATTCATTTGCTCAATCATCAACACATGAAGCAAGGATACACAAGCCTTTACAAAACCTGACAAGAGACACGGGGTTGTTTTCAGAGTGTACCCATGGGGGTTCTTTTTTGACTTAGTATTTCAGCCTGTAGAGTGTGACAATGGATGACATATTGCTCTTCTGTATCTGCATCCTGCTGATATTAGGATGCTGGAAAGGAGGCCCAGGAAGGCTGAAGTGCTTGTCAAAGGCTGGGCAATGGATCATTTATCAAAAGCATGTAATTATCTGATAACATATGAAAGATAGGGAACAATCACATGGACTAGACTGGTTAAATATCAGCTTTCAGCAAGTCTAGAGTTCAGCAGCTCCACAGGTAATCCCAGGATGGAGTCTGTCAGCTAGGTAGAAATCTACTGAGCCAAATAAGCTAGGAACAGAAAAAACTGAACAGAAAATTACAATTGGGGAAGGTAAGAATTCCCAAGACCAAGGGAAATTTTCTGTTTTCAAGAACTGACAGCTGTCCTTATCTGGAGTCCATTTGATGTGTGACTGGCAGGTCTTAGGACTCTTGATTCTCTAAAACTTATGTAATTTACAAAAGGATGTACATTAGTTTTTACCATTGTTGTGAAATTCATATTTCAGAAAAAGTAGTTAACATGTGCCTGTTAGACAAAAGGAGTAGACTCATGCCTTTGAAACCTAGTAAACGATGCAGGTTGACAGCCATAGATATAAAACTTGAACAGAGATGATTTTAGAATGATGAGAAGCATTTCTAAGTTTATATTCAGAAGAAAACCAGCAAGAAATTAAAATCTTAAGCTTGCAACTGAATTGTAAATTGCCATGTTCCATTAACTTATAAGAACTCCACTGATCTATGTTAAAATTCTGAACTTTGAAATAACAATAGCATATGTGGTGAATACGAAACCTTTCCCATTTTTTAGTAGGGTTACAGGTCAATGCCACAACAACAGCAAGTGTATATTTCATAGCTTTTTTATACTACACAGTGTGTGGAAAGCAAAGCCATAATTGCTGAAATATACACATAAGACACTGTGGCCTCCCTGTTCCCTCCATCAAGGTCAATAGACTCTTCAGTCTCTCACTTTGAGCCTCAAGTGCAAATTCACTTATAGTTTCATGCCTCAGCAGGCCAGAAAATCTGCCAACAGACCCTGAGTTGCCTTGAGATCTTCCTCTCTCTCTCTCTCTCTCTCTCTCTCTCTCTCTCTGTTTCAGAGAAGCAGAAAAGAGCTCCCAACATGTCACCCTTTTTTACTTTATATAAGCCAAAGCTGAGTCAGCTATTGGCACAGACAGACTGTGCCTATCTTGGTGATCCCTCAAGAAGTGTGTGCCTTTCCTGTAAACTGTACAGGAATCCTAGCATTCATGTCCGGTCTTAAGTTGATATACCTCTAAGAGAATCCTACCCATCTTTGACTACCAGCCTCTCCAATTGGAGGTGTAAGCTATTAAGTTACAGTTTTGATCCATATATGATGGAAATATGCGTGAATATTCAAAATCAAACACTTAACCACAAGTGGTAAGAAACATAGCCCTATCATCATAGCAGTACCCAAGGCAAGTACTGAAGAGGACAAAAGAGCAAATGAAGATTAAGAAGGCAAGCTTTTTCTTAATTGTTCTAAGAATTCAGAGGGAGGTTTTGGAGCATCAAATTGCAGGGATTTGGCATTTTAAAGACAAATCATTAACAGAGAGAGCACTTTGAACAGATTGAGACAGTGGCAGTAGTAGCAGTAGCTATAACAGATACTATAGTAAGAATCTCAGCAATGATCAACCTGATCATTCTTTTAGGTCTACTCAAAGCTTTTAGAATTTCATCCAACACTTGCAAGCCTCTATCTGAATACCAAGCATACCATACACATAGACATATGGCCACTCTAGTTGATCATAA
The DNA here is from genome assembly GCF_004785775.1 of Grammomys surdaster. Lineage (NCBI taxonomy): Eukaryota > Metazoa > Chordata > Mammalia > Rodentia > Muridae > Grammomys > Grammomys surdaster. Next base: position 5,987,498 of record NW_021604564.1, on the reverse strand, counting down.
TCAAATACATGGAAACAAAAATAAAATTGTGTATGTATAGTAGTCATCAAAGAATTCAAACGATATATGCTAAATATGATGTAAAATGTCAAGCTGCATGTTTATGTGTGTGTGTATGTGTGTTTGTGTGTGTGTGTGTGTGTGTGTATTCATGTACATGTGCCTATGGGTGTTTTTTGTGGCATAAGGGTAAAATAGCACATGTGTAGATGTAATAAAACTACTTGGTAGAGTTTACTCTCTCTGCTAGCACATGGACTCAGGGGATCATACTAAGGTCATTACATTTGTCAGTAAATGCTTGTACCCTCCATGCCACCTTTCCTACTCAAGGCTGAGAGCTATGAAGACCCATCAGAGGTTTACAAAAGGAGCCATGTCTCAGCTGGGGACATTGGTGCACACCTAAAATCCCTTAACTTTGGATATGGACACAGAAGGAGTTTTTAGTTTCATAACAGATCTGTCTACATAGCAAGACCTTGTCTCAAAACAAGACAAAAGAAATATCACAAATGTCCATCATGGTGGATCACATCTGAGATCTTTGTACTTAATAAGCTGAGACAGGAAGAGCACCACAGATTTCAGACAGCCTGAGGCATCCTATTGCTCCAGGTCAAAAAACATTTCCCTTCTAAAAAAGAGCCAGACTCATTTTTAGAGTCTGTTCAAACTCATCGTTTGTTCCTTCTTGCTATGTCTTAAGTTTTCCACAAGATATTCAAATGGACAAATCCTACTTCAAGGAATCCAATGTCATCAATCTTCAGAGTAATCAAAATTAAAATCACTTTTGGACTTTTTATTAAGTACTAAGGGTCAAAGAAGGACACACAATTTCAGCACTTAACAAGTGTATAAACATGGTATGCACAAGAAAAATGTGAGAATGAAGTTCTGTGCACACAAGACATAATAAAAATGTACTCTGCTGTAAGCACATACATGTCTATCAATAGGAGAATGAATAGAGTAGTGGTGATGACATCACATGACAGAACATCAGAACAGTATACTAGAGAAACAAGTCAGTGACACAGGTATGTGTGCCATGCACATACATGTACATACACATACATGCACAAGAGTACACTATCCTGTGTGTAAGGTTAGTCAGGTAAACCAATTCACACAGATAGAACCTGGAACCACAATAATTCTAGGCCTTGATGCTGAAGCCCAAGTGGAGCTTCTGGGACAGGCTGTGCATTCAGAAGTTTCTATCTTCCATTTTAAAAATACCTTACATCCATTTTTGACCAATTGCTCTCACCAGGTTGATATAATGAACATTATAGAATATATAAATATAAGTATCCTAGAGAAAGAATTTATTTACTCTCATGCATTTTCTTTGATTTGTTAATAATTTCCTTAAGTCTTAAATTCCCTGATAGTCTTTGTTGGGCTTAAAACCTGGGACAAGGGGCTGAGGTATATATTTAACATATGAAAGTGGACCAGGCCTCCAAGTCCTCCCAGCATCCCTCAGCCTGTACCTGTTACAGGGCAGGGCTGGAATACTCTGCCCTCTGCCCTGAACTTTCCAGCCATAGTGCTGGGCCTCCCCTCCTCCAAAAGATCTTTCCTATATAATCTAAATATACTGCTCTCTCTCTCTCTCTCTCTCTCCTTCCTCCCCCCTTCTGAATTTTCTCTCTACTTATGTGCACAAACTCATTCTCTTTCATTTTCCTCTCCTTTGTGTCTCGCTCCCCATGGTGATTTCCCTAGCCTTTTGGAACCAGTGAACACACTCGAGACTGGCTTCCCAATAAATCGCCCTTTGATTCAGCTTGGATTGGCTTATTTCACTGTGAGAGAATAACTTATTAGTCTTCACAATGAATTTATTATTTGTTTCTTTCTCTTATTTACCTCCTATCTCTCTAAGCCTGCCCATTTTCAAGTCCTATTTCTCTCTCAAGGAAAGAGGCTGTCATATCTCACTATTTAATGCCAGCATTTACCACAGGGATCTAATACAGTAGGCACCAAATTATACTCAAGTTGATTAACTGTAGGGTAAAAAGTCTGAGCTCACTTTGGGGTTTTGAAAATCCACCAATCCCTGGGCTCTCCCTAAGCTTAGGACTGGATATCTCACCAATCCTCACTCTGGAAACCTCTACCCTGGAAAATTCCCCCTCCCCCAGGAACTCTCCCATCTGCTTCTCACCAGAGCAGAAGCATCCTGGGCTTTTCCCTCCCAATTAATCTCTTGCATGAAGTTTGTTTGTGGTGTGACTTTGGTATTCCTTGGCTCCTGACTGCCAGGATACCTTTCCTTCAGAGCTGCATCATTGGCATTGAGGAAACCTCCCCCTCTCAGAGCCATAACACTCACAATAACAGCATTACCTTCTTGGTGAGCTACATCAACAACATTATTTACTGTTCCTCAGGGACAAGAAAGTTGTCCTTGGATAATATGCTTTCATGATGAATGGCAGTCTCATTCTTAGAAACATTTTTTAATTTATTGTTTAGATTATTTAAATGAAAATTAAAAGTTAGATTTATTTATTTTTTATTTTCTGTGTATGAGACTTCTGACTTCATGTGTATGCACACCTTGTATGTGACTTGTCTCCAAGTAGGTCCAAAGAGGGCATCAGATCCCTAGAAACTGGAGTTAAAGATGATTGTGAAGCACCATGTAGGTGCTGAGTACTGAAACCAAGTTCTCTGCAGAGCAACAAGTGCTCTTGACTGCTGAGATGTGTCTCTAGCCTCATAGAAGCATTATTTTTATTGCCAATGTTTGTATAAAGATGTGGAAATAAGGCTATGTACAGCCCATTAAGATCTTTTTCTATACTGAGTAAAATGCCTCCAACAAAAATGCAATTAAACTAAGATAACCAAACTAGCTAAAATCAACTTCCTTCCCTCTAAATAAAAGGTTTTCTGTTGATAATTAATAATTATAAATACATTTATAAAACTAACTAATTAATTAATAGCATTTCACTGCAAGAGATTCTTTCAGAGCACGAGGCTATCAATGTAAAAACTGAAAATGTGACCTGGAGAGATGGTTCAGAGGTTAAGAACACTGGATGCTCTTCCAGCGGTCCTGAGTCCAATTCTGAACAACCACATCATGGTGGCTCATAACCATCTATAATGAGATATAGTCCCCTTTTCTGGCATTCAGGTATATATGTAGGCAGAGCATTACATACATAATAAAAATAAATACATAACAAAAATAAAAAATGAGAAAAAATAAAAGTGAAAATGTTTTAAAGTCTTAACATGGATCTTACAAAACATTTTTGAAGTCAAACACAATCAAAATAATTATAACATCAAACTGATGTTTTTTTTAGAAAAGAAACTAGCCCAGTAGTAAGCTGGCCAAGAATGCACAGAACCCTGGGTTCAATCCACAGCACCACAACAAATAAACAAGAAAGTTAGCTGAAGATGAACGTGAAGAGCAAACCACTAAGCAGCACTCCTGCATGGCCTCTGCTTCAGTTGTTGCCTTGAGTTCCTGCCATGGATTCCCTCTGTGATATAATGTGTAAGCTGAAATAAACCTTTGTTCCCAAGTGGCTCTGGGTTATGATGTTTATCAAAGCAATAGAAACCTAACTAGTACACCCACCTTTCAGTCCCAAGGCTGGAAGGAGCAGCATAAGCCAACCTCACTGGACACTCACAAGAAGGTAGGAAGATGTATCCTGACCCCATAGCAGTGCCCAGGATATGGGGGTGAAACGGTTGATGCAAAATAGTTATGAATTACAGAGATTTAAATAAGGTAGTGTCCCCATCCACACCAGTATACCCAGCATTTCTCTTTTGACACAAGCTACTGTATCTTTTCATGCTGCACCAGACTGACTTTTATTTATTTATTTATCCACTTAACAGCCAGAATCCCAAAACTAACTGGCACTTGCTTGGAAGAGACAATGGTAAGCCGTCAGAGGTCTTCCTACTCTCTGTGTACCTACTCTCTGTAAAACGTTTCATTAACTAAATGGTATGTGTTAAGATCAAAAAACTCATCTCAAAGAATAGTTTAAAAAACAAAGAAAGAAAGAAAACCCAGAAGGTTTGGGGATTGTGTGACATCCTGAGTGAACATGGAGTGTTCACATGAGCATGTCAAGGACCCCATGCCCCAGGCCCATGGGAATGGCAAAGCCTTCCTTCCCCAGGTCCTTGTGGATGTTGACAGTCCATGTATAAAATATTGACCTCTGCTTCATTCTTCTGGATATTACAGCCTGAGACTGCTCCCCTGCAGAGACCCCTACCAGGATTAGCTATACCTGCCTCCTTTTCAGCTGTGTATAATAAATCTGCCTCTTCAATCCCAGTGCATAAAATAAACATGCTAAGTTTCCTGTTATTATCCCTGGCTACTGTTGTTGTATCTCCATCAGGGCACATTGCACACCTAATCTCAGCTTTTCTTTTTGTGTTTCTACATTCACTGTCACCATAGTTAGGTCAACCCCTAATGCTGTATAAGGTCATTGGGAAAAGACATGCCAAGGGTTGATTACCTCCCTACAAATTATTAGCTGAAGAAACCATTGAGACACATGACAAGCCACAATGGCCAGTGCTTTTTGTGGCACACTTGATTGAAGACTACTTCGGGAGATACTGCATGTTCTGGGAAGGGAATCCAGCAAGCCTGAACATGGCAAGCATGGTTCTGGCAGGCCTTGCCATTCACCCTTTCTCTCTCCCTTGTTAAAACATCAATAGATTCCATTCCTAAAGCCAGCCATCAAAATCTAGTCCCTTACTTACATATAAATACATATAAAATTAGTATAAATTTAAAAGCTTTTTTTTATACTACACCTTTTCATCCTGATTGTAAAAGGTTTGCATTTAGTGTGCCTGCTTGTAATTTGTATTGAAGCAGCAACAAATTTTTTATATAATGTAGGGGTATTAGCCATTCCCTGAGGTAAAATTTTATTTATTTTTTAAAATAAATCATAATTTTTACTTATTCACACAGGGTTTATAAACACAAAAAGGCAGGACATGGGGAAGGGGATGACACCAGAGCATGGGTGTTCAGGGGAAGTGCAGATATCTTTTAGAACATGGTATCAACTGGGTGAAGGTTCAGGGGACAGGTCACTATGACTCTGCCTATGATTCACTTGTCCTTATCTAAGTTGGTATTATCTGCCAAGGCTACCTATTTACAAGGTCTATGACTACTCAGGCTGGTAAATTTCCACAAAAGCTGACTGTTTACAATAGCTTATAGCCCCGTTTCAATGTTTTTCCACAGAGACCCAAGACTTGGTATTAGTATACATGTATGACAGACCTATTGCTGATTTTAGGCCTATGGCTGATTTTAGGCCTTCAGTGTATAATCAGGGCTGCCCCTGACATCTCCTCCCTTCTCTAAGTATAGAAGGGCTGTGTCGATTCTATCTTGTGAAGGTGGGGATAAAGACCTGACCTCCAGTAATTGAAGGGTAAAACTTTTTAATGGTATCACTGCATGGATTTTTTAGATACTACTAATTCTCAAATTTTACAATTATTTATGCAAATATAAATTAATTTAAGAGAACATACTGTTCTCCTGTTCTCATATATTTTATAGGACATTTAAGAGCTTATACTGGATAGCAAATCTGCATACCAGGCAAGTTAAAGGCCTTACACATGGAAATTAACCAAACAACCTCATTCTTTACATCATCAAAATAGTAATAGATCGAGATAATTTGGTTTTTCTAGAAAATAATATGCATGTCAAATTGTGAAGACTTTTTCTAAATGTCCTCAATGTCTTCCTGTACCACATAGTCATGTTAATTGTCAAGGACTAATCAATTATTGCAAATGAATGTTAGTCATATTTCTGATTTTGGGAAATTAAAATATGTGCCTGTGACTAATAACACCTCATGCTTTCTTGTTTCAACTGTTTTAACAGGAGAAGCAACTAAAGATGTAATTAGTCATTACCTACATTGTTCTCTATGCTGGGTGCTTCAAATAAAATTAAAATAGATAATGGAACTGGCTACTGCAGTCAAGTATTTGAGATGTTTTGTCAAAAATTTAGTATTACCAATATTACTGGGATTCCATATTTATACTCCTCAAGGACATGGTATTGTGGAACTTCAAAACAATATTTTCATAAAAGAAAAAGGAGGAATTATACCCCTGTACATCACAAATTTGTTTAAATCATGCTCTTTTTATTTTAAATTTTTAAAATTTGGACTCCAGGGAACCCTGTGCTGAGTACCCTACAACTAGGCATACTTATGCCTAGGTGAAACGGAAGGATCAACTTACTGGCATATTGCAAGGTCCTGATCAGGTATTAATACAGTGAAGAGGGCATGTTTATGTTTTTTTTTTCACAGGATGCTGAAGGAGCATGGTGGCTGCCAGAGTGATTGGTGAGACGTGCTGATGCTGGAACAAAGAATAATGCTGACCATGAGCTTGTTGAGTGCCCTGACATTGGTGACAAGGAAGCTGTATTCGACATATGTTTTTGACCTACTTTTGCATGCCTATATCCCAGACTGGATTAGCTGACTTATCTTAAGCTTTTAGACCTCATGGGATAGAGAATATGGAGACTGAGGAAACTGGCATCAATAAATTAATTGAATAAAGAAGTTGTTATACTGACCTACTTATATTTGACTCAATCATGGACTGGCTGGGTATCAATCCAATATTGGAAAAGAGAAAATGACAGTCTTCATTTTGAGAGCTGATTCTGGTCATTTCAGAGACAAACTTGAAAATTGACAACTGCCGTATATGAAGTTACATTTGCAGTGGATAAAATTGTAATAGAATCTGTATTTAGGACAATGATTGGATTTGAATTTCGAACAAGTGTTAGTGTATGTGTTAAAGCTCCTAATCTATTAATTGGTTAGGGGAAAATTAAGTTTTTTCTATGGTATTTCATGTGAGTTGTATTGATTGTACACTTTCTAATTGTGTTAAAATCTGGGATGTCTGTTATGGTGGTCTATCAACCAGTTTTTGTTTTATTGCCTGTTAGTATTATAGAACCTTGTTATTCTGGAAAAAAAGCTTGCAGATACTGGAAGAAGTGAGTCAGGCTTTAAGCAGAAGCAAGAAGGTAGTGGGCTTGTGTCGCTCCCCAGTGTCCGACCAGTGGAATAAGGCTACGACAATAGTGTTCTTCTTCGAGGCGTTTATTCAGCAACCCTTGTATTGTAAGCTTCTTTCGTGCTGCCAGCAGCCACCCACACCACCACCTGCAGCCCCTTAAAGCTTTGCCTTGCTCCTATCAGTAACTGCCACAAGAACACTGGTAACTGGTCACTCCGTATGACGTGAGACGGGATGATTGGGCAACCGCACCTCTTAGCGCAAGCTTTCCATATATGGAGTTGTTTTTCTCTCAAGCAGTGCCCAGTCATCCTGGCTGGCCTTTTGCCAAGTGCCATCTTGTAATGGCACTGGTAGAGCCACTTCCCACAGCTCCCCCTTTTTTGTTATATGCAAGCAGGAGGACACAGAGGTCTGACCCTCTGTAGTAGAGGGAGATTGTCAACCCCACTTCACCACCTGCCGTTTACAGTATGCTTACCATGGGCGACCCAACCTGGTGCCATTTTCCAGAGGACAGGACCTAGGGCAAAACCTGTATGCAGTCAGACATATGTCCGAAGATGCATAGCATCCTCTGCAGTGCCATGCCCTACACCCTGCTGCATGAATCACAATTCTGAGGTCTTCAAATAGCTTAGCCAGATTTTCAGAGACTGGCCCCCTTCAAGGGCGGCAACTGCTTGAACAACCATGGCATTGGCTTTGCACTGTTGAGTACATAGCTTCAGAATGCACCACAGTGCTAGGCAGCTGATAAAAACAAGGCAAATGGCTAAAGCCCCAATTCCTCCCCACTCCTTCAGATGATCCATTGCAGATCGGACCCAGGATGACAACCCTTCAGTCAAGGACAGATCAACTCTTGGAGTTCACATGGACTATGGCAAGCCGTAGTTGTTGCATCAATTCGTCAAAGTTATCCATCCACTTTCCTATAAGATACTGAAACAAATTTTTAGACAACAAACCTGCATGACTCGCATTTTCAAATTTCACTGAGGTAACGCACAAGCCGGTGTATTTCCACTGACACCCTAGCTGTGCCAGTTCCATAAGCACATTCACTTGTTCAATTGGGAATTAATCTATCTTTGGGTATCTAAGGCTGTCACTACATTGGCAGATAAATTATTCACAGCATAGGCAGTTTGCACAGTAATACTTAATGAAATGGCTGCTGCAGTGGCAGCATTGGCCAACACTGCAATAGCAGTAACAATGGCAGCAGTGATTCCAAAATCTCTGCGTTTTCTAAACAAAGTCATGGTCGACTGGATCTCCACAGGCCAGGGGACAAATCTGGGAATAAATATTAATCGTGCGTCCTTTAATGGTGACTAGTGACTTTTGGAATGGTACTAGTGACTTTTGGAAAAATTACAGGGTGTTCTTTCACAAATTGTAATATTGGATCTTTTGGTAAATGATTATCAACCATGCTAGAAAAGGAACACCTCAAAATCACCCAGTCATCCATAGTGGCACACAAGATCTCTTGTTGAGCTGTGTAAGGTAAAACGATCTTATGAGGCTCACATCCAAAATATTGAATGGTCTGTTGTAAACCTTGTAAGGCCAAGGCAGCCACAGCACCTTGGAATAATATTCCAAGATTTTTCCTGGGGATATTTTTGGATGAATCCATAATAAAGGTCCCCCTTGCCAGAGGACTCCAGTAAGTTGTTTTATAGTGGGCAATATACATAATTCTAATATCGTAGTGGGAACTTTTCTATGTAATGAAGAGGTCCTCAGAGCTCTTTCTACTTCCTCTAAGGCTACTCAAGTTTCTGATGTCAAACTTCTAGGGGACATCAAATCAGGATTACCTGATAATATATCATATCATATATAATATATCATATCATATCATATCATATCATATCATATCATATCATATCAAGGCTGTAACTGAGCATTAGAAAGCCCTAAACAGGGTAGAATCCATTGAATATTCCCTAACAATCTTTAAAAATCATTCAAGGTCCGCAACTCATCTTTACATATTTGAATTTTCTGTGGTCTTATTTCTTTGGCAGTAATAATAGATCCTAAATAATTGATCACTTTATCTGATTGTATCTTTTCTGGCGCTATGCATAAACCAAATTTCCCTAACTTCTTTACCATTAATGCATAGGCCTCCTCCAAAACTAACTTACTCTTTGTGCATAATAAAATATCATCCATATAATGATAACAATAAACCTTTGGAAATTTCTCCCTAACCTCAATCAAGGCTTTGTCAACATAAAGTTGGCACATAGTCGGACTATTGGCCATGCCCTAGGGCAAGAATTCCATTAATATCTCTGATCTGGCCTGGCATGATTAATAGAAGGAAGTGTGAAAGCAAAACGCTTAGCATCCTGCCTATGTAGGGGAATGGAAAAGAAACAATCCTTAATATCTATCACTATAAGAGGCCAGTTTTCTGGTAGCGTTCAGGGCAATGGTAACCCTCTCTGTATAGGTCCCATGACTTCCATCTGTGCATTAATAGCTCTAAGATCATGTAATAATCTCCACTTCCCAGATTTCTTTTTTATAACAAATGTAGGAGTATTCCAAGGAGACACAGTAGGTTGAATATGTCCCAAGGCTAATTGTTTTTTCACTAATTCAGAGGCTGCTTGCAATATTTCTGAGGACAAAGGCCACTGAGGAACCCAAACTGGGTCCTCAACCTTCCAAGTTATGGGGAAGTCTTCCTTAGTGGCTCCTAGAAAAAACCCAACCCTGACCCTCCCTTTTTTGGATTGGGCGATATAGGGGATTTCCTACCCTGTACATTTTTTCCCAATCCATATCCTGGGTGACATCCCATCTCTTTCATAAGTTTTACTGCAGTTGGGCCATATTTGGTTTCATTGGTCAACATAAAGCCCATATCTTGCAACAGATCTCTTCCCCAAAGTGACACTGGTATCTCTAGGATATAGGGTTGCATCATTCCCGAATGTCCCTCTTGATCGTTCCAACTTAAAAGGCGGACACTAATATCCAGAGACCTACTATATCCTAGTCCTTGTAGCAGTTGATCTGATTTTTGAATAGGCCATCCTTTTGGCCAGTCCTTTATGGCGACTATACTTCTGTCTGCCCTAGTATCCAGAAGGCCAAGAATGGTTTTTCCTTCTATTTGTAATTCTATAATAGGTCTCTCATTCAGATCAATAGCATAGCCTATATAAGGTGTGCTGGAGGAACCAATCCCCTGGTCTTGTCTTTCCTTATCGGCTGAGGGGAACATGGAATGACAGCTTGGGAGGACCAATAATTGTGCAATCCTGTCTCCTGGGGAAATTGCAGACACACCTCGTGGAGAGATCATGATCTTAACAATTCCAGTATAATCTGAGTCAATCACCCCAGGATGAACCATAACTCCTTGCATAGTAATGGAGCTTCTACCAATTAAGAGCCCCACTGTCCCCTCTGGTAAAGGTCCTTTAAAATCTGAGTCCACTAATTGGGGTCTCATCTGTGGGGTTAGTATGAGTCTGGAGGTGGCACAGAGGTCAAGGCCTGCACTTCCTCTTGTTGCCCTTCTTGCTGGTTGCAGGCCATTGGCTTTCTCAGGGATGGCCAGGACTTTGTCCCCTCGACCACCCCATATATTTGAGGGCCCTGAGGATGGGGGCTCCGTGTCCCATTTTGTGGCCCTGTACCACCAAACCCAGGAGCAATTGGCTCGCCATGTATGTCCTTCACTCTTCTACACTCATTGGCCCAATGGTTCCCCTTATTATATCGAGGACAGAGCCCAGGGGAGGATTTTGGGCCTCCCACACTTCCTCCTCTTTGGGGACAGTTCCTCTTTTGGTGCCCTGGTAGGCCACACTTAAAACAATTCCAGGAATTGGCTCCCTGCTTCCAGGTTAGTTGCATAACTGCTGCTGCTAGGCCGGCGTTAGATAGAGGGCCACCTATCTCTCTGCAGATCTTCATCCAGACCTCTAACCCTTTATTCTTATAGGGGTTAATAGCTTGCTGGCACTCCTTAGTACACTGCTCAAAGATCAGTTGTTTAATCAATGGCATCGCAGCATCAGGGTCTCCAAAAATTCTACCTGCAGCCCCCACCATTCTAGCCATGAAGTCAGCAAAAGGCTCAGCTGGCCCCTGAGTTATCTTAGTTAAGTTTCCTTGCATTTCTTCCCTATTGGGAAGAGCTTTCCGTACTCTGGTTCCTAAGTTATTTATTTGCTCATACACCCGCATTGGATAATTGATTTGCTGATTGGCAAATCTCTCTTGTCCCAATAACATATCCTGATTCCAGGCTGGTTGCCCTGTAGCTGTGTTAGCAGTGGCTTTCCCAGCTGAGAATTCTATAAAAAATGCTTTCCAATCAAGATATTGGCCAGGAGTAAGGCAGGCTTTGGCCAAACTCATCCAGTCACTTGGGGTCATGCAATATTTGTGAAGAGATTCTAATTGTGCCATGACAAAGGTCACGCTAGTACCGTAAGCACGGACCCCTTCTGCGAGCCGTTGGATTATTTTAAACTCCAAGGGCTCATGTACCCTGTTTCCCCCCTCCCCCATCCTGAAACATGGGAAAGCACTGTTGTGCTCTTGCTTCTTTCCAGGTTTCCAGGCAAAAACTCCGGCCATGAGATGCTTGCGTCTCAGGCACATAGGTTGATGGCTGCGGTAGACTCGGCAGTCCTGGAGCGGAAGGTTCCACATTAATTTCTTCCTTCTCTAGTCTTTTTACCAATTTATCTAACTCCTCCTCAGTATCGGAGTCCTCTCCCTCCTTGTCTATCTCCTCTAGTTTCTCGGACCTCATTAACCTCTCCTCTTTCAGCTGTGCTAACGCCTTTGCTCCTTTTCTAAGTTCTCTCTGGCACTTCCCTTCCTTGTTTTGGATGCAACTACGCACCAATCTCCACAGCGGACGGATGCCTCCTCTCAGTTCTCCTTGTTCCCATGCAAAATCAAGATCTTTTCTAAGTCTATCCCAACTTGCAAGTGTCAGGTGACCCGACACGGCAAACCATGGGGCTACTTTGTCTATTTCCTGTAAAAATCTTTCTAATATAGAGGATTCCATCTCCAGCCCTTTTGTGTTTAACAGCTCTTTTAGGTCAACAAAAATTGGGTGACTGTGTAGTTCCCATAATGGTGCTAACTCTGTCCGAAAAACCTGGAACTTAAATCGGCTACCTTCATTTTAGTGCTTTATCATCTCTTCCGAGAAGCTAACTTGTCCCATTTACTTGGGAGCTTTATTGTCTCTAAACTGAGAACCTTTCTCTGTCCCACCTACCTGGGAGCTTTATAGTCTCTAAACAGAGAACCTTTCTCTGTCCCACTTACCTGGGAGCTTTATAGTCTCTAAACCAAGAACTTTTCCCTGTCTCACCTACCTGGGAGCTTTATGGTCTCTAAACCGAGAACCTTTCTCTGTCTCATCTACCTGGGAGCTTTATAGTCTCTAAACTGAGAACCTTTCTCTGTCCCACTACCTGGGAGGTTTATAGTCTCTAAACCGAGAACCTTTCTCTGTCCCAACTACCTTGGAACTTACCCAGTCAACTGCCCTGAATCTGCAAGAAGTTCTGAACATGTCCCGAGGGGCAAATTAGGCTCCCCGTATGGGCCACCACTTGTCGCTCCCCAGCGTCTGACCAGCAGAATAAGGCAATGACAATAGTGTTCTTCTTTGAGAAGTTTATTCAGCAACCCTTGTATTATAAGCTTCTTTCGTGCTGCCAGCAGCCACCCACACCACCACCTGCAGCCCCTTAAAGCTTTGCCTCACTCCTATCAGTAACTGCCACAAGAACACTGGTAATTGGTCACTCTGTATGAATTGAGGCGGGATGATCGGGCAACCACACCTCTTAGCACAAGTTTTCCATATATGGAATTGTTTTTCTCTCAAGCAGTGCCCAGTCATCCTGGCTGGCCTTTTGCCAAACACCATCTTGTAATGGCACCGGTGGAGCCGCTTCCCATAGGCTTGATTGTTGATGGCATAACAACTTTGATTACATTAAGATCTAGCATCACTACTTCTGCAATTGCCTTGACACAAGAATTTAAGACAGCTACTTTGTTAATCATTTAGCAAAAAATGTTACTAATGCTCTGAGTATTAAAGAAGATTTAGATAGGCATTTGGAACAATGAATCGATGTTCTTTATGATACTATTCAAATTATTGGATAGGATGTTGAGAGTTTAAGAGTAAGAAGCCATCTCAAGTGTCACATTAAATACCAATGGCTATGTGTCACTTCTAAAATTTACAATGATAGTCACTATAATTGGGAGAAAATTCAAAGACACTTGTAATGTATTTGGCATAATTCTAACACCTCTAAGGATGTTTTAATTTTGCTTACTGAGATTATGAATTTAAAGAATACTGCTCCGCTGAGTTTTAATGCTGTGGATATTGCTGATAAAGTTATTAATGACTGAAGGTCAGTGTTTTCATCTTGGTCAAGCTTCAAGAATGGCTTATATAGCTTGATCATGCTAGCCCTTCTTGTCCTGGCAATACTTTTATTCCTGCCCATTGTGATAAAACTTGCCTTTAACAACATCAACATGTTGGTAGCCAAAATAAAATTTTGTTTAAAAAGAAAAGGAAAGTCTGGGTTTATGGCTTAGTCATTAAAATGTTTGAGGCACAAATATGATATCCTGAGTTTGATACCCCCAAAATATGCACTAAAAAGCTGAGCATGATGGCATGAGCCTGTTAACCCAGGATGGAGAAATGGAGACATGATCCCTAAAGTTTACTAGCTCATACATCTAACTGAATTATTAGGCTGTGAATTGAGCAATAGATTCTATCTTCAAAATAAAACAGAGGGACAGGAGAGATGGCTCAGCAACTTGAAAAGTATACCAATCTTATATAGGACCAGAATTTTTGCTTCTCAGCACCAACATGAGGTAGCTCACAACAGTTTGTAACTCCAGCTCCAGAGCTGTGGAACCCTCTTTTGGACTCTGGGAGCACTTGTACTCACCCCTACACTCATTCATATACCCACAGTATACTTTTTAATTTTAATAAATCTAATGCCTACCTCTGAATTCCACATGTATATGTACACACTTGTTCACTTACAAACAAAAAGACAGAATTGGGTGTGCACATAATGCACACAAAGGCCTTACTTCTGTCCCAGTGGCTATAATGTTTATGAACTAGAGGGATACCACTAAGGCGCACACACACACACACACACACACACACACCAAACAACCAGCCAAAAAAAAAAAAAAACCCCACCTCAAATTCTAGAATACAGAAAGCACTCACCTGTAGTCCAATTAAAAAAGAAACGTAAAGAAAAATATCAGCACCTTATTCTGCTAGAGGTCTGTTAAGAATTCTTTCATTTCAAGCTCAACAGTTCAAACAAATATGCCTCATTTTTCTTTATTGTGTACTCTAGAGACCAGGTCACCTAGTGCTTTAGGATTCAATATTTTTCTGCTTAAATGTCAACATGAGCAAACCTATGACTTAAACACATGTGGGTCCCCCATCCTCAATCTATAGTGGAAGCACTTCAAACATAGAAGTGTAACATAAACCCACAGACAATGATGTGCAATTTTCTCCCAGAGACACCTTGAATACAGTTAGAGGCACAAGGAAACACCTGTGCTTATTATGTTACTTGGGTTTTTTGGAAGAGGGCAGTACAGTCATTAGCATTCTGGCAAACAGAGCCCACCTACTTAGAGAAGACTCAGGTAGCCAATTCAGGTAAGGCAGTACAATCTTTTCTTTGAAGCATGCCCATTTAGTACGCCCAAACTCTGGATTGCTGCATGCCTCTGTTCCCAACTGCCATACCTGAACAACTAGCCAAGGCATAGGAGTGTCCCCAACTTCCGTCGTGCGGCCCTCGGATTGGGGCACACTTGGCAGGAGGCAAGGAGGAACCGGCCCCATTGGCTGCAAGTCAGTCTAGGGGTAAGAGTGGCATGAGAGGGACAGCACTCAACAGTATCCTCACAGGCTGGTGAACCCGGGTGGAAACTGCTAACTTAGACCGAAGCCCGACTCCTGAGCTAGTCCACAGTGGCTGCGGGCTCCCAGGGAGCTATTGGGACACAGATCTGTCTACGCACACCCCTGCAGCGGCCTGATCCCACAGCCCCTGCCCCGCCTTGCCCCACCCGCCAGTGTTACCTGAGCTTTGACTAGCAGTCTCTTCAGCTCTCCTGGTGCTTCTGCTCTCTTCTCCAGAGATGCTCAGAGGTGGGCAGTACAAGCTTATGCTCCATTCCCTCCTTAAAGGGACACTCACCATAGCCAGGGTCTCAGAGTGGGATCACAGTCTAGTAAATAGAGGTCCTCAGATGAGAGACTAAAGTCTCTTTCATTCAGTTACCCTGACCTTCCAGAAACTGACCCCAAAGCCAGATGTCATGGATCACACCTGTCTTTGGAGCCTAGCTTCTAGGTAGGCTGGAGCCTGAGGCAGAAGTATCATAGAGAGTTTAAACTAGCCTGGGATAAAAAGACAGATCTGTCTCAGACTCAATAAATGGATGGGTAGATGGATAGATGGATGGAGATAGATAGATAGATAGATAGATAGATAGATAGATAGATAGATAGATGAATACACAGTACAGGTGATGGGAGTGGATGTGGAATCCACTGGATTTGGTGGCATCCACCAATTCATTTTCTTTTGAGAGGCAAGGAGAATGGTCAAATTTGGTGGGTAGTTGTTGGGTGAAGGGGAAGCATTGTTTTTGGAAATAGGCATGGATACTGAAAACTATTCTTTTCCAAATTATTATTTTTAGTAGTTCATCTTTACATCAAAAATAATAGGGTGGATTGAATTATTAAGTCACGCCTTTATTCTATATAACTTTCAGAGAGTAAACCTAAGTCTTGTGGGTGGGTGTGGTAGAGTCAATAAAGTATATCTAATTGACATATGTACGTTCTTTTTATGATGCACTAGAATAGTGACTATACAACAGAATAATGTAAATGTAATAGTACACACACTTAGAAACCAAAAAGTTGGCATGACACACTTTTGCAGTGTTTGCTTTCCCATGGTCTGGAACCAAAACCACAGTATCCCTAAAGTATGCTTGTACTTTAATTTCTTTCATTGTTCCAATACTTGGACATATGGGAACTTCTGTGTGGGTCAAAACTTGCGCGTGGGTCGTGGGCAGGGGCTCAGGGCACGGGCTCCAAGGCCATCCCAGGAATCAAGACTCAACACTCCCTGTTGATGGTTCATGCAGTGGGGCTTGAACAGCCCACATGCTGCCGGCGACTGCAGGGTCCCGGGAGCAGAGACGCTGGGAAGCTGCACACCGGCGGGACACAGGGAGGTCAGGCTTGTGTACTGCAGTCACAGCTGAGTCTCCCAGGGGCCCCACAAAGGCAGTGCACCGACCGCTGCTCTAGAGAGGGAACTCTGCGGGCCGCTAGAGTGCAGAGAATGCAGGGACAGTTGGAAAAGCCATGTCCCCCCACCCCTATGCGAGTTTTCCCCTTACACAATGAGTCCATAGTTCTAAAAGACACATGGAGTTGAAGGTGTACAGATTTATTGACATGGTGATGAATTTGAATGGTGACGTGGTCTCCCACAAAATACCCAAAGGGGTTTGTTTATATTGGAAGCAGGAAAGGGGCGGGGCCAGGGCCATTAGGTAAATCTTGAGGCAGAGACCTCTTTCCCCACCCTCTACCTGGGCCTTTCATTACATGGAGACCTCGTGTCAGGTCTCTGGGGGCGTGGCCAAACACCTCAGGATTTCCACAATCCCACATCTCACCCTGTTTTCTTTCATTAAAGGAGGGGAATCTCTGAAGGTGGAAATATAATGTAGGTCACATGTGGGGATGTTACTCTCATGTGACAAGTGGCTGTAGGCCCCTCTGTGGGAGGGACTGTTGAGGGCTTGAAGCTGAGAGAGCCAGATGGCTTGGGAAGGTCCGAAGCGCCACCAGTCCCAGAGACTAGGGTGCTGGGGCTTCTAGGACTTTTCTACCAGGCTTTCTGGCCTCCACAGCTCACTGCCCCAACAATTCCCTCTCTTAGGAGAGGTGTCATCTGTAATGAAAATTTTGGATGAGGAAGTCAAAAGAAATCACCACACAGGTCGGGGGTGTAGCACAACCAAGCCAAGGGTAATGGGAACTGAGGGTTGGGGTTGGGAAAGCAAGGAGTCATTGAATCAATTAAATACATATTGTATAATTTAAGAGTAATGACATCTGATTAATCTAAATAGACATTATGATTTCCTCACTAACACGCCACTTCAGCTATGTGACTTCGGCAAGAGTTCATCTGTAGCTGGAATGTGTGGGTTTGTCTCAGCGTGTGTTTCTGTGTCTTAGCAAGCAACTCTGGTTCTTCAGTCAGATGAGATGTCTGGAGAGGAGGCAGCTTGGCAGGTTCCAGGAGGTGGCGCTGTCTCTGCATCAGCTTGTCTCTGTTGGATCTGTGGGTATAATCACAGGGAAGCAGCATCTCCGGTGGGAAGACGTCCGGAAAGCCTGGATATTGAGCATTAAATCACTCCTGGAAAACCAAAGGTGTTTGAGGAAATTCAATGGCTGAAGGAGAAAACATTGTGTTAATAATATCTGGGATAGAAATCTACAGTTTTTCTGTGAAGGGAAATTAGTTGTTAATTAAAAGCTGAAAGATGGTGGTCAGCATGTTGATTTAACCTGTGGAAGTAAATTTAGATGACTTTCAAACCTTGAAGAATTTTTTTTAAAAGGTTGAAGAAAGTGTTGGACATATATCATGAATATTAGAGAGAAAAAGAAATATTAAAACAAAAGGCAAAAGAATTTTTGATTGAAAAGCAAAAACATTACTGTAGGTATCTCTGTTTGGGGGCCAGGGCCTTTAGGTAAATCTTGAGGCAGAGACCTGTTTCCCTGTCCTCTACCTGGGCCTTACGTTACATGGAGACCTCGTGTCAGGTCTCTGGGGGCGTGGCCAAACACCTCAGGATTTCCACAGTCCCACACTTCTGTCTTTCATTGTACACATTTTGAGGAACATCTTTATGCAAAAATCTTTTTTCCCACTATTAGCTTAAAGTTATTACCTTAGGGTAGAAAGCTGTATTTGAAATTGCTGATTCTGAGATTTTGAAATCTCTTAAGCCAGCCAAATTGCTTTCCACGAAGGTTAGGCAAGGTTTTACTCCTGCAGTAAGTATTCAGAAGTGTCCATTGCACAAGCTCACCAGCATTTTTTTTTAATACAAAGCCTTGTCAATGTGACAGATGAAATGGACTCTCTTTTTAATTCACATTGGATTAATAGAGAAGTAGAACATTTTTGCATATATAGGAACCTTTTATACTTTACCTAGGAATGAAATTCCACTGCCTATGTGTGGACACGTAGTTGGCAAAGAGAACTAAGAGAACTGTTAAAGACTTGAGGAAAGATAAACAACAGGACAATTTAGAGATAAAGAATATGGTCACACCAAGGCACTTTCAGATTGTAGTTTGGTGTTTTGTTTTGTTTGTTTCATTCTGGTTTGTTAAGCCAGGTTCTCTCTGTGTAACCCTGGTTGTCCTGGACCTCATTATGTAAACCAAGCTGGCCTTGCACTCACAGAGATCTGTCTTCTTCCTCTGCTTCCTAGGTGCTGGGATTAAAGGTGTGCATCACAACACCTGGCCAGCATGGTCAAATTGTGCTGTGGTGTGCCCAGTTAACAAAGGTTGGTGGGAGGATGAGTCATCAAATAGTATGTGATCAAACAGGCTCATGCCGTCAACACAGTGTTGTTGTTTTGAAGATGACTTATTTTCAGACAAGTGTCATTCCTTGGAGTAAAACAATATGACAGACTTGAATTTCTCTTCATTTGGTAGTTTTATTTATATTTAGTTAACAAATTTGTTTTAGTTTCACAGATGTATAAATCTGTACAACTGAGTCCGTTCCTGAATTTTGTTTGTATATATATACATATGTATATTTATATACCATTTTATACCATAAGCCAATTCAACATACGAGTGAGAATCTTTTCCTCCTATGAGAAATCTGAACAACATTCAAGTTTTTTCATTTATGTGTCTCTAAACATAGGAATGTTTAGAACAATTTGTCATTTAAAAAGAAAGGTGAATGTCATGTACACTTATATATTAAAATTTTTCTATACATAGTATTATTATGTTTTTTTCTAGCTTTTTGAAATAGTAGCAGAAAGAGCTGTTTAGAATTCAAAGAATGTTTTGAGTTAAAAGACATTATTCATCAAAGTCAGCTTAGGTCGTTGAGATAGAGAAGAGTGTCTGCATTTATGTAACTTGTCTTTTAAGGACAGAAGTTATTATTAGTATTATTATTATTATTATTATCATTATTTTATTTTTTTAAATCAAATCATAAATTTTACTTATTCACACAGGGGTTATAAACACAAAAAGGCAGGACATGGGGAATGGGATGACACCGGAGCATGGGTGTTCAGGGGGAGTACAGATATCTTTCAGAACCTGGTATTGGCTGGGTGAAGGTTCAGGGGACAGGTCAGTATGAATCTGTCTATGATTCACTTGTCCTTATCTAAGTTGGTATTATCTGCCAAGGCTACCTATTTACAAGGTCTATGACTACTCAGGCTGGTAAATTTCCACAAAAGCTGCCTGTTTAGAATACCTTATAGCCCCCTGTTTCAATGTTTTCCACAGAGACCCAAGACTTGGTATTAGTATACATGTATGACAGGCCTATTGCTGATTTTAGGCCTATGACTGATTTTAGGCCTTCAGTGTAGAGGCAGGGCTGCCCCTGACATCTCCTCCCTTCTCTAGGTATAGAAGGGCTATGGAGATTCTAATCTTTTGAAGGCGGGGATAGAGTCCTGACCTCCAGTAATTGAAGGGTACTTTGTAATGGCTCCAGTCCCCCTGTCGTAGGACAGAAGTTTTAAGCAGATTGTGACTAAGTCGAAATTCTGTGAAGTGGTGAGCAAAGCTCTGCATGATCCTTGGGAATCAGCAGGGGCTGAGCACCCTAATGACAGAAATCAAGAAGGCAGCACAGGAAAGATGAAGACCGTGGTCCAGACACTACTGTCTCCTATGAACCATAATCCACTTCCTCCCTGAAGGCAGAGGATGCCTGTACATCAGAAACACCACCAGAGAACAGCCTGGTTGGAACACAGAGGGCCATGAAATTACTCTATATGCTACTAAAATGCCAGCTATATGTAAATATGCAATTGCCAAATCCATAGGACACCAAGAGTGAGCTCTGTTGCATGCTATTTACTTGGGTGATTCTGGTGTATCAATGTAGATGCAGCTATTGTAACAAATGTGCCATTGATGCAAGGGATGCTGACACAGGTAAGGTTGGATATATGAGACAGAGACAGGAAATATATGACCAATCTCTAAACCCACCCCTCCATCTCACTGTGAACCTAAATCAGCTTTTTAAAAAGAAATTCTCTTTCAATAAAAAAGAATAAACTAAAACTGAATACACAGGTTCATAGTTGATTCAAGCATCCAAGTAGGCTCAACATAAGTCAAGATACCTGAGCTAATCCATGTGCCACTCTCATGTTCCCTCTGCCTGGCATATTCTTGCTCTAAAGTAACCATGCAGCTCACTTGTTCACCTGCTCAGGGCCTTGTTTGGTGCAGTGAAGAGTGTCTTTCCAACTGTCTGGGAAGTATATACAAGAAAGGTGGGCACAGTTACCCTCCTCCATCCAGGTCTCTGTGACTCAAGATTATCCCATCTGGTGCCAGTCTCAGAACACATGGCCTCAGAGTTCTCCAAGAGGAGAGATGGAAAAGAGCCCACTAGCTGTGAATGGCTTTGGGCTGTAAATGAGATGTGCTTACTTTGCTTAGTCTGTTGACCAACACCAACCACCTGGTCCTGCTTCACTGCAGAGGCCAGGAAACAGACCAGAATCAACCATAGATTTGACTATTATTGATGGTGGTACCAGCATCCAGGACAACCTGGTGCGTGGTAGGAATTCCAGACATTTTTATGAAGCCAAAGAAGAACAGTCGATATTAGTGAGAGGAGGGGGACTATCAGTAACCCAAGAGAGTGTCTTGAAGTAGGATTAAAATAATGAAGAGTCTTCCTTAGAACATACCTACAACTGTATGACTTTCTGTGCCTGACCCAGCTCCAAGTAAAGAGACAGAAATATTTATTATGCATGCATCTTATTCTTGTCCCCAACTAGCTCTTATAATCTACGATTTATTATAATCTAAATTTTGCCAGGAAGCTTGCTAGTTACCTCTCCTTCAGTCTCAACCTATTTCCTCTGCGACTGGCTGGTGAATTTTCTTCTTCTGACTCTTTCCCAGAGTTCCTATCTCAACTGGAAGTCCTGCCTATTCCCTATTCCTTTGCTTTATGCCATCAACTTTTTATTAAACCAATTAGGAAGTAAGAAGGGGAATGTTTATAAAATATGGAGTAGCAATGTGAATAATAATACCAAAGTCTGGTCTGCACTCAACTCTCTGCCAGCACAGAAATCAGCATTTGAACACTAAGAAGATAATCTTTACACAGTGTACAAAAAGATCATCCTAACATATACCCAACAGTTTATTGAGTGCTTGTTATTTACAAGACACCATATTTGATGACAGGAGTGTACATGAATGAGAAGTAGTCACTGATACCTAGCCAGGAACTCATAATAAAAATAACCTATGGAAGCTCAAAAGGCCAAATGCTCCTGCATTTTAGTAAGACTGAGATTTTATACCTAACCATTGCTAGCATAGGAGGCATATGACAGTCAGGAATAGTTTCCCATGGTCATAGGAGGGAGATCTGTCTTCTACTACTGTCTTCTCAATATCAAGCAGCCTTTGGGCTTTTCATTTTCCCACTGATGCTAGCACATCCCTCGCCCCTCTTCTACTCAGCACAGAGTAGGCAGCAGCTCTAAGCCACTTAGTTGAAACTAAGGTTGCTCAAGTATTTCAAGAACTTCACCATCTAATATTTTCAGAAGTCTAATATTTTCAGAATGAGCACATCTCACCCTGCCTACACTCCTACAAGAAAAAAAGGTAGATTTCTTTGAACTCATTTTGGTTGGGACCAATTGCAGAACTCAGTGATAGAAAGAGGCTGGAAAAGAGATCTGGGCCATGGCTCTGATCTAAAGCATCAAGAGCTAGGAGAGTAGAGAGTTAGGAATTAAACAACAAAAGTTCCAGGCAAAAAAAATGGACAACAAAAAACGTGAACATTGTCTGTAAACTAGACCTGCCTTACCATTCTACATAGAGACTGCTTTGCTTGCAAAAAGGACACATTACTTCGTTAACACAAAAATACTAAAAATTATAGTAATCTGAAAAACAACATTCAAAATGGTAGAAATGTTCCCTTGTGTGGGTTTCACACTTCTCTAGTTCACCATTGTTCCAGTTGGTCCATGGTTAAATCAGTTTCATAGCTCAGATGCCTACCCAACCGTCATGACTGTTTTCAAATTAGCTAGGAAAAATTTATGAACAATTCATATGTGGCCAGTCAAACCTAGAGGTTTACAATGATCATTTTCATCATCTTACAGTTTCTTTGGATAGGAATTCAGGCACAATTTAACTGGGTTCTCTAACTCAGACTTCCTCCTAAATCAGCATGCAAGGTGTCAGCCCAGGTACTCATGTTGGGAAGGATCTGCTTCCAAGACACCCAGTTTCTAGCAGGATCCTGCTTGCTGCAATCAGTTGGACTGAGGGCCTCTAATCCTCTCTCACCATTGGCCAAAGGTGCACTCAGATCCTTGTGGCATGGGCATTTCCGTAAAGCAACTCACTACATGGTAGCTTCATACAAGCAAGCAGAAAGAACTGGTAAAAATGTGAGCGAGAGAAGCCAAAGCCTTTCAGAAGCTGGTCTCAGAAGTGACTCCCCTTTCCTATATGCTACATTTGCTCACTCAGAACACTAATTCAGCCTATACACAAAAAGAGAAGGTTACACGATTGATGTCCAGCAGCTAGTCTCTGGAGTCATTTTATTTATTTTTTGTTTATTTATTTAGTATGTATTTGTGTAAGTCTGTATGTGTACAGGTGTACATGTGCTGTGAATGTCAGAAAGTTGGTCTGCTGCCATCTCAGGTGGGTGGAGGGTAGAGGGTATAACTAAGGCTGTCCATAGACAAATAAGCTTTTCTACCCACTGACCCACCTGGCCAGCCCGCCAGAAGCCATTTCAGATACTGTTAGCAAAGAATGGTCTGCCTTCTCCTTTCTAAGACTTCCTGAAATTACATGTGCCAAGCCTCCTTGCTTAATACTGGCTTCAAAGTAGGCTAGAAAATGTAACAAGTATTCTGGATGCCAATACATCCATCTAAAATGGGAATCTTGAGTCAAGGGGATGGCTCAGTCATTAAAGTGTTGGTCCTAGAGCTCACTTTTTAAAGTAGCTGCACACATGTTGATGTGCGCTTGCAATCCCAGTTTGAGGATCCATGGCCAGCCACTGTCCTATTTGGTGAGTTCAAGGTTCAAGAGAGACCCTGTCTCAAAAATAACATACACATTGTTTCTGAGGGATGATATCTAGGCTTAATTTTTGGCTTTCATACATGCTCACACATGCATATGCATCCACATAAGCATGAACACACACCGAGAGAGAGAGAGAGAGAGAGAGAGAGAGAGAGAGAGAGAGAGAGAACTAATTTTGATGCACCAAACTAGCTCAATGGCTAAGTACTTCCAAACCTCCCCATGGCTAGCACACACTCCCCTCTGGTATTCTTGAGTTAACATCTTTTAAAAATCTATATTTCATCGCTGCTACCCCAGACCCAATTGGGGCCACTTTCCTGGATTCTTACATGCTGGCAGGCCCTTAAGTCTGTTCTTTTTGTTTCCCTGTCATGTCAATTTTGTTTGTTCTTCTTCTCCTTGGTCCCTTGCCAATGCAATCTGAAAGTCCCACCTTTGTCCCCCTAAACTGTTATATATACATATATTTATATGTTATTATAAAGGCCATTCTGCAGAGGAAGAAACAGACATACAGAAAGATGCTAGCTTACCCGACTTGTAGTTAGTAAGTAGAAGGGGGAGGATTTGAACTGTCTTCAGGGCCAGTATCTTTAGAGAATAACCATGCTGTGATAGTTTATATATGCTTGGCCAAGGGAGTGGTCCTGTTGGAGTAGGTGTGTCACTGTGGGTGTGGGCTTTAAGACCCTCATCCTAACTACCTGAAAGCAAGTTTCTGCTAGCAGCCTTCAGATGATGAAGATATATAACTCTCAGCTCCTTCTGTACTATGCCTGCCTGGATGCTGCCAAGTTCCTGCCTTGATGATAGTGGACCTATCCTCTGAATCTATAAGCTAATCCCAATTAGACATTGTCCTTTATAAGGTTTGCCTTGGTCATGGTGTTTTTTGACAGCAGTAAAACTTTAACTAAGACACATGCTGATGCTCAGCTGAGAGGCAATGCCCAGTCAGTGACAGAAAGGGATCCACAGAGCAAGCTGGAGATCTCAGCTTCTGAGACAGGGTTTAGAATGAGAAAGTTACCCTACTTTTCCACAGCAGGGAGAGTAGCTCCCTGCTACTCTCAAATTAATTAGAAATGATACAAGATTTTAAAAAAGAAAATAGAAAGTGGTTGCAACAAAACCACAGACAAACAGACAGACAGACAGACAGACAGACAGACAGACTGACTGACTGTCTGACTGACTGACTGACTTTTAGACCAGAGACCCATGCTTGAGTTCATCCCTAAGGCTTACTGGCTCTGGGTTGCTGGTAGTCTGTTTAGCACAGAAGAGTATTGTATTCCTCATCTGAAAGTGGAAGCCAATGATCTACCTTGCAGAATTACTGTGAGGGCTGGAGACTAATGTCATCAAAAGGCCTTGACAGCATAGGGTGGAGGTTTAAGTTTACTGTATTTATCATGTTACAAAAACACACACAGCATATATTGCTTCACACTGAAACTACCCTTTCATCTATTTCAAACTGGTAAACACACAGACTAAAATGGCTAGCATAGAATCGCCATAGTATACAAAGCTTATCATGGACAGAAACTTATTAACTGTTGATGGAAAGGGATTGGGATGCAAAGACATTATGTTAGTGTGTCTTCCCTTCAAGATGCTTACACAGCAGAGATGATAGATGTATGGACATTTGGAGTATGAGTTTGGAGAATTAGAGTATACACAGCACATTAGAAAGCAGATTTTTTTTTCTGTTGGTACAAAATGGCAAAACAAGTACTTTAAAATTAGCTCTAAAGGATGAAAAAGAATTGAGAAGAATATGCCAGAAACTACCAGAAGCAAGGAGACCAGACAGGGTGGAGCTCATTTGGAGAGTGAGCAGTCTAGTCTGTCAATGTGAACTAGGTCTGAGAGTGTGGAGACAAGAAGTGAACTGAGCTGGGTAGTGGAAATGAGTACCCTTGGTCCCCATACTCATAAGGCAGAGGCAGATGGATTCCTGAGTTTGAGACTAAGCTGATCTACAGAGCAAGTCCCCAGGACAGCCAGAGCTACACAGAGAAACTCTGGCTTGGAAAAAAGATGAAGAAGGAGGAGGAGGAAGAGAAAGAGGAGGAGGAGAAGGAAGAGGGAGGAAGACAGAGAAGAAGAGGAGGAGGAAGAGGAACAAGAAAGAAGAAAATGAACTGCAAGTCAGGCATGCTGGTGCACTTCTTTGAACCCTTAATCTTAGCACTTGGGAGGCAGAGGCAAGTGGATCTCTGTGGCTTCAAGATCAGCCTTTGCCTCCATTGTGTTGCAGCCAAAGTTACACAGACGAGACCCTGTCTCCAAAAAAAAAAAAAAAAAAACAAAAAGGAATTTCTGATCTCTGCACTTGATTGACCTCCTAAAATGACAACAAAGTAGTAAAATACAAACTCACAAGTACTGTAAACAGGAGAAGAGACAGAAGCTAATGGAAATCTCAAACAATGTGGGGGAAAGGAGAGTAGCTGAATGAATATTAACTGACTTGGCAGAGAAGAAAGAGATACCTGCCAGGCAGGTTCAAAGATGCTTTCAAAGGAAAGCTGATTTGTTATGAAAAGCAAAACTAAAGTAATAATAACCATAAATGTGGAAATGGACACACTGATACCTCTGACACCAATGGAATGTTTGGTCTGAGAACATTGCTATGAAATGAATGTCTATCCTGCACCCCCAGTCTAGCCTGCCTCTCAGTCTTTCTACATTCCACTCAGCAAAAATAAATACAAGAGGTCTAGAGAGACAAAAAGTGAGATACTATGTACTTGAGGACAGCAAACAGATATAATAAGGTATTATACAGAAAGCAGGCAGTGGGAAAAGTGTCTATCCTTCCTAAGAGAAAAGAAAGGCCTATTGGTACCACCATAGTGGGGAAGTCCCTGTAAACACTGGCTTCCTACCTAATAACCCTACACTATGGCCCACCTTTCACATAGATCTATACATCACTCACACAGCTCTTCACATACACACACACACACACGCACACACACACACACCCCGCATGCTCAGCTCTACACACCTATTCACTCACACAGTTCTACATGTATGTCCCACACATACACATACACACAACTTACACACACAGCTTTCAGTGAATGCTTTAGACCTCATTAAGAATGATCTGAAATGAATAGTGAGGAACGTAAGAAAGTCTAAAAAACAAGGACCCAGGAGGACAAAGAAAGAGAGGCAAAGAGGGAGGAAGGGAGGGAGAGAAGGAAGGAGGAAAAGAGAATGGAAGGGAG
Organism: Grammomys surdaster; assembly: GCF_004785775.1. Classification (NCBI taxonomy): domain Eukaryota; kingdom Metazoa; phylum Chordata; class Mammalia; order Rodentia; family Muridae; genus Grammomys; species Grammomys surdaster. The sequence goes on along the minus strand of NW_021604564.1, from coordinate 5,960,582 downwards.
AGGAAGAGAAAGAGAAGGGAGAGATAGAGAAAGAAGGATGGAGGGAGGAAGGGAGAAAGAAAGCAGAAACAACTCAGAAAAAAACCCACAAAAATTAAACACCCTAAAATCCTAGAAAGCTGGGGAGCCATTGTACCCATGAAAAAAGAGAAAGGAAAGAAAGGGAAAGAAAGGAAAGGAAAAAATGGAAAAGAGTAGAGAAAAGAAAAAAGAAAGGAAGGAAGGAAAGACTTCAGAGACTAAGAAAGATTCTCAGGACAGCTAAAGTGTATATGTATATGTTTGGAAGAAAACAAATGAAGATGTCTCTTAAAAGTAAAGACATCAAAACACAAGCCAAGAACTTGTACAAGGGAACAGAATGTTTAACTATTATTCAGAGGGTTAATTAATGTCATCATAACAGGACTCCAGGACGAAGAAATGGGGAGGTTGGAGGTTGGAGAAATAATTTAATTTTTTCTAGGACAATAGAAGAAAAGATATTACATTAACTTACATTATTGTAATATTTCAAACTTCAGACAAAACAAGCAGATAAATAGTACTTTGTAGGGAGGAAAACTGGGTCACCTACAAAGGATTAGAGTTCTGAATACATTAGAAACATTTTGGAGTGGGCATATGGGATCTAACTGGGTGACAAGAATGTTCTTAAAAATCATTTATCATGATTATTGAATAACAGTAAATTTGTTAAAAATCATTAAATTGAAATGAGTGAATTTTAGATATCCAAAATATACTTCAATAATATTATAAAATAGAAAATTTGTAAGATATAAATCTGTGGAATGAAACACATAAAGCATTTTAAATATGAATATGTAAATTATAAAATAGTAAAATGATACATATAATATAGAAAAATACAAAAGTAAAATAATACATTTACATCTAAAATAACAATACATAGTAAACATCATTAAAATAAAGTAACATATAAAGTAAAACAAGCTGGTCATGGTGGCACATGGTAAGATTTGTTGAAGGAGACAGAGGCAAGGATCATGAGTTCAAGTCCAGCAGGGTCTACATAGTGAGTTCCAGGACAGCCAGGGATACACAGAGAAACCCTGTCATGAAAAGCTACCCCCTCTCTCCCATAAAAGTAAAGCAAAACAGGACCCATGTGGTAGAAAAAGATAGCCAGCCCCCACAGTTTGTGCTCTGACCTACAAACACACACACACACACACACACACACACACACACACGAGCATGCGTGCTTGTAAAAATAAACATAAAAAGGAAAGCTGAGAGCTAAGTGATAATAAAGTCATTTCTTCTAAGTTCTGAAAGACTTTATTTTGTATCTGTGATTCTCTAGTTGTCAGATTCTCTACACTGCCCTTAAAATGAGAACAATGTTTTTGGTTATACCAGGCTCCAAAAAATGTATTGTATATGCCCATTCTTATAATGCTTCAAGGAAAAAAAAACAAGTGAAGACATAAGACCAAGCTAAAGGAAAAGCTATAAAACAGGACACAGACAAGAACTTTCTACAGTGAGGGATCCTCAGGATAACAGCTGTGTGACAAACCAGGAAAGCAGCTGGTCCTGCTAGAGTAGGAAGACTCAGGTTTCCATTTGGATGCCGTTCCTATGGAAATATAGAGGACACAGACAATATGACTTATTTTGATACTATAATCCAGTCATCTCCAGGGGAGGAATCCTCTTTCTGAAAAAACGTAGGTACTTAGGGCAGTGCATGCTTAGCACCCCATTTGCTTAGAAGGGGGAAAAGGATCAGTTGAATGTAGGAGTTTGAAACCAACCTGGACAACAGAACAACATGAATCTTGAAAACAAATAAAATAGAAATGTAATCATACTTTGCTATATTCTTTAACTAAGAAGAATAGTAACATAGTCCTAACAATGCAAATTCTGTGTATTGACTTAACTAAAATCATGCTCCAAGGATGTGAGGACAATGTGCTATGGTATATAAGTGTGTGTGTAAAACTTAGGCTTCCTATAGTTCAAGCTTCCCCAAGAGCAGACCCTGAGGCAAGGATCTGTTCAATTAATTTATCCTGAAAGTGCAGAGGACACTTAGAAAATGGAGAAAACCTTAGGTGTAAGGAACTGTAGATGATTAAAACCAAAATTGTGGTTAAGGCCCTGTAGCTGTGGAACTTAATCTGCAGGGGCAGCAGTGAAAGATGAGGCAGAACATGAACTTCAGTGGTGTCAGGGCTGTGGTTCTGTGGGCCAGCTCCTGAGAGTGCAGGGTGTGAGTGAGGTGACATTAACATTCAGGTCCTCATCTAGCTCCTCCTTTGTGTGTGAAGGTAGAACCCCAAAGCTTTCACTTACAGAGATTGGCCTTTGGAAGTGAGGACTAATGCTGCATGCAATGTATGAAGAATTCAGGTGGAGAATTCAGGCAGCATCATGAGAAGACATCAACCATGTCTATAACACAATCATCTAATAATGTAGTCAGGAGGGTAAATACCTGAGACAGAT
>NW_021604564.1:5957025-5958091 GCF_004785775.1 Grammomys surdaster | reverse complement strand
AGATGATAGATAGATAGATAGATAGATAGATAGATAGATAGATAGATAGATGATAGATAGATAGAAGATGATAGATAGATAGATAGATCGATAGATAGATAGATAGATGATTGATAGATAGATGATAGATAGATAGATAGATAGATAGATAGATAGATAGATAGTTTCATAACACACATACACACACACATATGCACAGCAGCTGTTAGGCCGGTGAGTTGGTTCAATAGGTATAGTTGCTGGCCATCAAGCTAGACAACCTGAGTTTAGCCCCAGGACCAACATCCAGGAAGTTGTCTGTCTAGGAACTTGTGAATGGTAGCTCTTTAGTAAAACCTTTAACAAGTGAGGGGGTTTGGGAGGGGAGATTGCTTTGGGGAACAGCACAGTGAGGCAGCAGGTCAGGCATCTGGGGAAGGCTAAAGGCCCCATGAGTTTCTGGAAATCATTCCCAGTGGGGGAACAAGAGACAGTGTGAGAATCTTAGGGGTGGAGACACATGAAGAAGTCAAAGCAGAAGATTCAGAGTCAGGAGCTTTACTTGATTGGAAAGCAAGACAGAGTAGAGTGTGAAAAGAGGTGAGGTCACTGTTTCCAGGGGAGGAGCCATGGTCACTGCCACCCCTGCCCTGGTATCTTTGCTCCCTCTCCACCAGCCTTGCCCTCCACCAGCCCATCAACCCTTCCTGCCATAAGGGATGGAAGGAGGCTTCTAGGGCCCCTCTAGGGTCTGTATCTATTCCAATTGGTTGAGCCTACAATATAAGGGCTGTTAAATATTTTGACCATCATTCCTACTAATAATACCTTCTTAGCCTACCTGACAGAAGTCTGGTTAGGATCAAATGAAACAGCAGACATAAAGAGCTTCTACAGAGGCTCCAAGTGCTGCCATGTGTTGGGCAAAATATTGTTTTAATATCAAAATGGTAAGGTATTGCTGGAAAAAGATGTGGTCACAAAGGGCATGAACTCAGAGCTGTGATCAGCTGCAGTCTGGGAACAGCCAAGGGGAGGGAACATGGAGAGCAGTGGGGAAGGGAAGGGAGGGAAAGAGGGGAGGGGA
>NW_021604564.1:5931494-5956925 GCF_004785775.1 Grammomys surdaster | reverse complement strand
GGGAGGGGAGGGGAGGGGAGGGGAGGAAAGAGGCTGCAACCAGGCTGCTCATGCAGCCTCCATTCTAGGCCAGTGTGGTGCCTTGTGCAGGAAGAAAAGATGGAATTCACTGTGTGCTGACCTAAGCCCAGCCCCAATACTTGCACCCCATGCTGCCCCAGGGCACTTGTACCTTCCAGACTCAGCTCCTCCCCCATCCTCTCTCTCCTCTTTCTGTCTTTCCCTCCGACTCTCTTCCTCGATCTTCCCGCTCTCCCCCACCTTCTTTCTTTGACGGTTGGACTGGAAGAGCAGGCAATCTAAGTCCTTATGCAGCTCCGTATATCATTAGTAGAAGTGCTGAGATAGCAGGATCCATAGCTACCTTACCCATTTTGGGACCATTATTTGGGTTCTTTTTGCTTATTTCTTCTGGTCCCTGGGCCTCAAATAGACTGACTAACTCTGTAAAACAACAGATAAATAATTTGGTAGCAAAACCTATTCAGATACATTATCATAAGTTAGCTATGGAGGACCACGAGACTCAAGATGAGGTTGTTACTTTATACAGGGTGTTCCCAAAGCCCATCTCCACCCAACCTAAAAGAGGGGACTTCTGCCCCTAGACCAGGCAGAGAGGGGCCACCCAGAACCCCCTTTGACTGGCGATCTGAATTCTTGCTTAGGCTGCAAGGCTAAGCACTGCAAGGGAATATAAATAAAAGTTAAAAATATCTATCTGGGTTCCCTGAGGGACAAGCTTGTCTGCATAGAGGTTGATGTCAAAAGTATTCTCTCTCCAGGAAAAAGACATTGGGACAGATATGGCCCTCATGCCTCACTGGACAATGACAGGGGAACGGGAGCCATTACAAAGTACCCTTCAATTACTGGAGGTCAGGCCTCTATCCCCACCTTCAAAAGATTAGAATCACCACAGGCCTTCTATACTTAGAGAAGGGAGGAGATGTCAGGGGCAGCCCTGCCTATACACTGAAGGCCTAAAATCAGCCATAGACCTAAAATCAGCAATAGGTCTGTCATACATGTATACTAACACCAAGTCTTGGGTCTCAGTGGAAAAACATTTAAACAGATGGCTATAGGCTATTGTAAACAGTCAGCTTTTGTGGAAATTTACCAGCCTGAGTAGTCATAGACCTTGTAAATAGGTAGCCTTGGCAGATAACACCAACTTAGATAAGGACAAGTGAATCATAGGCAGAGTCATAGTGACCTGTCCCCTGAACCTTCACCCAGCCGATATACCCCATTCTGAAAGATATCTGTACTCCCCCTGAACACCCATGATCCAGTGTCATCCCCTTCCCCATGTCCTGTCTTTTTATGTTTATAACCCCTGTGTGAATGAGTAAAAGTTACCATTTGAAAACAATAAATAAATTATAAAAAAATAAATTTAGGACACCTGCATTGTTTGATGCTTTTGAAACCAAACTTTACACATGGTTTTCCTACACTATTAGTTCCAATAATTCTCCTCTTTCCTAGGGCCATCCCCTGATAAAAATGTTGAAGCACTTCTCTACCTTCGATGCTCATAACTAAATTAGCTACTGTGATTCCTGTTTTACAGCAAGGTAAAACAAGGCTCAAAGTAACTTGCCAGAAATACACAGGGGACAAAGGACAAAGCTGTGGCTTAGATTCAGGTTTGTTTGTTTTCTTCTTCTTTACCAGTGGACCAGACAGAACATACTAGAAGAGGTCAGTCACCTGGTGGGGGTAGCACATGTCTTTAACCCCAGGAGGCAGAGGCAGGCAGATCTCTGGGTTTGAGGTCACCCTGGTCTATATAACAGGTTGTAGGATAGCCAGAGCTACACAGAGAAACCCTGTCTCAGAATAAATAAATAAATAAATAAATAAATAAATAAATAAATAAATAACCTGTTACTTATTTATTTATATATCTATTTCAAACCTGTTAAGCCCAGTGACTTTCCTCAATGACTTCCCTCCTTCTGCCACAGAGGAACTGCTCTTGTCTGAATGCTCTCCCTGGCTTTCCTGTGTTCCCCCATCCTGCCTTTTCCTCTCACCTCATCAGATTGGATGAGAGGTTCCTGGGCTCCTTTAGGATAAGAGTTAAAGTCTTTGGCATGCAAACTTAGGTCTTTGAAAACCCTAGAAGAAACTGATGAGTTCAGTAAATGAGTGCCATGGCCAGCAAAGGGGGCCATGTGGGCTACAATCTTAGATGTAGGATTAGCTTCTGGAAAAGCCAGAAGTCTAGAGTTTTTTATTAGTCAATCAACAAGTGTGTGTGTGTGTGTGTGTGTGTGTGTGTGTGTGTGTGTGTGTACACACGTGTGTCTGTCTGTCTTTCCCTCTCTATGAGGAGTGATTTATCTTGTAGTGACCCTGAGAGGAAGAATTTGAGCATGAGGTTCACTCTTTTTCCTGCTGCTCTCCTAGAGCCAGTCTGTCTGCCTTCAGGTCCTGCACAAGCCACCACCACCACCATCACCACCACCACCATCACCACCACCACCATCACCATTACCACCAGCATCATCACCACCATCACCACCACCACCACCATCACCATTACCACCACCACTGTCACCACTACCACCACCGTCACCACCATCACCATCATCACCATCAACACTACCACCACCACCACCACCACTGTCACCACCATCACTACCACCACCATCACCACCATCACCACCACCACCACAACCACCCACCACCATCACCATCACCGTCAACACCACCACCACCACTGTCACCACTGTCACCACTACCACCACAGTCACCACCGTCACCATCAACGCTATCACCACCACCACCAGCACCACCATGACCACCATGACCACCACTATCACCATCACCATTACCATCACCACCACCACCATCACCACCACCACCATCACCACCACCACCACCACCACCACCACCACCACCATCACCACCACCACCATCACCACCACAATAACCACCGCCACCACCTTCATCACCACCCCCACACTGAGGGAACAGGGGTATTATGATTTAGTTTCCATCTGGTTCTTTGATGAAGGAGGAATCCCCTGAGCCAATGCAATGGAGGTTGGGGAGTGTGGGTGCTTAAGTCAGATTGGTGAAAGATTTGAGGAAGTTGTTCAGTACCAATTGTGACTTCCATAAATTTAGGTTGCTGCAATGCTTGTGGTTGAAGTCTGTGTCCCAGGGCCATCAGCACATCTATAAGTAATTGCTTAAATTACCAGTGTGGGACTGAATGCTTGGTCCTGTTTTCTCCCATGCCTTTCATTAGTCAATAAATGGCATATCCCTTCTTCTATGACTCAGGGCAGAAACCACAGAGTCATCCTTTCCCCATCCTCATACCCAACCCATTTATCACTTCTGCTGACCTTGAGCATGCTTTCTCAAACCTGGCCACAGCTCACCTGTACTGCTAGCTCCGTCATCTGAGCTGCTGCTGTACTAGCTTGGTCATGGCTCACTTCTTCCTCTGCTTCTGCCTTTCCCTTCCAGACTGCATTTTCCATCCAGTAGGATGGAGCTCACAAAAAATTAAATGCAGTCATGTCACTCCTCTGATCAAAACCATTCAAAGGCCTCTTGTCTCATGCCTATCTTAGTGATAGTCTGTGAGGGACAGCCTGTGTCTCTTCCTGTGCCAGCCACTCTGGTCTCCTTGCTGTCACCTGCCTGCTTGAGATGATGCTTCAGTTATTTGCTCTCCTTTATGGTATATATTACCATTATATATCAGTCACTCCTTGGGTGGATGGGCAAAATCCATATGCTTTTTGTCCCCAGCCACCTAGAAATGGCATGCTCTTTCTCTCTTCCTCAAAGGACATAGTATAGATGAGCCAGTGCTTCCTCAGAGAAGAGGGATAAGAAGAGGACCTATGTGTAAACTGCAGCTGAAGAGGCCTAGCAAGGCACCATCAGCCTGCTTATTACACAGATAGTGTTAATAATTTATCTCATTTCACCCTGCATTCAGTACGAGGACCATTAGTCTTCAGTTTATTTCACAACATATTAACCTCTACCTACCTCTGTCTACCATTTCCCAGGGGTTGGGAACTTTCTGGAAAACCTCTCTGCTACACTTATGCTAGTCAATAGTAACTAGCTCTTGCCAGGAATCCACAAGGAATCTCAAGTGACAGCCAATGCTGCCTACCTATTTAGGGGACATTCTCCCTCCTTAAAACCTTCAAACGTCCCCCCTCCCCCCATAACGTTCAAACCTTCCCATGTCTGGGCTAGGTTCCTCCTATGGCCCAGACCTTTCCATTTCACTTATCCATCCCTTTAATTCCTAGGGCAAATGTACAATCCAAGTGTTTTCTTCTCACACTGACACTCGGCTAATCACCAGGTTGCTTTTCTGATCTCTGAACTCTGAATTTTCTGCTACTCTTCCTTGGTGTGGATGGTGAACACAGGCCAACCTTCTTCACTGGACTCCAAGGCCTCCTCTGGCAAAGAACTACCATGTCTCCACCTCCAGCCACACCCTCCTGCATGACCCCACACATGCCCCTCCCTGTAGCCCAGATACCCTACAGCCCAGCTCCCCCACTCCACTTTTATCTTTGCCCTCCTCCTCAAAGGAACTGAATTGGCCCTGCCTCCCTGGTACCCACTCCAGCTGACAATACTGCCATGTCATGAGCTTGTGACCACAATGAGAGTTCTCTCCTGGAGTGGGGACACTATGATGCTTGTTCATCAGATACATGGGAACAGTAAGCTGGTTAGAAGCATGGACTTGGGACACACCCCAAACGATGATGGGAAATCAGCTGGTTCTTCATAGAGCAACAAAAAGAAAAGAGCAACTTTTTCTAAGAGGTTGTGCTCACATCTTCCATACGATTAAAAAGGCACTGATTGCCCATGACAAAAATGTGGTTTTTAACCTGGGCTTTCCGAGGTCGGGGGAGGGCTGTTATGCTGGACAGGAAGACTTTTCCAGGCTGCTCCTTCATGTTGCTGTTGCCCACATCCTATTAAAGAATGTGTAAGAGACACAGAAACACGCCCTTAGTCTATGAAATTGACAGACAGAAGGTGGAGTCAGTATCACTGCAGAGCTCAATGAATCGGAGTTTTTAAACTTTTTCTGTGCTTCAGTGCCTGCCATTACTAATTAGTATTCCTGGCTTCTTGGAACGTCAATCACGTCGTCCCTGGAGCAGCCACTGAGTGTAGACATAAGCATGCCCCACTATCTGCTCCTCCCTTTCCCAGAGGTTCCTGTCTCCATCCTAGGCATCTTTTGCCTCCTTATCCTGAGGGATGAGTCTCTTAGTTTTACAGGCTAGCTTCCTGTCTACTGCCTTATTCCCATTTAAGATCATCTCAGACTTTATCTTACAATTAGAATTTCAGAATAGTTTTTTCTTTGTCCATTTTCCAGCTGCATCTCTTGCCTTGAATCTCTTTTTAGAATGAGGCAGGAAATGAGTGAACAAATGAATGATATCTCTCTCCCTTCCCCCTCTCTTCCTCCCCTCTGTGTTTCTTTATCTGTATGATAACATTGTCCCATAACTGCCCATATCTGAGTGAGGCAGTTAGCTATAATCAAATCATTCTTTCCTAGAGACTTTCAAGAATCCCATGTTTCTGATTAAGCCTCTCATAGCAAATGACCTTCTCTGGCACTGACCTACATACTGATCCATAAGACAAAGCCCAATTAGGATGGGCAACAACTTTCAGGCTGCTCCTCTCTGTGCTGAGTAGCTCCGCCTTTTGCTAAGAGCATGCCAGAGAGTTGTAACCTCATTGACCTTTTAGTCATGGGGGTCACTTCCCTTGGCTTCCTGCTATACTCTCTTCCAGATGTGGACTCGACCCACAAGTCCAGCAGGCACCTGGGGAACAACTGCAAGTGACCCAGTTGGTTTATGGTCAGGACCAGCCAACAAAAAAGAAAATTCATAAAACCAAAGTAACTCCTAGGGCCAGGGAGGCAGTTAGGCAGGGCCTCAGTTCAGTCTCAGAGACTCTGCCATGGGGCTGCAAAGATATCAGCTGGACCCAGGGACCTGCAACTCTATAGCAATGCCTTAATCTGCACTTGAACCAACCTCCTGGTCCTCTGCTCCAGTCAGTATCCGAAAGAACATCCTACACAGACTAGGATGGTTTAGCATGGAGGAGGCAGATGTACAGGAGTCTGGGTATCTAAAATGAATTCTCAGCACTGGAAGAAAGGATTGACATCTAAGGGAGGCAGAAGATCAACAAGAGGGGGAACCCTCAAGAGTGACAGGAGAAGCAGTAATTAAAAGAGCAGAATGTGATTGAGGGGGAGGTGTGGCTGGAGGAGGGTAGGTCAGTGTGAGGAACAAGGGGCACACAGGGAAGTGTCTGACAGAAGTGATTCCTAGGTTTTCTGTGGAGAAAAATCCATCTGGAAACAGAAAAGGATGAAACAAGAGTTTGCTGCATTATTTAAAGCTTTCTGTGGAGGAGGGGGTATTCAGGAGAGAGGAGGTTAAAAGAGAGGAGAATGATAGTGCTTTACCAACAGGGAATTAAAGGAATCATAAGGGCTTTTAGAAACGACTCAAGAAAAATAAAAAAGGATGCAAAATGTTGTTAAACTGTGAAATTAATGGTAGCCAAGATACTTGGTTCATTCATTTCATTTTCATGCTTAACAGGAAAAATGAAGGAGGGCAATTGGTACACTTCGGAGTACTGGGGTCCTTGAAAACAAGGTTGCAGAGACCACAGGCAGAGCTGAATTTGAGGCAGTCAGTGTGTCCTAGGATGGGCAGGGCTAGCCAGAAACCAGGCCCCACAGCTGCCACAGTCTGCCTGCTTCACAATGCCGCTTTCTTTACTCTGTATGTTTGGCTTCCTGAATGTTCTACTCTTTCATGGGAGATTCCACATCATGTCCAGAGTCAGCAGAGCCCAAAGATGCCCTTGTAACATGTCATGCTGGCATTAGAAGGCTCTTGTGTGGGTGCTATTGCTTCCTGGCTTTGTGATCTTGGGCTGGCTTTGGAATCTCAAGGAGTGTTATCTGCAATGAAGATGAAACAGATCAATTATGAACAAGTGTTCATCACCACTGGGTCATGCAGGCTCAGTGAATCTAGCTGCCTTGCTTCTTGCCCATGCCTTTGTTCTAAAGGACATCCTGCATGAGGTCCTTGGAATACCCCTGCCTGGGATTTCTATTGTCAATTTTCAAGAGAATACTTAGGTCTAAAACCCCAGGAGAGGTTAAAAAAAAGACAGTAAAGTTTTAATACCCCCTATAACCTAAATGTCCTTCCACCAAGCCACTATACATAGCTAACCATTAACACTCAAGCTCCACCCTCAGAGATGTCTGTGGGGTCCAGATTCACCCCAAGAGACCCTGCAGGTGACTATGAGACACTGCTACTCTGTCATGGGATGGAGGGAGAAAGAGAGAAAGAGAGATTGGAAACAAAACTAAATTTCTAAGCACAGATCAGTGGGATTCCTGAGGTGAACTGGGGGCAGAGTTCTGGGATAGGCCGGGCAGTGGTGGTGCATGCCTTTAATCCCAGCACTTGGGAGGCAGAGGCAGGTGGATTTCTGAGTTTGAGGCCAGCCTGGTATACAGAGTGAGTTCCAGGACAGCCAGGGCTACACAGAGAAACTCTGTCTCTAAAATCCTAAAAAAAAAAAAAAAAAAAAGAAAAAAAAGAATTCTGGGATAAAAAGATAGGAAGTAATTTAATGGGCCCCATATCCCTCTTTGGCCCCTGCATATCTGTGAGTCTGGCAGTGGAGGATGATTTCCAAGTTGCTACCAGATTGTCCTGTGCTATTTTGCTCTAAGTCATTTTTCATTTGCCTATTTCTAAATAACTACACCAGACTCCCTCCCCTCCTCTCTCTCCAGAGATGGTTTCTCTATGTAGTTCTTGCTGTCTTGGAACTTGATCTGTAGATCAGGCTAGCCTTGAACCCAGAGATCTACTTGCCTCTGCCTCCCTAAAGACATGCACCACTGGGCTGCACCAGAATTTTCATTCCTTTTTAACAAGGAGACTTCTATCTTGTGCTTGACAATGGAGATGATATGGAAGATGAGACTAGCACTTCACAAACCTCTAAGCTCTTGCACTTTGCTCAGGTTTTCAGTGCTTTCCCTGTGCTCTAACCTCCGCTCTGCCCATATAGCTGGTGGTGGCCAGTACCAAACTCAGCATTCAAGGCTGTGTGTGTAGCTAATTAGCAAATCATCCTCAGTGTGTCAGGCTCACCAGCCACAACTTCAGAAGAGAATTCTGCTCCCTGAAGATGGGAGAGAGCTGCATTATCATCCAGTTCCCCAATTCACCAAGTATTCAGTGGCAGAAGTGATCGACTCCCACTTGCAACCCTAGCTTAGTGTGCCTGCCTCCCAGAAGGCCATCTGGCCCAACTGAGATCCGTTGAATAGGAGCCTATTACAAATTGCAACCTTGAGGGAGTCATTTGGATTTTCTGATCATATCTACACATCTTTAAGATAGGGACAATTATAGATACCACATGGGACTACAAGAAATATACATCAGGAGGTACAAATACAATATTTTTGTAAACATAGATCTTAGACTAAGGACTATTGACTATTGGTTGGTTATGCATGAAGCACACCAACCCATGCCAATTAAGGATTTTTTTTTTTAAATAAGGTCTCATTCTGCTGCCCAGGTTGGCTGATTCCTCCCACCTCAGCCTCCTGGGTTCAGGAACTTTAAGATATACTCCACCATGCCTAATTCGAGAGATTATTTTTAGATACCTTATCTAGAAGCTGAAATGCAATCTCACCTTTCTTTCTTTTCTTCCTTCCTTCCTTCCTTCTTTCTTTTTTCTTTCTTTCTTTCTTTCTTTCTTTCTTTCTTTCTTTCTTTCTTTCTTTCTTTCTTTCTTTCTTTCTTTCTTTCTTAGCTTGTATTATACCCTGTGCTAACCTCTACCATAGCAGCTTGTTGCTTTACATATTATTAATATTCTACAGTCCCCTGATGACCTCTTCTAGAGTATAGGGTGTTCATCCACTTAACAAGAGATATTCTTCACTCTCCACCTCCCCAGTACATAGCAGGGGGCCTCAATACTTATTTGATGAGTGGGTGGACTGAGGCACTGGATGGCCGGGTGGAGCTGCTATTGGAGATATCAGGTGTGTGGCCACCAGGGGGCAGTCGTGCTCTTCTAAGCAGGACCACTTGAGTCATTGTGGAGCCACTTCTCAGAGGTAGAGTCCTGCAGAAAATTACGGTTAATAAAGGCCAAAGCCTGTGTCCTGAGTTCTCTCTTTGTGTCTGACACCAACTCTGTCCAAAGCAGGCCCATCTACAGTGATGTACTGAGCTCTCTTTCTGCCTGTAGCCTAACAACCTAGAAGACCAAACCAGGTTGCTCCCACTGGGGAAAACTGATGGTCTCGCTGGCAGGATCTGAAGACCAGTGTACATGTACTGCCTACATATGAGTCTATGAGCGGCATACCTACTGGAATTCTCAGATCCCCTTTATGGGGATGTGGCCATTCACACACTGTTACAAAGTGAGCCAACACCAAATAAATGGAGCTCCGGTGCAGAACTAGCCCACCTACTTACTTGCTTTGCGGCTTGGGCAAGCAGTTTCCTTTCTCTGAGCCTCAGTTTCCTCACCTATAATGAGAAGGCTTTGAGAGGTGACTCAGTAGTTAAGAGTGCTGGTTGCTCTTCCAGAGAACCAGGTTTTGATTCGTAGCACCCACCTAGTGGCTCATAGCCATCTGTTAATTCCAGTTCCAGTGGATCGACTGTCCTCTTCTGGCCTTCACAGGTACTGCATGTATATGATGTTCAAACATATATGCAGACAAAACACCCGTACACATAAAATGAGAAACAGGTTAGGGAGAATGAAGTGGACTTTGTACTAGATGACTAAAGCTTTTCAGGCTCTGATACTGATATTCTGTTGATGTCACAGCATATACCACCAAGTCAAAGGCAAGGAATTATTTTTAGATTCCATACCTGGAAGCTACAAGGCCAAACACCCCTCTTCCTTTCCCTTTTAACATCCATCTTATCCTAAACTGACCTCTGCAGCAACACTCACCAATCTATTTTGTAATTGTTGCTTCGCATACTAATCCTGCAGTCCTCTCGTGACCTCTTTTTCCAGTCTCCTGTGACCTCTTCTTCTCTAGGGTACAAACTAACTCAGGTTCAAGGCCTCCAGGTCATGTTGTAGCTTCTCAGCCTAAATTGCAACTTGAATCCTTAGAAAGGTCCTCTGCTAGCTCTGACTTTTTACCGGACAAAATCCAACCTCACTTGACTGAACACTTACAAATGCTGCTCAAAGAAGCTTCTCAATGGCTGGGGGAGGCTGCCATTCAGCTCTCTGTGTGTGGATGTTCACCAGGTAGGGCTGCTTCCAGTGTCTCTCCTTGACCTTAGTTTCCCTCATCTAGTTCTAAGCCCACCAAGAATCCTGTTTGGTCATCTATGTTGCCATTAGTGGGTAGGAAAAGACCATGGATCAGATCCACTTGCCTGGGATTCTGTCAGCAAGCATCATTGGAACCTCTGATTCTTAGAACCTCTTGGGACTCATGCCAGCCCCCAATTTTTCACATCCAGGAGAACCACATGACAACCTACCAAGCATAAGCTTCTGTTAAAAAGAGGGAAGAGATGTTTCTTTATAATCCACCCCACCTCAAAGTAAACCCAGACTTAAGAACAGCTGAAACACGAAAAGTGTGCTTTTAGTGGAACCCAGATGGAAGGCTAAAAGCCCAGGGGACTGTCTCCATATAGGATTCTTGTCTCTGGAATTTTGCCCTCTCTTCTCTGTCTCATCAGGTACATCCCCTCCCAGGCTCTAGGACTGGGTTTTCTGGTCTATTTTTCTATTTCATATCCTCTTGCATTAAGGTCATCTTTCCTCCATTCCCAGACTGGACTGCCCACCTATGTCTTAGCCCCCATCCCCCCATGTCTCCTTCCTCTGTCTCATTTGACAGTCACCCTCTGGAAGACAGATAGAGGGAGAAGGACAGGAGTATTCCTGGTTCTCTGCCTAGCACACAGTGGGCTTTCATGCAGAGAGGGAGGAAGTACACAGGCTTCATTTCTCTTCCCTTTCAAGGCCTGTGTAGAAGGCCTTGCTGCTATGAACCCAGAAGACACAACAACAGAAAAGATGCATTGGCCTCTGCTAAGGCCCATCAGTGGGCAGGAAGGCTACATCCATGTCTGAGCTGTACCTCCAGCTTTTAGCCATGACACTTGGCCTGAGTGTAGCCCCATTCTGTCACTTGGGACCTTCATACATGAGCCCTGATGAATATGCATGGAGGAGTGGGGCCAGGAGTGGAAGGAGTGCCCAGACAGAGTAAAAGGGTATTAAAATCCCACTGGAAGTTCTAGGGGAAGGAGGTTTAAGTGTCCTCCAGACAGGTATTGGAATACATCACCCAGAGCAGATGACACATTGCAGCCTCACTTCCTCAGGAGCCAGGGGCAGCAAAGCAAACTGTCCGATTCTCTGACAGGACACTGTACTTCATAGAGACTGTGGAGAGCAGAACTCAGCCCATAGCCCCAGTCAAGAAAGGTGACTCATTAAAGATCTACCTCTGGGTGGAATTCAGTTAACCTGGAGGGAGAAAATCATTCTCTCTCAACAGAAAGCTCTGAGAGGCATGCCACATGTCTTTTATTAATAAAAAGTGAGAAAAGTGAATCATTATTACTACGCAGTTGTAGTTCATTTGCTAGGCCAACTGCTTCAAAACCTGGGTGCTGAGATAGGGCACCAGAGGGATGAGAGGGACCTTGATATGAACTTCTTGGGAAGTGCCTGTGTAGG
Source organism: Grammomys surdaster (assembly GCF_004785775.1). Classification (NCBI taxonomy): domain Eukaryota; kingdom Metazoa; phylum Chordata; class Mammalia; order Rodentia; family Muridae; genus Grammomys; species Grammomys surdaster. Next base: position 5,945,078 of record NW_021604564.1, on the reverse strand, counting down.
AAGCACCTCAGGCAGCTACAAAGGGAGCCATACCTTTGAGAATCTCAGAGCTTCCAGACTGCACCATAGCCCTGGCACCAGCTCTAGAGGCCAGGTGTCCTTAGGGTAAGGCCCTATCCTCCTGGAAGTGTCCTTCCTTCCTTCCTTCCTTTTTTCTTTCTTCCTTCCTTCTTTTCTCTTCCTTCCTTCCTTCCTTCCTTTTTTCTTTCTTCCTTCCTTCTTTTCTCTTCCTTCCTTCTTTCTTTCTTTCTTTCTTCCTTCTTTCTCTTTCTTTCTTTCCTTCTTTCTTTCTTTCTTTCTTTTTTTCTTCCTTTCTTTCTCTTTTTCTTCCTTTCTTTTAGGAAGACAGAGCTCATATTCCTGTGCTGTTGATTTACACAGTTGTTTTGGGAATTAAATGACATCCTCCATAGACTGTTTCTCTTTCATCAGCAACCCAGGTATGTCATGTGACAGGCACTGTGCCAAGAACATGTGACAAGAATGGATGAAATAAAATAAAATAAAATAAAATAAAATAAAATAAAATTGTAAAACTTTGCCTTCCAGAATCTCACAAACTAGAAATGGCACACAGAGAAGTCTGGAATGATAACAAAATGTACATAGGGGGATAGAATACCAACAGTGCTCCAGAGACCTAGAGGAGAACTTATGCCCATCTTCTTCTTAGTATAGATGATGGGTGAGGGTCTCACCCTTGTAAAGGTTGAGTGGAGGTATTCCACACTCCCCCATGAAGCTATGAATCTTTGTGTACAACCCTGTTAATGGATTTTGATACTGTGATTTGAGTTAAGGGACTGCTGCATATGTGTTATGGCTGTGGCTCCCAGGAAGAATATAAAGGCTGAGGTCAGGGGACTTTGAGCTTTTCTCCAGGTGGCAGTAGCATCCCACCTACCTCTTTGAGCCTTGTACATTGCTCTGTGGACAGACTATCCTCTGATCATTCCCTGAGGTGGGCAAAGACCCAAGTGAGTGATTAGAATAAAATCTCTTTGATTTGTGAGAAGAGAACTCAGGATTTGGAGACTGACTAGTCGGCATTAAGAGGGGGCCATATGAGGAGGGAGCCAGACCAAACATCATATTCCTTCAGCCTTTTAAGGCAAGGACAGAGCTGTGGTTTAGACAAGACACCTCTGCATATTGTTCTGCTAGTGACATTTTCTCTTCTTTGGGGTCTGCCCTTGGTATTTCATGAGGTTGTTCTTAGATGCCAATTTGTCCCAGCCTTAGGAAGCCTGGACCACATCTTCAAAGTAATGACCTCACACTCCTGGGAGTTAAGGAACTGTCACAGAATTAGAGGGAAGACTCTCTCTCTCTCTCTCTCTCTCTCTCTCTCTCTCTCTCTCTCTCTCTCTCTCTCTCTCACCTGGAGGAAGAAGGTTCACAGGAGGCCAAGGTATGGCCGCATTATCATCTGTCTGTTCCAGATCAAGACTGTCCTTCCACTATTCTTTGGTCTGAAACTCAGGAGACGTCTGCTTCTGTGTGTTTTCTTCATGGAGAAGTCATTTTGCTTATATCAGCCTCACAGAAGTAGATCCAAGACTAAACAAAGGGAACCTCCCCCCTTCTGCATTAAGAGAGAAGCTCAGCTCAGGCTAACCGGGCTGCCACTCATGTCCAGGCTCTTGATGACTTCCTGTCCTGTAGACACTGGGTCCCGTTTATTAGTGTGGCTGGCACTGTGGTTAGAGGGACCAGCCCCATCCAGATCCATCTCCAATATTGAATCTGCTCCCTGGGAGAACTAGGGAGAAATCTTTATTTCTTACTTCCAGGCCCTTAATGACTTCTGATTTAATCCACACAGGCCTAAGGATCAATAGTTTTAATCATTTCAAAAACTAGCTCAACTCTGGGAAAAATTATTACCTACAAGATGCTCAGTGCAGCTTAAAGACTGCAATCTCATTATCATTCCATTAGAATCACATTTCAGTAAAATGGAAAGAAATGTTCTCACACACTACCCTGTCCCCAGCTCTATCCCCTCCCTAAAACCTCTAGAATAACTCTGGAGGACAGCGACAGTTTACAACACCAGAGCTGCTGACCCATTCCTGGCATGCATCTGCCGAAAGAGGAAGCTGGCCGAAGCCACTGAAGACCTCACTGCAAATCAGTGCAAATGTCTTTCCAAATCAAGTTAGCAATCCTGGAAAGTTTACTGAAAACAACCCTCCTGTCAAGGTTTGGCTTTTCATAGCTGCAGGGGTTAAGTAACCAACACAGTATAAACCCAGGCAGGCAGAACCCTGTTTTGCCCCAGACCTCAGATACTTTCTGGGATACAAAGGGTTTGAAAATGTCTTAAACTTTTCTAGTTTGTTTATTTTCTGATATTTTCTGATATTTCATGATATTGTCCATACAAGGAGCAGACCCCAGCTTTTGCTAACAAAGTTTTCAAATTTAGGGGACAACATAATTTAAAAAGAAGGGAAGGGGAGATGTTTGCACAGGCAGTGAAGCGAACTTGCACATCAAGGACACACATACAGTGTCGCTTCTCGATCCGACCCACAGAAAGGAGCGACACCAAGCAGAGTTCTTCTCAAAGCAGTTTACTCAGGAACCTTAACAATGTCCAACAAGCCCCCGAGCCTCTCTCTGTCCGCCCTTAAATCCCTCTCCTGCACCACTCAGATACCGCCACATAGGCACTTTCAATAGGTCCAGTGTGTTGCTTGTCAGATGGCCTGATAATGCGTAGCAGCGAGTCTGTGCAGTATAGCCTGCGGACGTGGATCTTCAGGGGTATGTAAGGAAGTCAGGTGCTAGTCATAAGACTTGGCAACCATCCCAGGCACCATTTTGGAATGGCCACCACACCCACTTCCCACAATTCCCCCTTTTATTTATTTATTGGCAGACAGAATGCCTGTCTTAGGTTATGCCTTGTGACAATTTTCCTTACATTGGGAGTCAAACAGCTTTAGTTTGGTCCCTGTCTTAGGTTGGTAACACAGCCAAGGAATCTTACCCGTCACTGACTACTTCTCTAGCATGCCAAGCCACACTTGAGGAGATTGCCCCATCTCCACAGCTGCAAATGCTTGTATAAGCAAGGCCTGACTCCGTGAATGTAGAGCTCTCATATTACATATGCACCAAAACGCCAGGCAACTGATGAGGAGCAGGCACAGGGCAACCCTCTCAATTCCGACCCACTCCTTCAGATGAGACATGGCTTGAAGTATCCAACTGGTCAATCCAGAAGCCAGGGATGCATCTACATGGGTTGAATTGATATGGATGATAGAATGTCGTAGGTCTCTCAGCAGCTTGTCCAAATCCCCGGACCAATTCCCTACAAGAAACTGAGAAAGTCCTTTGGAAAGATCCCTGGCATGGCTTGCATTCTGAAATGGTATAGAGGTGACATATAACCCTGTATACTTCCACTGACAACCAACCTGAGCTAATTCCATAAACATATCTACTTGTTTCTGAACTAAATCAACTCTCTGATTAAGTAAAAGAATGCCCACTTTCAACTGACTGTTAATGCTACCCTGTATGCCCAATGCCTCCATAACTTTGTTAATGCTACCCTGGATGTCCAATGCCTCCATAACTTCTGCAGACAAATTATTTAAAGTGGCTTCAGTCTGGACTGTTGTCGTCAAGGCAACTGCAGCTGCTGTAGCAGCAGTAGCAGACACAGCAATGGCTGTAATGACTGCTGCAGTAATGCCAAAATCTCTCTTTGGTCTAAATAAAGTCATGGCAGAGGGGGCTTCCACAGGCCATGGGACATATCTAGGCATGAGGGCAACCATTGCAAAATGATAAACAGAAGCATTCCAACACATCATATAAAAACAACTATTATTACTACATTTTTAAAAGCTACTATTATACCTACCATTAAACACTACAAAAACAAAAGGAGGCCACACACAAACCGGTGTTGGCCCAAATGAAACATTAACTCCTGGCCTCAACAATTCTACAGAGCTTTCAAAAACACTACTACCATTCCAACTAAAACTAGCATTACCCATGCCCCCACCAACTAACACAGCCATAGGTGAAATATCCATGCAGCTTCCATTTACGCCACACAAAAGCCAAATATCATAGGGATTACTTGATGTAACCTGTGTAGGATTCTGATAGGTCCAATTATATCCTGTAAAGGTATCATTATGGCTTGTTCCTATATAGGGAGAAAAGGTATAAGCATCCTTCACTGCCCACCCCCCTGTGTGATCGACATCCTGTCCATGGTGGTATAGCATCCCTGCATCCCTTGTAAAAGGGGGCCCATCTAGGCTGAGCAGGATTGCTGCTATTACCTCTAGAGATGAAAGCAGACCAAATTCCTCTCAACCAGGTTGCATTTGCCCTTGTGGTACTATTAAAGGGCAAATCAAACCAAGCTCTTGTTTGATTATACAATTGAACACAAGAGCTATCTTGGGAAATAGTAGTCACTAATTGAAAACATGACACCCCTGGTAACCGTAAATCCTGGAATCCTGTACGGGGGCAATCTCTCCATCTCACGGCAAGTAGGGTAATTGCAAAGAAATATTACTAGAAAAAAACCTAGGAGAAACTTGTGCAGAATGCATCAAAGATAAAGGTTTAGGAAAAACAAACAAAATACCCCACCACAATTCATTGCTTCTTATCATTTGGAGTAACCACATCAGCAGGAGTGCTTTCAAGGCTATCATCCTCTTGATTCTCTGATTGCACAGTTCTGGTAAGCCACTCGGTGACCCAAATTGGTTGCTGCTGATCCTGAGAGAACACACAAACACAACCTCTCGCCCAAACCAACACAGGATCTGGACCATTCCAACGACCTGTCATGATATCCTTCCACATTACCATGCCTTTGTTTGAAGAATCAAAATCACTATGGTGATCAGCAGCAGAGCACCCCTGCTTAACTTCAGTTAAAAATTTCAGGGTAAAAAGGGCTATGGCCAACCTCTCTCTGGGTGATTGGCCAGAGGCAATTCCCCCCCATTTGTTTAAAAAGGCATTTTTTCAGGGTACAATGAGCACGCTCAATAATACCCTGTCCTTGAGGATTATAAGGTAGTCTGTGACCTAGGCAGACAGCCATCATGTTGCAAAAGCTTGCAAAGGAAGCAGAGGTATATGCTGGCCCATTATCAGTTTTCAATTCTTTTGGCATATCCCAGGCTCCCCAAGCCTCAAAGTAATGTGCAATGACATGACGTGCTTTCTCGCCTGAATGTACAGAGGCAAACATCACCCCTGAAGCAGTGTCAATGGAAACATGAATATATTTTAGCTTCCCAAATTCAGAAAAATGTGTAACACCCATCTGCCACAGATGCAAAGGGCACAAACCATGGGGATTAACCCCCACACTGGCCTGCAGTATCAAGGGGGCACAAGATTGACAGGATTTCACAATATTTCTAGCATCTGCATGAGAAATACCAAAACAAGAGGACAAAGTCTTAGAATTTACAAGAAACTGTTTATGAAGACTTTGAGCCAAATCAATGGGATAGGAAACCAGAAAAACTAGACAAGCCTTAGAGGTTTTATCCATCACATAATTTCCTTCAGCCAGTGGCCCTGGTAATCTAGTATGGGCGTGAATATGCTGAACAAAAAAGGGAAATTCTCTATTCCAAATAAGTACTTGTAATTTAACCAATAACTCTCCAATGGTGAATTTAAGACTAATTTTTCCAACTATCTACAAATGTTTTAGAACATTGACCACATATTGACTGTCTGATATTAAACTAAAAGAACATTTAAACTGATCAAAAACTTTAATCACAATTTGTAATTCAATAACTTGCGGAGAAGCTGGCAGAAATTGTATAGCCACTGGCTGAGAGCCAGCAACTAAATATGCCCCGCACCCAATCTTGGAGCCATCAGTAAAAATGGTAGGACACTCCATAAGCGGGCTTGTATGAGTAACACGAGGAAAAACTACAGGGTGTACACTAATCAATTGCAAAATGGGATCTTTTGGAAAATGATTACCCATGGAGTCATTAAAGGTGCATCTTAAAATAGCCCAATCATCTACTGTGGCTGTTAATACCTCAATTGAGAAGAGGAGTATGGTACAATCAGGCTTTCTGGCAGAATGCCAAAATGTTGAATACATTGTTGTATTCCCAGCATAGCTAATTGAGCCACGGAGGTTGGGAAATGTGTCAATGTTTTAGCTGGGGAAATCTTAGGATGTATACAAAGTAAAGGGGCTTCTTGCTGTAATACTCCTGTAGGCTGACACTCAGTAGGCAAGATGCATAGTAGGATGGCTTGGGCTTCATCTCTACGTTTCAGGGCCACACTCTGTATACTTTCTTCCACCAATTGTAATACCCTTTTTGCCTCATCAGTAAGTTTTCCTGGGGAATTCAAATCTGGATTCCCAGGCAAAATATCATACAAGGGTTGCAACTGTTTATTGGATAGAGAAAGATAAGATCTAATCCATTGGATATCCCCCAGCAATTTCTGAAAATCATTCAAGGTATGTAAGCTATCCATACGAATCTGAACCTTTTGAGGTGTCACTTGTTCTGATGAAATCCTTGTTCCTAAATAATTTACCACTAAATCCTTTTGTACCTTTTTGGGAGCCACAATCAAATGCTTTCTTTTTAATGCTAAAATAACAGAGCCATAAACCTCATCAAGTAACTGTTCCGTAGGGGCTGCAATAAGAATATCATCCATATAGTGATAACATTTTATCTTTGGAAATCTTTCTCTAATTTCTTTCTATGCAGCATCAACATACAGCTGGCATATAGTGGGACTGTTTGCCATCCCCTGAGGCAATGCAACCCACTCAAATCTTTTATCTGGTTCTGCATGATTTAAGGAGGGAACCGTAAAGCAAATCTAGCTGTATCTTTATAATATAATGGGATTGAAAAGAAACAATCTTTAATATCTAAGACTATTATAGGCCACCTTTTAGGTGATGCTGAAGGTAAGGGTAATCCTCTTTGTACTGGTCCCATGACAATCATCTGTTTATTAATCTCTCTTAAATCATGTAAGAGTCTCCATTTTCCTGATTTTTTCTTAATTACAAAAATTGGAGTATTCCAGGGGGATGTTGATGGTTGTAAATGTCTCAATGACAACTGTACCTGTACTAAAGTATGGACAGCCTGTAACTTATCTGAGGGAACTGGCCACTGAGCAACCCACACAGGCTTCTCAGATTTCCACGATATGGGAAGACTCTCTTCAGTGGCCCCTAAGAAACCCCCCCATCCTATTTTGCTTGTGATGAACAGGGATAGAAGTTGTTCATCCCTATAGCTCTCTTCCCAGTCCTTTTCCTGGGATATAGCCCATACCAGACATGATATTATGTGACTGTGGGCTGTATCCTCTCTCATTAGTCAGCATAAAACCCATTTCTTGCATAAGATCTCTTCCCCACAAGGAAACGGGAACTTCCAGAACATAGGGTTGGAAAGTCCCAGAATGCCCTTCTGCATCCTTCCAGTGCCAGAATCGAGAGCTCATTTCTGGCTCTCGAGCATATCCCAGTCTTCTCAGTAATTGAGTAGATTTCTGTCTGGGACATCCAGAGGACCAATCTTTGGTGCTGATTATGCTGCGATCAGCACCAGTGTCTAGAAGGCCAGAAATGGATTTGCCTTCAATAATTAAATTAAATAAGGATCGTGAATCAAGATTCAAAGAACAGAAAATGGTGGAGGTTCCTGTAGAACCAAAGCCTTTGGCCCCCCGCTCAACATCGGTAGCAGGAAACTGATCATGGCAGCTGGACAAAAGCAACAGCTGAGCTAGCCTATCTCCTGGGAAGATGGCTGATATCCCTCTAGGGGAGGATACTATTACTTTCACCACTCCAGTATAATCCAGATCAATCACTCCAGGGTGGATCATCAAACCTTGCATAGTAACTGAACTTCTCCCCAACACCAGTCACCAGCTGGTTCCTGTCACCATGATCCTCACTTGTAACACATGCCCCATTTTATATGGAAAGCCATGTGTATAGTCTGGAGGTGTCAAGAATACAAGTACACCCCAGTGTTTAGTCCTGAAGTCTTGACCTTGGTGACTGGCCAAAGGTCCACCAAATACATGTGGTGTAAAGCAGTGAAGACCAGCTTTCCACCACACCTTGTCTGTGCCTTACACGCTGTTCTGTGCATGCTAGGTGATCACAACAAGTCAAGCAAACAACTGTGTAAAGACTTCTTAGGACTTATGCCCTCCATACTGGAGTTGTTGAGTAAGACCTGGGGAGACTGTCCTTCATGGAAACTGGTGGCCAGCAGGAAGTGCTGTCGATTTACATGGCAGGCTAGGCCCAACACTCACCTTTTTTCAGCTTAGGAAATTGGAGGCTCTGATTGGTGGTCCACTACTGGCATCCACAGGAGACACCAATGTTGGCCAGGTTGACACTTGGCCAGCAGAAGGTACTGGCCACCTAGGAGATGGAGCTATATGAGTTTGCACAGGCAGCGAACGCTGCCATCGGACCTGATGTCTTCAAGCTAGGAGGTGAGGATCTGGGCTCAGAGCTCATACTCCCTGCAGGTAGTAGCTCCTGCTTCAACATCCCTGTGGCCTGCCTCCCAACTCTGAAAAGCCACAGTCTTTACAAGAGTTTTCAATGCAGTGGGCCACTGTGCAAGCTCTTGGTCTTGGGCTGTCCTTATTGAGAAAGACTCTATTCCTCTTTCAATCTTGTACTCACTGATGTCTTTACATGTTCATAAGACCATAAATATATCATTACACCCAGATGAAGCAACAGGAATGCAAAAGGTGTTTGGTCACTTCTTGTATCAATGTTGGGGTCAGTTTTGTGGAATAAGCAATCTCTCTCTTGGAGGATATTCAACCTCTGCAGTACAAGGTTACTAAGAGTTTTCACATGGATCCTACCCTGTCTACCATATTTTATATTTCAATAACCTGTGCCCTCTCTGGATGATTTAGTTAAGGGTTTGTCAGATTTTTCCATCCATTCAATCAACCAGTTCTTTGTTTCTTTGCATTTTGATTCAACCTCTAGTCACCGGTTTAGTAGGTTGTGTTTCTACCTCCACACCCACAAGTAGAACAGACACAATATCCAGGTAAGGAACAAATAATGGAAAATGGACTCCCAAGGCAACTGAATAGGCATGGCCACCACCATTCACATGCATATTTGCTCTTTCATTTTGAAAATTGCTCTGTCACTGACAGGACATGAACCTTAAGATGTCTGAGAGCCTAGAAGGAATTTTCCCACTCAATCCTACTTATGTGGATTCTGAAGAAGTTGATAGAGAAGCAGACAGCAGGAGACCGGGGAAAGAGGATGGAAGGAAAAAAGAAGGAGGAGTATTTGGTGAAAGGGAGCACAGGTTAGGAAGAGAGGAATCCTGTGGAGACTTAAGGTACCACAGGGCAGCTTTATGATAAGTCCTTCAGTGTCAATGCCACTAACATGGTCCTTTGTGTCTTCTTTCAAGGGCTGATCATCTGGCCCAGGCCAGTGGTTACTAATCCATGGGTCTGTGTTCACCCTGGTGCAGCATAACTGTTGCAGGAGGGAACCTGGCCAGAAGAAGCACTGTGCACAACTTGTTACCTGTCAGACACCTCCATCAGCTAGCACCCAACCTCTGTACACCTGATCAATAGAATGTGAGTAATTAGCTCCCCACCCTTTGACATCAGCGTTCCCAGTGCACTAGTGCATGGACAGAGAAGCTGTACACGTAACCATCATCCCATGAAGACACAGCTAACTGCAGTTAAGGTAAGAGAGTCACATTTCACACCTGCCTAATTAACTTCCCATGCCGTGGCAACTGGCTCAAACAGGTGGGATATGCAGTGACAGTGTTTTCAGCCACTAAATATCCAAGACAACTATGACAATGTAACTAGAAGCCATGGCCCAGTGTGGAGTGCCATGGTGTTTAGGGAGTATCCTTTCTATGAGCTTTTCTACTATTTTTTCTTGGATTGGGAAAGCATCTAAGCAAGCAATGAAAAAGTTTTGTGGCCTTACTCATGAGGTCTGGGAGGTGGTAGCAATTTCATGTCTGTGAAAACTGATATCTCATTATCTATTTCCTGTCATGGTACCAGGGATATTCTGACTGAGTATTCTGGAAACAGAGAGCCTGAAGCATATGTCTACCCACTTCCCCTCAAGGTAAAGGTTGCCTAACCTGAGGCAAAGTGAGAGAAGCCTGTTCCTCAGAGACAAGGTAACAGATTCCAATAGGGATCCCAGTCAATAGCCAAGACCAGATCCTCATAACAACTCTAAAGCACAAGGCCTCCTCTGCATTGAAATACTGGCTCAGCAAAGAACATGGTTACTTCTATTGCCCTTTGAATCACCAGGTTCACAGTACAGATGTTAACACAAGTCACAATACATTCTTTTTCAGCTAACATTACTGGATTGACTGGATTCATCATCGTAGAAATTAATAATGACCAATTGTCTTCCTCAGTTTATAATTTTCCACAAATCCAATAAATTCCACAATACAGAAAATATACTCATTCTCCAGATAATTATGCTTCTTGTACAGAGTTTCAACACCATATTGGCCATCACAAAGGTCCATATATTTTCTGGTCTATAATATGCTCATGAGAGATACCATGAAGTAAAAATCTATCCATCAAAATTTCCCTTCTTGTGGCAGGGATGAGTGCTCACTAGACTAAATATTTGTTCTGAAAACATGAGCAGACGAGCTGAGATCTAGTGAACAAATAAAACCCTTGCATCACAATGTTACCTATAACATCGTGTCTATGGTGATAGAAGGAGATAGAGCCTTTTGTAGCCCCATGCAGAATGGTCTAGCCACATTTCTCACCTCCAGCTTAAAGGCAAATGTCTCAGAAAGCAAGGTAAAAATAACACTTGAGATTCTTTACTACTTATATGAGAACCAACACATTCAAGTGCTCCAGACATACATATGAAGTTATAAACCTGTACCTAGGCAAATACACAGAAGAGGTACCAAGAAAGGAAGAGAGAAAAACATCGATGAACATTTTATCTTTCATAATGATGGTTGTACTGGCTGGTTCTGTGTGTCAACTTGAAACAAGCTGGAGTTATCACAAAGAACAGAGCCTCCCTTGCAGAAATGCCTCCACAAGATCTAACTGTAAGGCATTTTCTCAATTACTGGGCTGGTAGTCCTTGGTTCTGTTAGAAAGAAAGCTGAACAAGTTAAAGGAAGAAATCCAGTAAGTAGCATCCCTCCATGGCCTCTGCATCAGCTCCTGCCTCCAAGTTCTTGCCCTGTGTGAGTTCCAGTCCTGATTTCCATTGGTGATGAACAGCAATGTGGAATCTAGGTCATGATGCTTTGTATAGGAATAGAAGTTATAACTAAGACAATGGTTCTTTTGTGTAAGATGTGCTTCTTAACCCATGATTAACATGATTTTCGTCCAGCAGCATTCAAGTGAAAGGCTCATGCATAGCTGCATTTAACTTGATTTTTATCTCATCAGATATGTCTTGCACAGAGCATGCACTGGCTGCAAGCTGTATCTGTTCTTAAGAGTTGCAGGGTCAAGCCTCTCAGATGACAGTTATACTAGGCATCTGTCTGAAAGTACAGCAGAATATCTTTTATTGTGTCAGGGGGTAGGCTCTCATGGCATGTCTCTCAAGATAGGTCAGTCATTGGCTAGCCTTTCTTTCTATTTCTACTCCATTTTTACAGCTGCACTTCTATTAGGATAGGCATTTGGTGAGTTGAAGTTTCTGCAGTTGGGTTGGTGTCCCACTCCCTTCACTGGAAGCCTTTTCTGGTTACTGGAGATGGACATTTTGGGTTCATACTCACCATTTCTAGAAGTCTTAGGTAGGTTCCCCTCATTGTTTGCTAGAAATTTCCATTTCCTTAGGTTTCTAGCTTGTCCCAAAGACATATCCTACCATTACCAATTCCAGTTCTCTTTCCTGGTACCCTCTTCCTCCATCCTTATCCCACTAGATTATTCCTGCTCTTGTCCCCACCTCTCCCTCACTCTGTTCCTTCTCTCGACCTACCCCTGTTGTTTATCCTATTTGTCTTACTTAATGTGTTCAAGTGTCCCCACTTGGACCCTCTTTGTTACTTAGCTTTTGGGGTCTGTGGATTATAGCGTGTTTATCCTGTACTTTACAGCTAACACCCACTTGTAAGTGAATACATACCATGTTTGTCTTTCTGAGTCTGGATTACATCACTCAGGATGATATGTTCTCTAGTTCCATTCATGTGCCTGCAAATTTCAGGGTCTCCTCACTTTTATTAGCTGAGTAATATTCCGCAGTATAAATGTGCCATAATTCCTTTATCCATTGTTTAGTTGAGGGACATCTAGGTTGTTTCCAATTTCTTGTTATTATGAATAAAGCTGCTATTAACATAGTTGATCAAGTGTTCTTGTGGTATGGTACAGCATCTTTTGGATATATGCCGAGGAATGGTATAGCTTGGTCTTAAAGTAGAACTCTTCCCAATTTTCTGAAAAACCACCAGAATAAAGTGCTTGTACAATTTTCCACTCACATCAGCAATGGAGGATTGTTCTCATTGATCTACATCCTTGCCAAAATCAGCTGTCAATTGAGCTTTTGCTCTTAGCCATTCTGTTGGGATCTCAAAATCATTTTGATTTGCACTTCCTTATGACTATAGATATTACACATTTTTTAAATGCTTCTGGACTATTGCGTTTCTTCTGTTGATAGTTCTCTGTTTATATCTGTACCAAATTTTTAATTGGGATATTTAGTTTATTGATGTAAAATTTCTTAAACTCTTTATAAATTTTAGATATCAGCCCTCTGTCAGATGCAAGATTTTTAATGATCTTTTTCTATTCCACAGGGTTCCATCTTGTCCTTTTGTCAGTGTCCTTTGCCTTACAGAAGCTTTTCTGTTTCATGAGGTCCCATTTATTAATTGTTGATCTTAGTGCCTGAGCCATTAGTGTTCTGTTCAGGGTATTGTCTCCTCTACCAATGAGTTCACAGCTATTCTTCACTTTTTCTTCTATGAGATTCAGTGTATTCCACTTAATGTCAAGGTCTTTGATACACCTGGACTGGAGTTTTGTGCAAGATGATAAAAATGATTCTATTGGTATTCTTCTACATGAAGACATCCACTTAGAACAAAGCACTATTTTTGGAGATGCTTTCCTTTTTTCCACTTTATAGTTTTGGCTTCTTTTCAAAACTCAGGTCCTGATTATGGGTGTTTATTTCTGGGTCTTTTATCCAATTCCACTGAAGAACCTGGTTTTATGCCAATACCATGTGATTTTTTTATTACTCCTGCTCTACAGCTCTACAGTACAGTTTGATGTCAGAAATGGTGATATCACAAAATGTTCTCTCATTTAAAGGATTGTTTTAGGCATCCTGGGTTTTTTGTTTTTCTATATGAAGTTGAGAATTGTTTTCTCAAAGTCTTCTAAGGAAGACACTTCATCATTACTGTCCTATAGGATCCTTGTCTGATTTCTCATAGCATTTTCTACATCTCTTGGGACAGAGATTGGTAGTTGGAGCATTATTGA
>NW_021604564.1:5866122-5931484 GCF_004785775.1 Grammomys surdaster | reverse complement strand
AAGGCAGGAAGGCAGGAAGGCAGGAAGGCAGGAAGGCAGGAAGGCAGGAAGGGAGGGAGGGAGAAAGAGTAATAGATTTACCTTGTAATATGTAATTGATCACTAGTATTTCTAATTAGCAGAAGTTACCAAGGAAAATGTGTGTATCTGACAAATTCCTACCTTTGAAACTTCCATATCTTGTGGATTTGTTATTCAGTAAATTCTGACATTGTGGAAAGACACAAGTGTTTCTTTGTGTACTTAGAAAATACCCTCTCTTTAGGAGGGTATAATTGCCTGTGAGCACCCTGCACTTAGTTTAGCTGACCCTTGAGAGACAGCTGCTCATTGTTCTTTATGTTTATGTATTCAAAGGGGTACAGGATTGGAGGCTAAGTTGCTCTGGGTGGCAGTACGTCTAGAGCTGAATTTTCAACTTTTTTTTTCCTGCTCTTGCCAAATGCTTCTGGGTATACCTTTGATAAATTGCATACAAGAAATCCCAGTCCTTGGGGGGAATTCCTTGACTAGGCTCTAGCAGGTTACCTTTGGTGTTGTATAAACTATGTGATATTATTGAAGCATATTGATGCAATTCTTCAGGTCTGCTGAAGAGAAAGCTTACCACTCTTCCTTCAAAGGAAAGTGAGACAGTTCCCTAATAAACAGAAATGAAAAGAAGTTACTAAAAGTTTTTAAGTCCTATGGGAAAAACAAAACATGTTCTACATCATGCTGGGCATCCTGAGTTCAGACAGCTCTGGGGGCTGCAGATAGGAGAGCAGCTGTGTTAAGTTACAGGGCCTGTAGCATACATCATGTCCACAACTATCTCTTAGACACAGAATTGATAACAAGCCAGCCCTACTATGGTTTTCCCTTCCATTCTCCTGCTAGCTGCAGAATAAATTCATTCTACCTACCCTTTGTGTGTATAGTCCAGTTCTACTTGTGTGGAGCATCACTGATGTGAAATCCAGAAATTTTCCTGGTGGTAGGGTTTGATAGTTCTTCTGACTTTATACATCCCATCAACAGAGAGGAAAGCTCATATGAACAATTTCACATAGGTTACACACCACAAAAAGGAATGTGCTAGAGCTCAACCGAGAAAACAGACATAGCAGATTTCCAAGGACTGACTAAGAACCTGCTCAGGCTCTGGCTGCAATGACAGGGCTATTGAAGCTGATCTGGACTTTTGGAATGCTGATTCTATGAGCTCCACCTCTTTTCTTGCTCTACTCCAGCCCTGATGCAGTGAGTACCAAGAATCACCTATCATGCTGATGAGGAGTTAACAAGAATACTTGTGTTTGGTAAACACAACGGGCTTATAAGACATAAAATAGAACCCCTCACAATTACTTTGGTTATCAGGATGGAGCTGGATCTGGCAGGAACAAGGATCAACTAGTCCTACAGAGCTTCAACTTTGCCAACTTAAAAACAGACATAGATGAGAACATTAAAAAAAAATACTGAAAAGAGAAATAGCCCACTTAGAAAGATCGATGAACTCTTAGACAGAAGTTGTGTTACAAAATAGAAAAGGGTTACACTTATTATTCTTACAGCAAGGAGCACTATGTGCTGCCCTGAAAGAGGAATGCTATTTTCATGTAAATCATTCTGGGGTGATCTGGGACTCACTGGCTAGAGTAAGGGAAAATTTGACAAACAACAGGAAGAAAGATATGCAGTTCATTGATGGTTTGAATCATGGTTTAATAGTAACCATTCTATTGTTTCCACCCTCTATCCCCTTTAGCAACAGCCAGGCTATAATAGCAGAACCAAGGTTCATAGAGATAACCTAAGACATCCTGCAGAGAATAGATAACCTGACCATTCTGTTTGTCAGGTGGTTCTGGTCTCATGTTCCATTCCTGGAGATTACTCCAGAAATTCAGTTTTTAAAATATTAACTTGTTGACTAAAATAGAAATTCTCCAAGTTTGCTGTAACCACAATGAAACTCTGAACACTTAGAGTTGGGTCCTGACTCTGACCCACTGTCACAGTAAGAGTCTGAGACACCTTGAATGGGAGCTCTTAATAAAGACCTTTATGTGTTTTACATTGGAATTGGCTCTTCAGTGGTCTTTGGGTACCTGTAACATGGACATAAAAGTAACACTAACATTAACGGTACCTGCATGCGCATGTTGCTGTGAAGTCACATTCTCACCAAAAATGGAGAAAGGCCTCTTTGGAGGAACAACAGAAAGTGATAGGAGCAGCAAGGCACCCACCCTGTTTTTCTTGATTTTCTTTTTGGTTTGTGTGTGTGTGTGTGTGTGTGTTTTCCTTTTTTTTCTTTTATTTATTTTGTTTTCTTTTATTGGTTATTTTCTTTTTTATTGTTTAGTATTATTTTTATTGGATATTTTCTTTATTTACATTTCAAGAAAGGCATATATAGCTTGATCATGCTAGCCCTTTTTATCCTAGGAATACTTTTATTCCTGCCTATCTTGTTAAAGCTTGTCTTTACCAACAACAGCATGTTGGCAGCCAAAGTACATGGCTTGAGCCTGAAAATGGACCCCCAGACAGAGTTATTAAATTAACAGGCTGGCAAGCCAAGGACGAGTAAGATCCTCCACAGAGCCTTACCAACCTAAGACAGAAGTGCATTGCATTTGATAATGCATATTCCATGATGGGTAAAGAAGGCATTCTTGTCAGAATGACCTAACACAGGCTCAGTCTTGTTAATGAACTAAAAAGAGGGAAGATACAGACAGCCTTTGGGGCTGCTTGGCAAGAATATAACATGGGCCAAGGACAAGGAAATGGGCTGCTTGAAAGGAATTTGACATTGACCAAGGACAAGGAAATGGACTGCAGGCAGGAATCTGACATTAGGCTAGAACGAAGAAGTAAATTCAGACAGGAATCTAAATTTTAGGCTAGAACAAGGAAATAGGCTTCAGACATGAACATGACTTTGGGCTAGGACAGGGAAGTTGGCTCAGATAGTTTGGTCATCCTGAGCAGCCCTTAGAAACAGTGACCACCAGAGTGGTCAGGGAACTTTGATTATTGCCTTGCTTGTTCTTTGACTATTTGTGTTTATTGTCTTGCTTGTTCCTTGACTATTTGCATCTATTGTATTGCTAGACCCTCAATCTATAACTGACCTTAATACATGCATGCAATTAAAATGGTATAAAAGCAAAAAGGAGGAGGGGGAATGGGATAAGGGGTTGTAGGGAAGAGAAATGGGGAAAGGGGATGACATCTGAAATGTAAATAAATAAAATATCTAATAAAGAAAAAAGTCAAGAGTTAAGAAAATAGAAATAAAAATGACCTCATGGACTTTCAAATTACTTCATCTTATCTTCAAGAGCAAAAGTTGTCCTTATTGTCTAACCCTGATCAATTCAAGCTCTGATGTATTGGGACTAAGCCAAGTCTAGAATTTCCCCCACCCTAAATGCCAACAGGGAAGCTGCCCTAAGGGATTACTGCAAACCAGCCTGTGTTGAGGCCAGTTAGAATTTCTAAAGAAGATGAACTGAGGGCAAGGTTTGGTTGACCCATGGCTTAGGGGACCTTACATGTTGAAGAGATACAACATTCTCCTGAGACAGGGAGGAAAGAAGACACTAGATATGTCTGCAAAGAGGGGGTCAGGGTATGGACTTGACATGGGATTCAAGGAAATTTGGCTGGTCACAGAACTCAACAATAGGTGGAGCTAGTTTCTATGTGGTTAGCAATAATAGTTTACCTAAACAAGTTGGTAAGTGCTGAGAAGTAGCTACAGTCCTAGACTATGTTCATGACAGTGGAAGGTGAAAAACATGTGCTATGCAGGATACTAGACCTAATCTCTGTACTTTCAATCAAACATAAAGAAGAATTAAGGACACTGAACCATTGGAAAGTATGGGACATATGTTAGTCTGCAGTGTAAATCTCTCTCTCTCTCTCTTCTCTCTCTCTCTCTCTTCATGTACATATTTACATCCCAAATGTTGCTCCTACCCCCATTCCCCTTTCATATATTTCCTCCCTGTCCCCTTTGCCTCTGAGAGGACAAGTCCTCCATATCCCCCCACCTTGGTGCATCAAGTCTCTGAAGAATTAGGCACATATTCCACAGAGATAAGTCCTAGTAGCTCTCTGCACATATGTATCAGGGGCCTTGGATCAGCTCATTGGTCAGTGGTTCAGTCTCTGGTTGCTCCCACAGTTAGTAGATACTATTGGTCATCCTGTGGGGTTGCCATCTCCTTGAAGGTCTTAAATCTTTCCCATGACTCTTCCACAGGGATCCCCAAACTCTTGCCAATGTTTGCCTATGAGTATCTGCATCTGTCTCAGTCAGCTGCTGGGTAGAGCTTCTCAAAGCTCTGCTGTGCTGGGCTCCTATCTATAAGCAAAACAAAACATCATTAATAGTGTAGAGGATTGGTGCCAATGAGATGTGTCTCAAAATGGGCCAGTCATTGGTCAGACATTTCTTCAATCTCTGCTCCATCTTTGTGCCTGCTTTTCTTTTAGACAGGATCAATTTTGGGTCAAAAGCTTCATAGGTGTGTTGGTGCTCCCATCTCTCCACTGGGGAGTCCTGTCGGGTTCCTAGAAGTGATCTCTCTTCAGGTTTCATATCTCAATTGTTAGACATTTTTGGTAAGGTTATCTGTATTGTCTCCTGAGAGCCTCACCCATTCCCAGTCTCTGGAACTTCCTAGAGAATCCCTCTATCCCTGACTCTTGGTAGCTGCATATTTTCATTTATTCTCCTGGCCCTCTTGTCCCTCCTAATGCTAGATCCATCCTGCCCCTCCCCATTCCCTTAGCCTTCCACTCATGAGCCCAAGTCCCTTCTTCCGTCTATCTCCCATGACTATTTTGTTCCCTTTTATAAGTGGGATTCAAGCATCCTCACTTGGGACTTCCTTCTTGTTTAACTTCTTAGGATCTATGGGGTGTATCATCAGTATTCTGAACATTTTGGCTGATATACGCTTTTCAGTGAGTGCATACCAGGTATGTCCCTTTGGGTCTGGGTTACCTCACTCAGGATGGCATTTTCTAGTTCCATTCATTTGCCTGACAAATTCATGATATCCTTGTCTTTAATAAATAGTATGCCATTATGTAAATGTACTACATTTTCCGTATGTATTCTTCAGTCGAGGGACATCTGGGTTGCTTCTAGTTTCTGGCTATTACTAATAAAGTTGATATAAACATAGTGAAACACCTGTCCATGAGGTATGGTGGAGCATCTTTTGGGTATATGCCCAGGAATGGTATAGCTGAGTCTTCAGGTAGAGCTATTTCCAATTTTCTGAGAAACTGCTAGATTGATTTCCAGAGTGGTTTTACAAATTTGTGTACCTACTAGTAATGGAGGAGTATTCCCCTGTCACCACATCCTCACCAGCGTTATTTCATCTTAGCCATTCTGATTGGTGTAAGGTGGAATCTCAGGGTCGCTTTGATTTGCATTTTTCTGAAGACTAAGGATTTTGAACATTTCTATAAGTACTTCCTGACCATTGGAGATTCCCCGGTTGAGGATTCTCTGTTGATTCTGTAGTTCATTTTTTGTTTTATATTTTTCCTTTGGGACTCTTAACTACTTTTCTTTATATATTCTGTATATTAGCCCTTTGTTGGATGAAGCCATTCTTGCTTCTCCTAGTAAGAATTATTTCTTTAGATCACCTGGATATTTTTTAATTGGGTCCTTTGGTTCATTGCCTCTTTGCTTTATGAGTTTGAATATTCTGGATCTTAATCCTCTTCCAGATCTACAGCTGACAAAATCTCCATCTGTGGTCAACCCCTCCTTGTGGTGAATTGTTTCTTTAGCAGTGCAGGAGCTTTTTAGTTTTATGGAGTTCTAGTTATCAATTGTTGGTTTAAACTCTTGGCTCATGGAGTCTTGTTCAGAAGGCCTTTTCAAAGACCTATATTGTGTCAGATACTGGTTAGGTGTTCTAGCTCCTTTAGCATTTCAGGCTTCAGATTGTAACTTTTGATCTAATAAGATCTAACTTTGGTGCAGGTAATAAATATGGGATTAATTTCATTCTTCTGCATGTGTATATCTAGTTATACCAGTCTCATTTGTTGAATACACTGTATATTGTCTAATGATATTTTTTTGCCTCTAATATTACTGTAATTAAATGCACTTCTGTTTGGATCTTCTATTTTATTCCTTTGGTCTACATGTCTGTTTTTGTTCAGTGCCATATTGTTTATATTAATATAGCTACTTATCTTGAAGTCTTTACTAGTGATCCCTCTAGTATTCTTTTTGCTCTAGATTATGTTGACTATATGAGGTATACTGTGGTTCTATAGGAATTTTATGGGCTTTTTTCTCTACTATTTTTGTGAAGACTATTGCATGCATTTTGATTGGGCTAGCATTGAATATGTAAATAGCCCTTGATACAACGTTCATTTTCGCAGTGTTAATTTATGAATCCATTAACATTGGTCACTATCTGTTACAAAAAGAGAATGTTTCCTTGATGAGGGCTGAGGGCTGAGGACTACACTTATCTGTGACTATAAGGACAAAGTTTAAACTATAGATGGGGATTGTGTTGGTTTAGTACAATGGAGATTGACTGTAGGTTCTTCTCCATGCCATTGTTAGACAAACATTTTTAGATGATAGATTCATTTCACTTCAAAAAAAGATTAGTATATTCTGTATATTTTCCTCTATACAAAGAATTACTTGTGTTAACAATATACCTGTCTTTGAATGGTGCTACCTGTTAAATCATGTATGTTTTAGCCTCTTTATCATTCTTCACATGTGCTGTAGTGGATCCTTTAATATTTGTACCAATGCTAAGCAATTGGCAAGATTACCTCTCATATGAAATTAAACAAATGCTACTGTTTTTGCACAAGGATAGCCCAGCTTGTTGACAGTGGCACAGGGCTAAATCATGCAGAAAGTTTAATGGATTTTTAAATCAAATCATTGTTTCTAATTGATTGGATCTCATAGAACAGAGGAGGAGGCTTCACTTTTGATAGTCCAATAATATCATTGCTTAAACAATTTCTGAACAAAACATCATCAAAGTTAGTTAAATTAATGCAGAATGAGGGAATCTCTTAACACCAAACTTATCGATAGAGAACTGTATGCACATAAATACTACTGAGAATGAGTATGTTAGTCTTTCCTAAAAATGAGCTTTGAAGATTGTAAGCCAATCAGAGTTGGTTATCCTAGAAATAGTACATACACTACCAAGAATAATGGACTCAAGTTGTTTGAAAATATTTATGGGTTTATTTGTATCTATATAATTATAACAGTTAAAGAAAATGGGGCATGAATTTGAGCGAAAGTGAAAGATTGAGAGGATACACAACAATAAAGCAAGGGAAAATGATATAATTGAATTTTAATTTTAAAAATAAAACAGAAATTATTATTTTGTGGTGTTGAAGCAAAGGCCTCAGTGATTAAGCATACCTGTTTTACAGTGAAGAGGCACTTCATTTGGATACCAATATTTTATGAGAGAAAGACAAGCAAATCATGAGGTCCTATTTGGTATGTGTAGAGAAGATATACATGAAGGAGTCACATGTTTATACTGAGAAAGAGAAACCTACCACTCAGAAATAAAGTAGAGAGAGAGAGAGAAAGAGAGAGAGAGAGAGAGAGAGAGAGAGAGAGAGAGAGAGAGAGAGAGCATGAGAGCATGAGGAACTCTGATAGCCAAATGCATTTGATTAGGCGTATACATCAGTGAAACTCATATGCATGTTTGAAGTGACCCTCCATATGTCCACATGGAGGAATCAAATGAAAGATACTTAGTAATTACTACTTCTCATTATGACTGTTTTCCCCCTTTAATCCCTATTTCTTATGCTGTGAGTATCAGAGCATACCTTTGAGCTTACCAGATTTCTCTCATATGTATCTACTCTCACTCAAGGGAATATGTGATGAAGGAAACTACTCACATGGATTCAGAGGAATCCTGCGAGTGGATAATGCAAGGACTTTCCCTCCCTTTAAGATACATGTCACCATATGTGCATGATTTTTTTTATGTCTACATATTCTCCTTTATTGCTTGACATGGTGTTATATTGAGCGATAATTTATGAATATATCCTCTGTTTTGGTCCCATTTTCTTTGATGAGGGACAGTATATCCTGAGAGGAAAATTGGAAATACCTGTCATGCCATATATTTGCTTCTTGATAACCAGAACAATAATGTGCCCAACTTCAGTGTAAGGGCTGGCATGGACAAAGAGCACCTTGAACTGGTTTTGTGCCTTAATCTTTTATTGTACTCAACCCACCCTAACATTAACACTGAAAGCTCAGGCAACATATTTTTTATTAGATTTTGCACACTAGTAAAGATATTCAATCCAAATTTTCTAGTAGATGGATACTGGTAAAGAGCCTTCTCTTACCTTCCTATTGTATAGCCAATGATTTGAGTCATAATTCTTTCTCCACATGGTGATATATTTGAAAGGGTGGTGTATTTAAGAAGCAGAATTTTGTCCAGAGGAAAGCCAGAGAAAAAAACATGTGAGTCCTAACAGAATTTTTGTGGGAAGTGTTTCATCATCACAAATGGAAGTAAGGTCTTTCCCAAATGGTCTTCCTGTCATAGCAAATGTCAGAACTGTAGACACTTTGTCCTGACACAACAGATCCCCTGTCGAACAATGAAGATATGAAAGGTCATCTTTTCTTAAACTCTTTTTTACTTTACATTTAAGGAGGAAGTAAGATCATTATATGGAGTAATGTAATTAATACAGCCATCTTAAAAACAGCATTTCAATTGTATATTGTCTGTGTTGTAGTTGGTTAGTCATTCAGTAATGTCTATATGGTCTTCTTCCCTATACTCTACACTGTTAGTAATCTTAGAGACATGATCTAGTGTACAACACTAGGAATTCTCAAAGGATGGTGCTGTCTAACTCTGCACTGCATCATGAGATACGCAATACCTAGATTGAGCAAGGTTTCTGAGTTATGTACAATCAATTAGTTGCATAGCCAAGCTCACTTTTATTTGCATCAAGCAGTTTTCTATTGTCCTTAAATGTCATAATGAGTCTCTCCCGTTCTTAGTTTTCTTGACAAGTAGAACCATTGTCAAATTCCTCTCATCAGCAGAATGTAATCATGAGAATGTATACATGATTATTTTTTCAGACTCTGGACCCTTCCTCCCATAGTGTTAGTTCAAACCTAAGATCAAAGACTTTTTTCTCCTTCTAAGATTTCTATTAGAATATTGAACCCTAATGAAGTATTAAATGAGTTATTTAAAATGAAAACATTAAAAATAAACAATATTAAAAATATGGAAACATTGTAAATGTCCTTGAACTGATAGTTAAAAATGTGAATATATGTAAAATCTATTTAGCTGTAAGAAAATTGACAGATAACTTGAAAGAAAATGGATAGCCCCAGCAACACATTATATTAAGTGAGACATGCCATACTCATAAAATTCATCTATGATACCAAACTCCAAGTATTCATATGTAAGCATAAAAGGAGAAGAAAAAGTAAAAGGGACTATTTAGGGGTGAAGTAGAAATTCTAGAGACAGAAACCACAAGATAAGGAAGCCAGATCAGAAGAAATGGGGTAGAACATAACTGAAAAGAAGTTTAAGGTATCAAAATAAAAGAAATGGAGGGAAAATAAATAAGTTAATCTTAATTTGAAAAAGCCATAAAATATTCTTTTTTTATTTACTGAAATTACATATAATACATTAAGGCATGTATATGTATACGTATACGCATATGTATATGTACATGTATATGTGTGTGTATACACACACATATATATATATTTGTATATATATACAGTATATATTGTATATATTATGTATATATATAGAAATATATATATATATATGTATGTTTAAGTATATATCATATATACACACATGTTATGACACTTGAGATGACAGTGCTTCCCACAAAGTTCATAGACTGTCTATCAAAACCACCAGTACTTGGCATGAAAAAAAGATACTGTTTTGTTTTATTTTGTTTTTGAGGAGGAGAGTGATGATGCTCAAAACAATATAGACTATTGTTATTGCCCTTCATGGTATTCTAGAGGCTGAAGGCATTTACCAATTGTCGAAGACCTAAGACTTGCACTTCAGACCTAAGACTTGGACCATCCAACCTGCATTTGACCTGAAAACTTCCTTGATGATGATGATGATGGTGATGATGATGATGATGATGATGATGATGATATTTCATAGTATTGGAAGGTTTTCTGCAGGCTTATAAGAAGGAAAGAAGCCATTAGCTTTACACAGATGTATCTATGGACTACAAACATAACTTGCATGACAAGTTGTCCTTTAGGGTTTCATAGTTGCACTACTATCTTGGTCAAAACTAACAGTTTTTTAATTAAGATTAAGCCCATTTCAACAGAATGAAAGTTATACCTGGTGTTAGAAACCTAGCCAACTACCCAGGGATAAAGAGGTAATTGATCTTAAAGGGAAATCTACTTGCACTTAATAAATCACCAAAATTTATGATGAATGATAATATACATTTCTATGTATAGATAAGCATAAAATTCCCCCTAATTAAAAAAATCATCAAAACAAGACAATTGGTCAAAATACAATAACATTCTTTGTGGTACTTCTACATCTAAGACTCAAGGTTGGGGACATGGAAAGAGTGCAGAAACAGGCAGAGACAGGAATAAAACATCTACTCTGAGTTTCTTTATCTTACAAATAGCAAAGAAGCTTTATCTATAATATTTCATGAATGTGTATGCCTAAACAAACACTAGCAATACACTTTCTAATGTTGAATGAGGAAATCTCATGGAGTTCCTCCTAACAAAGAATTGTAGGAAACTAAGGAATGGAGAAAGAGGAAATATTTGTCTTTCCGAGTTATGAACATCAAAATTTCTTAAATATAATTTGAACTTTATAAGGACTTTAAAAGACTATGGAACTAAGAATTTTAATGTCTATATTATAGGATTAAGACACTAATATGAAATTTAGGAATAAACAACAAAGGAAAGGCATGGATTTATAAAAAGAAATAGACACTGGATCACTTGTGACTGTTTTGTTTTTCACTATGATGTAATCTTAAATATGTCTGGTCAGGGGGAAATTCAACTAGGACAATGCCTTTATAATATTAGCTTTTAGACAACTCTGAAGATCATTTATTTTGGATTGCAGTTGATTTGGGAGGGCCCAGATAAGTGTAATGGGTCAACCCCCCAGGCAGATTGTTCTAAGATTTAGAAAATATAGGCTAAACAAGCCGTGGGATGTATGCCCAGTAAGCAGTATTCTTTCATAGCCTCTGCTTCAGTTTCTGCCTCCAGTTTCTTGCTTTTAACTTCTTGCCCTTACTTTCCTTCATGTTGGACTGCAAGAATCAACTGAAATAAAGCCTTTATTTCCCAAGTAGTAACATGAAGTTGCAGAGATTTTTTTATGATTTGAATTTGTATATAACTTCTAATACTCAAATACATAAGTATTGTAAAAGAAATCACGTATTCAGTGTCAAATTGGCTATTAGTTATAGAAATTTATTCTTTTATATGTTATTTATGGATGGTAGGTCATAGACATTTTATAACTTTGATAAGGATCTTATAACTTCATTTGATTGGAAGATACATTGATGAAATTAAAAGTGCACCTTAGAATGACTGAATCATTTATTTCCAGATATGATATTACATATATTATATAATATTTTATGATATTACATTGTCCTACAAAGAAGTGGTCAATTATATACAATTACTACTATTGATTTATAGACAATATCAAAGAGGTTGTAGTTAATGATATGGAGAAAAACTAAGAGCTTCTTTAAGTAGCCAATTTGACTTGCTATATTTTGTTTGAATGTTGCAATATGTATGTTTATAACCTTTAATAAATTTGTAATTTGAAGTGCATTGTATTACTTATTCTTACTAAATTTTTAACATTACTTATTATTTCTTAATATTGCATTGTGGTAATCCTATATCATTCCTGGATACAAAATGAGAATATGTTATTTTCTTCTCTTACATTTAACATGTATTTGTAATATTTATTTGTTGACCACAGTATTTTTAAGATTTACTTATGCATATATCTACAAGATCCTCTGTTTCTCTATATCACTCAATAGCAAAAATTCTACAGAAATTTGAATCTTTTACTTATATAATATATTACAATATTATATACTTTCTTTGCCTAAAGTTTTGCATTGTTGACCCATTTGAAATAAATTAAATTAGCACTCAAAATTTGCATTTAGTTCAATCCTTTTGGAATATATGTGTAATGCATTCATTATATCAGCTGTCCCCTTGGGTTATACAAAGCCCTTTAATCGGTGGCATTGGGTTTGTATAGGAAGATAGTTTTCTAATAATACCATGGACTTCTCTTCTATGTGCATATTCTGTATGTGTAAATTAAGCTGTATTCACCCTATCTAAAACACAATCATAGAAGATACCTTGGGCAATTTTCATGCCCTCATCACAGGAACCTTCATCAGGTTTTTTGTAGCACTACTTATTTGCCTTCAAATATCATAATTTTATTTTTCTTAATAGATAAATAGTATTTGATGGTGTAAATGAGACATGCTGTCACCACCTGTTCAACAGGTGATATACATCTATGCTGTTTCCAATTTCTAGCTACTATAAATATAACAGAAATGAACATGTATAAGTAAATATCTAGAGTAAGATATAGAGTTGATTGAATATATGCCAACATTTGTATAGCAGAATCTTTTGACATATTTATTTTCATCCTGTTGAGAAAATTCTACACTAAATTCTCCAATGACTCTTCCAGTTTTCACTCCCACCAACAAAAAATAAGTGTTCTTCTTTTCCCATCATCCTTGCTGTCGTTTTCTGTCACTAGCTTTATTAATCTTAGACATTTCAATTATTATTAGATAAAAATTTTAAACAGTTTTACAGCATATTCCTTAGCCTCAATAGAGATGTCCAAGTTCAAAGCCCTCTTTTCAAGAATCAGAACTCTATGGGGAAGAAGAGACAGAAATATTTACTCATATATTCCAATAACAAAATAAGATAATACTTCTATGATAAGTTTTTAAAATTTCTTATCATGAAAGGAGTGGTATTATATGAAACATTATTTTCTATATACATTGATTTTATCATAGACATTTCTATTATATATGAAAATATAGAGAATCTGGACTAATTCCTGAGGGTAGGGAGTAAACAAAAGAAGAAAACTAGGATTTCTCAAGCTGATGTAATACACCTCATGAACCCACACTGCCTTGACTCTCCTCTCTCCCAGTATACCCCTTCAACAATCTATACTAGATTTTGGATATACTGGAAAAAAGACCAAAGAAAATGAAATGGAGACCTATAGTGCTCCCAAGATCCAGCCCGAATTGGAGAATAAGAATATGATAGTATCACAGATTCCATTTAGGTTCATCCTAATTCATATGGGTGAGGGAGAGGAACAGTTCTCCAAGGAATGATTATCCAAGCCTAGCTTCTTTCTTCCTTCCCTCTCTCTATACTTCTAATATTGTTTCCTTGTATCCACTATGGGGAGCCATTTGTAAGGTAAGGAATCTTCAAAACAGCAGCAAGTTGCCCATAGCTTCAAGCCTTGCTGTTTGTTTTAAAGTGCCTTGTTGTGAGAGGAGATCCTACCCTCTGAGGGAAATTCACCAAGAGCCTTTAATGTCCTTCCAAGGTGTTGAGCAAGGCCCTGTTGATACTGTTGATAAAAAGTGGATGGACAGGGACTATGCCTTGCTGAGGTAATCTCAACTGGCATTACAATTTTGTGGGAGAAATCAAGGTTGCTCCTCAGGATGGTGATGAACATCTTCCAAAGGGATTCTTAGAATTTCTGATGAAGTTAAGAACAGGGTTGACTTCATGGATCAGCAGCCTGCCTGTGGGAAATTGTCAAATAGGTTGACTTATTTGGTGTAGTCTTCTCATTTAAATCATCGTTTTTCAACCCACCAATCAAAAGGATGGACATTTGCTAAGTTTAAGAAATAATAAAAGGAACCATCTGGTTCTATTTGAGAAGGGAACTTTTTTGACATAGAGCAATCGGATGCCTTAGGCTGTATAACACTTGTGGTGTTACTCCTGTCTCAACTTATTAATTACTGAGATCTCAGATGTGATCCACCATAATGGGCATTTATGATTTTTTTGGACTTGTTTTGAAGCAGGGTCTTGCTATGTAGACAAACCTGTTATGAAACTAAAAATACCTTCTGTTCCCATATCCGAAGTTATGGGATTATAGATGTGCACCAATGTCTCCAGCTGAGACTTGGATCCATTTCTAAACCTCTGACAGGCCTCCAAAGCTCTCAGATTTGAGCTGGGAATGTGGCTTAGAGGGTAAAACCATTTACTGACAATTGTGATGGTCTTAGTATGATCCCCAGCATCCATGTGCTAAGAAAGAGAGTTGTTCTCTATGCATATGCTATTTTACCCTCACATCATAAAACAAATCCATAGATGAATGTACATGAACACACACACACACACAGCTTGACATTTTACATCATATTTAGCATATATAATTTTAATTGCTTAATGATGGTTAATTGTACACACATAATTTTCATTTTTGTTTGTTTCCATGTATTTGTTTTGTGTTTATCTAGAGAAGTCATATGCCAATATGTATAGTATCGTTGATATACAAACAGAGGCTTGTAAGTGTTGGATGAAATTGAAAAGGGTTTGAGTAGACCTAACAGAATGATGGGATTGGTCATTGCTGAGGTTCTTACTATAGAATCTATTATAGCTACTGCTACTACTGCCACAGTACTATTGTCACAATCTGTTCAAACTGCTAAACTTGTTAATTATTTCTCTGGCATTGTCCGAGGAATTTCTGTTTTGGTACCTCATAAACTTCCATTTGTCATGCTTCTAGTTAATGTTACAGAACTCCAATATTCTGAAAAAGCTACAAATACTGAAAGAATTATATCATGCTTTGGCAAAGAGCAAACATATGGTTGAGCCAGTATTTTTACTCTCAGAATTGCCAGTGCTATCAGAGATTTTGGATTAATGACTAGAACAAACACATTACATGATATAGTACAGATCATTGGAGCTGAGGTACAAGTAATGAAATTCAATGAAATTCAGAAGCCATTTGGAATGTCATGCTTTATATCAATTTGTACAATACCAAAAATGTATAATAAGAGTCAACATATTATGATCAGAGTAAAATGATACATTTAAGATAGATGGTATAATATCAGTACTAATTTAGATTTATAAGCCCTGTCTAGGAGGTTGTAAGCTTAATAAATGCAAATCCTGTGTGTTTTGATGTTGCTAGCATTTCAAATGATATTCTGAAAAACTTATAGGTCATACTTCCTACATGGTCTTCATTTACTCCTCTCATAATTGGCATAGCAGTGTTTGGCTTTATAATCCTTTTCATGACATGTTTATCACCTGTTCTTTTCAACTGAATTATTAGAGCCCTTCATCAGAGCACTTAAAAAGCAGAATTACATAAATTCAAGTTACAATGTCTTCTCTAGCAGAACTTGGTAGTCAATGACAGGTAAAATTATCTTGAAAACCTTCTCAACCTAAGACAGGCCACAAATACAAGACTATGTGTGTGCCAATGATGGTTAAGAGCAGTGTTTTCAGATGACATTAGGCAGGTACAACTTTCTGCTCCATGACTGAAAAGGAACACAGCTCTTATAGATAAAAATGGGGAAAATGTGGGGTGCATATGGAAGTTAACTTTAGCTGACTTTTTGCTTCTGATTAATCATGAATGTGTCTGCTGACATCTTTCTTATTTTTCATTAAGACATGCATTATATCCTACCAATTTCCTCTGTTTATGCATGTGCCCTTGAGAGACTGTCCAAGATTGAAGTAAGTGGCCTTGGTCAAACTTAGATACTGTGTACCATAAATTTACTATGTTAGCACTTGTAGTTAATATTTACCTTACTGGAATTGTTCATGCTTTGAGTTGCTTTCCTTTAAAAGTCACTGAGAGAATATAATCAGTACACAGTATTTACTCTTAGCCCTCTCAACTTCTAATTTCTTTGACTCTTCTTTCCTATCCTCACTTACCTAGTAATCATGGTTTTCCCAGTGACTGACAGGTAGGCTTTGGCAATATGTAATCCCAGTTATTTAAAAAACTTAGACAGAAAATCACAAATGTTAGGCACTCATGGGTAACAAAAGTAATATACTCTGTTTGAAAACAGCAAACTGTCATGGAGTTATTTGTTGCCTTCTATTATTCTGGGCTGTATTGGTGAGCTTAGTAGGTGGTTGTATTTTGATTCTTTCTTGTAGTATCTTAGTTCCTATTGACTGTATTGAACATAAATGAAATAACTATATGTATATAATTTGTCTCAAAACAATTTCCCCCAAATAAAAAAGAGATACTTGTTAAAGTATAAGAAGCATGAAGAACATCAAGCAGAAAGGACCATGAAAGAAAACTTCTATAACACATAACAATCAAAGACTAAATGTACAATAAAATAAAAACACTAAAAGCTATGAAGGAAAAAGTCAAAGTCACATATAAAGGCTGACATATTAGGCAAACACCTGACTTTTCAATGGATATTCAAAAATAAAGATGGGCCTGGATTGCTGTTTTCCAAGTTTTCAAAGAACACTGACACTATCATAAACTATAATATTGAGCAACTTTTCACAATAAAATCAACATTAAGCAATTTCTCTTCACCAATCAAGGTTTACAAAAGGGAAACATCAGTTTGAAGATACATACTCGAGCACAGAAATGATAAATATTCCTGTAGTCAGTCACCAAAAGAGGTTTAAAAAAAGTATATGATGAACAAAATAACAAAATACATAAATACTGCTCATTAGTATCTCTAAACATTAACAGTTTCATTCCACCAATAAAAATAAACAGTTTGTGTAAGAAAAGAGGATCCATCATTCTCCTGCATCCAAGAAACACACTTGTTTTAGATACTCTTACATACATTTGTTTAGACTGTAGTTACCTATATTTCTTTGTGTAGAATTCAGACCTCATTCAGTTTTTCATGTTCACTGTTATGGTCTTTGTTCAGCTAATGTTTTCTCAGTCATGTTGGTGAGGCTTTATGGGTGACACTCAGGGGACGTGGCATAAGAGTGGGAGGAAAGAAGGTAAAAATCAAAAGATCAAGTCTCTTCTTTGAGGTTGTTTCTCTTATTAATATCAGAAGTGTTGTAAATGTTATCAAGCTGAGAATGAAAGAATCATGCTGGTAGTAATATAAGATGGTCATATTTTACTATATTAATCTTACTGATTCATGAACATGAGAGAATGTTTCCATTATCTGATATCTTCTTCCATTTCTTGAAGTTATTTTTTATACAAGTCTTTCACTTCTTGTTTAGAGTTAACTAAAGATATTTTATACATTTTTAGAGTATTGTGAATGGTGTTGTTTCCCTGATTTCCTACTCAGTAAGTTTGTGAATTTTATTCAAGAGGAATATTAATTTTGTATGCTGCTATTTTTAAAAAGAGTTTACCAGCTATATGAGTTTCCTTATGGAAAATTTAGTCTCACTTATCCTTACTAACATGTTATCTTCAAAGAAAGGTTCTTTGTTTCTTCATATTCAACTTGTTTCTTCATATTCAACTTGTTTCCCCCTTGATCTCTTTCAGTTGTAATATTAGGCATGCTAGATTACAAGTCCTGTATGAAATAAGAGTCCCTTGAGTATAATAGAAGATGATCAGAGATTGCTGTTGGTACCACAATAGTTCACAGGAAACTAGATGATGACAAGTATTGGGTGATGGAATGATTATCATTGTTGTAGAAATAAGGCAGTTTCTGGTTAAAAAAAATCAACTTTCATTTAACTTAGTATGGTATGCCATTTAAGAGGTATGCATTTTTTTTATTAACAGATATTTCAACTTGCAACATTCCATACTAAAGTTGATTAAGGCTAATTCAAGACATGGAAAGTAGAAAACTAATGAAGCCAAAAAAGAAAAGAATTTTGTATTATGTTTATATTTTATTAAGTTATATTACATCATGAAAATGAATTTCTCATGTCAAAGGAGTGAAAATGTCTGACATAAACAAGTAGAAGGGCCTGCATTGGGGCAATCCTAAAGAAAAATAAGAGGGCATAAAATGATGAACTTTAGAGGGGTACTTCAGAATAACATTCCTTTCCCAAGTAACCAAATGAAAGACCCAGAACTCTGGTAAATTGTATGATTAAAAAAAAAAACTTAAGTTTAATCAATGAGCTGTTAGTTACTACTGACATGTGACCACTACTTATTGCACCTATTCTGATATCTTGCCATGCTGGTTATGCCGTGCATGTGGGTACAACTATTAATTGCCTCCCCAACATATCAATTTGCCTACTGTTTTATGTACCATAGAAACTCAATTTCAAGGTAGAGGCTTCTAATACATAACCAGCTAGAACTAATTGAATGCTGAGACATCCCTGTGAGATTTATTTAGCAACAGGCACACAACCCCTCAACCTGAGAGAAAACCAAGGGCTACTTCAAACATCTGGATTTTTGGGAAAGTCATTTCAAATACTTTGATTAAGAAATGAAACTTGTTCTCTCAATATGATTGAAGTCATATCTGGTACTATAAATCTAGACAGTTCATTGTACAGCATATTGTTGACTAAAACATCAATATGTAAAATCAATATCTAAAAAATGAAAAAAGAAAAGAAGGAAAGAAAGGAAGGACTCACTTACTCAAACTACATTAACAATCTCCCTTCCCAAACCTTCCTGAAATAGATAACACATCTTTAACTCCAGAACAATGCAATTCTAAGGTGTCCTTTAACAGCAATGATCTCACTGAGGTATCACGAATTTCTCGTTCACAATGAGGACTTTGTTCCCAATGATAGAAAACAACCGGTTTATTTACCTTTTCTTGGAATCAACTCCCAAAAACTGAGTTGCTGGAAAGTAAGATTCCATAGAAATTGAGGGGCTATGTGAACAGATAAATGTAAGTGTCCAAGTGATTCATGGAAGACCTTTTAATTTTTAATAATACATGAATAAGGTGTTTTAATAGAATGTAATTTGGTTGTTGCATCTTCAGTAGAAAACTAAACAGGATTTTGTATCTGCTTTTCTAATTTTAATGTTATTCATTAAACTCTAATAAATACAAAGAAAAATCAAGGTAAATGTTTTGTAGACCAGTTCAAACTATAATCTTAATTCAAAAGAAGTAAGAGTATATAGTAAAGTTTTGCCTTGTCTGGCCTCAGTGACAGAACATGTGCCTAAACCTGAAGAAGCTTGATGTGCCAGGTGGGAGCATATTCAGGGAGCTTATCTCAGAAAGAAAGAGACAGACACTGAATGGGAACAAAGAGATGAGCGGCATTCAGGATATAAAATGAATGAATGAATGAATGAATGAATGAATGAATGAATGCAAAATAACAATAATAAAAATAACCAACAAAATAGACAAACAAACATGCAAAACCAAAATGTTATTCTTGGAAATGAGCAACCTCAAAAACTGGAGGGCCAGAAAATATCTCATCCTGATTGCATAATTCAGTGAATCAGTACTTTTAGTTCACAGTAAGTAAAGTTCTAATATACATGCACACCTTTATTTACAGAATCACCTGGAATAGGGCAAACTTTCTCACTTGAGTATCCTGTGTCTTATGTGAGAAAGTCTCACAGTTTAACATCTGTTCTCTTAAATGTGCAAGTAGTCAAATGTTTAAATTTCTTGTGAACAGCAACTTGTTTAATGGACACAAAGGCTGCTTTGTTCATGAAACACCACAATCACCTTTTACATTGTACAAAGGATAGAAATGTAAGAAAATGGAAGATTCCCAGGTGTTCTTGTACCTTTAGAGTGCTCTGAATGCACACGGCTACCTTCAGGCACTGATCTTCACTTTTCTCTGCATGGTGTGGTTCCAGGTTTTTGGAAATGAGAGGCAGGCACACTTGGCAAGCAGCATGACGAGGAAACAATCAGTACCTTAGTCTAATATTACAAAGCATGCATTTCTTCTCTCTTGATGTTTGGGGCCATAGCTCTGCAGTCTCCTGAGAGGAAAACTCATAACATAGCCCAATTAAAATAAAACAATATTTGTTCTAGAGTCGCTGTTGCTCCCTGGCAAGATAGAGGTTAATAATTCTTAATTATCTGACATTGAATTAAGTTGGAAATACCTTGTGTAAGAGAAAGTCTAGTTTACTTTTTGGTAAAGAAGGAAAACAATTTCATGTAACTACTGGACAGAGAGCAATATTCAACTCTCCGCTAAGCTATTATAGGTCATTGGTGGACTAGCCATTTCGAACTGTTGTTATTTATGAGAGATATTTTTGATAAGTATGATATAAGACATGTATTTTGTAAAACACACTGTTATTACTATTATTACTTGTTCTGTTCTTACATCACAGGGTATAGTCAGAGGTGAAACTAGTGGATGCATTTGCAATGCCACACCAGAGCACATTTGATGTATGACAAAATTATCTTCCAACAGAAGGTGTTAAAACTGTTTCTTTGTGATGAATCCTTCAGCTTGTCAGACTTTTATCTACCATACCTCTTATCCTGAGTTCCTAATTTTCCGTAGTTAAAGGAAACTGTCATCATCAGTTTATCTCAAGCATGGAAAGTACATATGAGTCTATAGGATGTTGAAAGTTTGGGATACAAAATCCTTCTTTACTATTAAAACAGATACTACAATGAACACTAATTCTTCACTTCAACTTTTCCTTCAAGGACCAGTGTGATTCATTTGCTACTGTTCGGAAGATGTTGTCTGAATCTTGTACCTTTTCAGTAATGATATATAGCATATCCTATGAGAGAGGAAGACAAGCTTCTATTATTACAGATCCACACATCTGAATCCCAGATTTGTCTCTCATTGTAAACCAGAACCATGACAATTATAGGTGCAAAACTACAACTGAGAGGAATGTAAAGACATTGAAATTTTTTCCTTTTTAGCTTCCAAATATAATTTCGTTCTTAATCCATTTTTCCCAAATTGAAACATAGGGTTTGTTGGAATCAGATAATCTTCAGCATTGATCATACTTCTGATCCTCAATGCATTTTGGTTAATGGTCCTCTCTTACTTTTTTCTTCTAGGAATATCATTCTCGAGTATGTCATTCTCAGTTACTATTGGATATTTCTTTCAGAGATCAAATCACTATTTTATTTACTGTCTGTCTTGGACTTTGTTCTGAATCTAAAACTCTGTATTTTCAAGAAAGCCTTTTCCCCAATATACTTCCTAGACTTTTATTTCCTTTTCCTTTGACTTTTTTTTTCTTTTTTACTAACTGTGTCTAAAGATGCTGTTAGAAACCAAGCAAATTTCAATCCTTTTACCATGAATTCACTTGGTAAAAATGACTATCATCCATAGATTTAATTCATATTTTTTAAATTTTCAAAGTTGTGATGATTGCAATCATGATTTTCAGAAACGTTTGCTGTAAAATACCTAAAGTGTGGCAGTAGATATCATGTGTCTAACATGATAAACCTGTTCACAAGCAGCATAAATTTCTTGTAGCTTCCAGAGGCTACAGACAACCTGGGTTCACCTGAAAGAAGGGCTGGAAGTGAAAAGGAGATGGTGGGGTGAAAGAAACATGCAGCCAAGACAAAGTTCTCTGATCAAGGCTCAAAGTTTAATATTCAGCTCATATATATATATATATATATATATATATATATATATGAAAAGCCCCACCTAACCCATCCTTTGTTTTAGCTGGATTTTGTAGCAAGTAAAGGTCAGCGGGCAGTCTATTCTTCTAAGCTCCTGTAGGAACTTTCATTTACAGCCAAGGTGGATGACTCCACCTAGGTCCTATTGTAGCAAGGTCATTTTTTTTTTCTGGCCTGCTCAAGGCTGTGGAAGGGCACAATTTCTGGCACTGGTATAATGCTAAAATGAATGCTGGACACTAAATAAATATTTCTAATGGGAATTTAGTAACTTATTTAAAATAGATCAGGGTATATTATGTGATATTTAAATACAGTTACTAGGATAAAATGATTAATACAAAGCAAAGATCAATACATATATCTAATTCATTGGTAATAAAAAATAAAAGACTCTAGATATTTTGAATTATGATTGAGTAATCTCAGAGGCAGTGATATTAAAGCACATTCCAGAGTAATAATCAGTGATAAAGAAGCTGCAATAATTGGTGGTTGGAGACTCAGAAAACCACATCCACAAATCCATTTCTCCAACAAGCTGGTGGGTTTGGGTCTTTGTTGAAATCAGTGCAAAACATGAGAATGTTATTTCTTTTTCTCTCTTTTTTTCAATTTCTTTCACTTCATGACACAAATTTCAGTGGGATTTATTTCTATTTTAAACAGTATTACCCTCAGATATAGGTTACCTAAGAATTCGTCAGTTTGATGAAATAATTTACTTAGTACAAAAGTTTTGAAAAGTTGCATGAAGCAGGACAGATGTAGAAACCCAAAATAAAATTCACCAGTATTGGAAAATGAAGATTTTCAACTTAACAGATACTCATGAGAGACTTGCCAAAAAGTTAGGTTTTTTGTTGGTACTGGTGGAGTTTGAGAATTCCCAACAAGATGCTCCTTATTTGGTGCTGGTGGGGTTTAATACACATTGTCTTGGCTGGTGTCGGTACTACAAGTAATCACCAGGTTTTAAAAAAGAAGGCATTTTGATAGATTTCTCTGAACCTAAGAAGTAGGAAAAGTGATTGTTTTAATAACACACTTGGCCCTTGCATGCCATTTGGATTTTATAGCATGGATGCATTCTGCATCCCCACAAACACACAGAAAATAACTAATAAATACTGTAATGTTTAAAATAATGTCACTGTGTATTAAGGCACTGGACATCTAGTTGTATATGACCCATATTTTGGGCATAATCAGGAAATTATTGGTTTTGCCTTGAAAGCTATGCATATAAGTTTTAGAGTCAAGCACTATTATAGTACCAATCTTTTAGACATCCTGTGTGACTTCCTGACTGAACAACCATGGGAAAATGTAAACTAACAGCAGTATCTGCATTTTAAAACACAACTTGCATGACTGCATTTCTATGACAGCCCTTGGCTTCAACCCCCTGAACTGTGAACTTAAATCTAAGATCATAGTGTCTATGCCTCCCCTATGGGTATATTATGCTATATTAAGACTTGCATAAGAAGATTCCACTTCCCTTCTGCTCCTGCCTGGTCCTTTTGGCTGGGGCAGGCACAGAGTTGGTCTGCTCCTGTGGAGATACCGAATCCTGAGCCATCCTAGAGGAGCGACTGCACTCAGAGCACCCCAGAATTACATCTGAGAGCCAGGGATGCTCAGGACCCACCAGCTACCCAAACCCCACCCCTCCAGAACTCCACTTTCCTTCCACCACCTGACTGGTCCTTTTGGCAGGAGCAGACACAGAGCCAGTCTGCTCCTGTAGAGATACTGAATCCTGAGCCATCCTAGAGGAGCAACTGCACTCAGAGCAGTGGACAAAGAGCTGATCTGCTCCTGTGGAGATACTGAATCCTGAGCCATCCTAGAGGAGCAACTGCACTCAGAGCAGCAGAGGAGCCACTGCACTCAGAACAGCAGACAGCTAGCTGGTTTGCACTTGTGGAGTCATTGTATCCTGAGCCATCCTAGAGGAACCACCGCACCCAAAGCAGAAGGATTTCCAGATCCCAGAGGTAGCCTGAGTCCCAGAAGTTCTTCCACCCATGAGATTAGGAGCATAAGACCACAGAGACATCTGGACTCTGAGGAGCTCTGACAAAAGCAAAATAACTGGAAATGCAGACTCCAGTCTTACATAGTGAGAGCAGGTAACACTAGAGTTAACCAGATGGTAAAAGGCAAGCTCAAGAACATAAGTAACAGAAATCAAAGTTACTTGGCATCATCAGTACCCAGCTCTCCCAATATAGCAAGCCCTGGACACCCCATCACACCAGAGAAGCAGGATTCAGAATTAAAATCACTTCTAATGATGATCATAGAGGATTTTAAGAAGGACATAAGTAACTCCCTTAAAGAAATACAGGAGAGCACAAATAAACAGGTAGAAACCCTTAAAAAGGAAACACAGAAACGCCTTAAAGAAATGGAAGAAAACACAAAGAAGGAATTAAACAAAAACATTCAGGATCTGAAAATGGAAATAGAAACAATAAAGGAAGCTCAAAGGGAGACAACCATGGAGATAGAAAACCTAAGAAAGAGATCATGAGTCATAGACGCAAGCATCACCAACCAAATACAAGACATAGAAGAGAGAATCTCATGTGCAGAAGATACCATGGAAAACATTGACACAGCTGTCAAAGAAAATGCAAAATGCAAAAAAACTCCTAACCCAAAACATCCAGGAAATCCAGGACACAATGAGAAGACCAAACCTAAAAATAATAGGTATAGATGAGAGTGAAGATTCCCAATTTTAAGGGCCAGTAAACATCTTCAACAAAATTATTGAGGAAAACTTCCCTAACCTAAAGAATGAGATACCCATAAACATACAAGAATGAGATACCCATAAACATACAAAAAGCCTACATAACACCAAATAGACTAGACCAGAAAAGAAATATCTCCCGTCATATAATAATCAAAACATCACATGCACAAAACAAAGAAAAAATACTAAAGGCAGTAAGGGAAAAAGGTCAAGTAACATATAAAGGCAGACCTATAAGATTACAGCAGACTTCTCACCAGAGACTATAAAACCCAGAAGAGCCTTGGCTGACATCATACAGACCCTAAGAGAACACAAACGTCAGCCCAGACTACTGCACCCAACAAAACTCTCAATCACTATAGATGGCGAAACCAAGATATTCCATGAAAAAATCAAGTTTGCACAATATCTTCCAACAAACTCAGCACTTCAAAGGATAATTGATGGAAAACGCCAACACAGGGAGGGAAACTACAACCTAGAAAAAGCAAGGAAGTAATCTTCCAACAACCCCAAAAGAAGATAACTATACAAACATGATTTTACCTCTAATAACAAAAATAAGAGGTAGCCACAATCATTTTTCCTTAATATATCTTAACATCAATGGACTCAATTCCCCAATAAAAAGATGCAGACTATCAGACTGGATACAAAAATAGGACCCAGAATTTTGCTGCATACAAGAAACGCACCTCAGTGACAAAGACAGACACTACCTCAGAATAAAAGGGTGAAAAACAATTTTCCAAGCCAATGGTCCCAAGAAACAAGCTGGAGCAGCCATGGTAATATCAAATAAAATCGACTTTCAACCAAAATTAATCAAAAAAGATGAGGAAGGACACTTCATACTCATCAAAGGAAAAATCTACCAAGGTGAACTCTCAATTCTGAACATCTATGCTCCAAATACAAGGACACCTACATACATAAAAGAAACTTTACTAAAGCTCAAAACACACATTACACCTCATACAATAATAGTGGGGGATTTCAACACACCACTCTCAGCAATGGACAGATTATGGAAACAGAAACTAAACCAAGACACTTTGAAATTAACAAAAGTTATGAACCAAATGGACTTAACAGACATCTATAGAACATTTCATAATGTTTTTGTTCCTAAAACAAAAGAATATATCTTTTTCTCAGTACCTCATGGTACCTTCTCCCAAATAGACCACATAATTGGTCACAAAACAGGCCTCTACAGATACAAAAATATTGAAATAATCCCTTGCATTTTATCAGATCACCACAGACTAAGACTGGTCTTTAATAATGACAAAACCAATGAAAATCCCACACACACATGGAAACTGAACAACTCTCTACTCAATGATGACTTTATCAAGGAAGAAATAATGAAAGACATTAAAAACTTTTTAGAATTTAATGAAAATGAGGACACATACCAAAACTTATGGGACTCCATGAAGGGAGTGCTAACAGGAAAACTCATAGCTTTAAGTGCCTACAAAAAGAAACTGGAGAGAGCATACACTAACAACTTGACTGCACAACTAAAAGCTCTAGAACAAAAAGAAGCAAATACACCCAAGAGGAGTAGAAGGCAGGAAATAATCAAACTCAGGGCTGAAATCAACCAAATAGAAACAGAAAGAACAATACAAAGTATCAACCAAACCATGAGCTGGTTCTTTGAGAATATCAACAAGATAGATAAACCCTTAGCTAGATTAACCAGAGGGCAAAGAGACAGTATTCAAATTAATAAAATCAGAACTGAAAAGGGAGACATAACAAGAGAAACTAAGGAAATTTTTAAAAATCATCAGATCCTACTACAAAGGCCTATAGTCAACAAAACTGGAAAACCTGGATGAAATAGACAACTTCCTAGACAGATACCAGGTACCAAAGTTAAATCAGGAGCAGATAAACCATCTAAACAGTCCCTTAACCCCCAAGGAAATAGCAGCAGTCATTAAAAGTCTCCAAACCAAAAAAAGCCCAGGACCACATTGTGTTAGTGAAGAATTCTATCAGACCTCCAAGGAAGACGTAATACCAATTCTCTTCAAACTATTCCACAAAATAGAAACAGAAGGAACACTATCCAATTCGTTCTATGAAGCTACAATTGCACTCATACCCAAACCTCACAAAGACCCAACAAAGAAAGAGAACTTCAGACCAATCCCCCTTATGAACATTGATGCAAAATTACTCAATAAAATTCTAGCAAACCGAATCCAAGAACACATCAAAATAATCATCCATCATGCTCAAGTAGGTTTTATCCCAGGAATGCAAGGATGGTTCAATATTCGGAAATCCATCAATGTAATCCACTATATAAACAAACTCAAAGAAAAAAATCACATGATCATCTCACTAGATGCTGAGAAAGCATTCGAAAAAATTCAACATCCCTTCATGATAAAAGTCTTGGAAAAATCAGCAATTCAAGGCCCATACCTAAACATAGTAAAAGCAATATACAGCAAACCAGTAGCCAACATCAAACTAAATGGAGAGAAACTTGAAGCAATCCCACTAAGATCAGGGACTAGACAAGTCTGCCCACTTTCCCTCTATCTATTCAACATAGTACTGGAAGTCCTAGCCAGAGCAATTAGACAACAAATACAAATCAAAGGGATACAAATAGGAAAGGAAGAAGTCAAAATATCACTATTTGCAGATGATATGATAGTATACATAAGTGACCCCAAAACTTCCACCAGAGAACTCCTAAATCTGATAAGCAACTTCAGCAAAGGGGCTGGTTATAAAATCAACTCAAACAAATCAGTAGCCTTCCTCTACATGAAATATAAACAGACTGAAAAAGAAATTAGGGAAATGACACCCTTCAAAATAGTCACAAATAATATAAAATACTTTGGTGTGAATCTAACCAAGACCTGGATTACAAGAACTTCAAATCCCTGAAGAAAGAAATTGAAGAAGATCTCAGAAGATGGAAAGATCCCCCATGCTCATAGATTGGCAGGATTAATATAATAAAAATGGCCATCTTGCCAAAAGCAATCTACAGATTCAATGCAATTCCCATTAAAACCCGAACTCAATTCTTCACAGAGTTAGAAAAGGAAATTCTCAAATTCATTTGGAATAACAAAAGACCCAGGATAGTGAAAACTATTCTCAACAATAAAAGAACTTCTGGAGGAATCACCATCCCTGACCTCAAGCTGTACTACAGAACAATAGTGAAGAAAACTACATGGTATTGGTACAGAGACAAGCAGGAAGATCAATGGAATAGAATTGAAGACCCAGAAATGAACCCACACACCAATGGTCACTTGATCTTTGACAACGAAGCTAAAACAGTCCAGTGGAAGGACAGCATTTTCAACAAATGCTGCTGGTTCAACTGGAGATCAGTATGTAGAAGAATGCAGTTCAATCCATTCTTATCTCCTTGTACAAAACTCAAGTCTAAATGGATAAAGGACCTCCATATAAAACCAGATACACTGAAACTAATAGAAGGGGGGGCAGAACCAAGAATGCTTTGGCACAAGGGAAAAGTTCTGAACAGAACACCAATGGCATATGCTTTAAGATCAACAATTGACAAATGGGACTTCATAAAATTGCAAAGTTTCTGTAAGGCAAAGGACACTGTCAATAGGACAAAACAGCAACCAACAAATTGGGAAAAGATCTTTAACAATCCTACATCTGTTAGAGAGCTAATGCTCAATATAGACAAAGAACTCAAGAAATTAGACTCCAGACAACCAAATTACCCTATTAAAAAATGGGGTATAGTGCTTAACAAAGAATTTTCAACTGAGGAAATTCGAATGGCCAAGAAGCACCTAAAGAAATGTTCAGTATCCTTAGTCATCAGGGAAATGCAAATCAAAACAACCCTGAGATTCCATCTCACACCAGTCAGAATGGCTAACATTAAAAACTCAGGTGATAGTAGATGCTGTTGAGGGTGTGGAGAAAGAGGAACACTCCTCCCTTGTTAGTGGGACTGCAAGATGGTGCAACCACTTTGGAAATCAGTCTGGTGGCTCCTGAGAAAACTGGACATAGCATTACCTGAGGATCCAGTTATACCACTCCTAGGCATATACCCAGAAGATGCTCTAACATATAACAGGGACATATGCGCAACTATGTTCATAGCAGCCTTATTTATAATAGCCATAAGCTGGAAAGAACCCAGATGTCCTTCAACTGAGGAATGGATACAAAAAATGTGGTACATTTACACAATGGAGTATTACTCAGCTATTAAAAATGATCAATTCGAGAAATTCCTAGGTAAATGGATGGAACTAGAAAATATCATCCTGAGTGAGGCAACCCAATCACAAAAGAACACACATGGTATTCACTCACTGATTACTGGATATTAGCCCAGAACCTTGAAATACCCAAGATTCAATTCACAGGCCACATGAAGCTCATGAAGAAGGAAGACCAAGTGGGGATGATTCGGTACTTCTTAGAAGGAGGAACAAAATACTCAAGGGAGCAAATATGGAGACAAAGTGTGGGACAGAAGGAGGGCCCTTCTGGAGACTGTTCCACCTGGGTAACCATCCCATGTGCAGTCACCCAAGGTAGAAGCTGATGTGGATGTCAGGAAGTACATGCTAACAGGAGCCTGATATAGATGTCTCCTCAGAGGTATGCAAGAGTCTGATATATTCAGAGGCAGATACTCACAGCTAACCATTGAACTGATCATGGGATTCCCAATGGAGGAGTCAGTGTGAAGACTCGAGGAGCTGAAAGTGTTTGTGGCCACATGAGGAGAGCAACAATACCAACCAACCAGAGCTCCCAGGGTCTAAACCAACAGCCAGGGAGCACTTAGGGAGGGATCCATGGCTTCAGCTGTATATGTAAGAGCAGAGGGCCCTGATGGTCATAGGTAGGAGAAGAGATCCTTGGTCTCATAAAGGCTGGATGCCCCAGGGGTAGGAATTTGAAGGTGGTGGGGTGGGAGTGGGGTGGGTAGGTTGGGGTACATCGACAAAGAAGCAGGAGGAGGGGTGAGGGTATAAGGGGATCCTTGGTTGGTGGGGGGTGGGGTAAGGGGATAACGTATGAAATGTAAATAAAACATCCAATAAAAAAAAAAAAAAGACTTGCTTAAGAGACAAGTATGGTGGCACATGCCTCTAATCCCAGATCCCAGGAAGCAGAACTAAGCGGATCTCACTGAATTTGAGGTCAGCATAGACTAGAAAGCAAGTTCTAGCACAGCCAGAGCTGTTACATACAGGAAACTTGATTTGCTATTGGGTAACTATTCTATATATTATAAAATCTATGTTAAGACTCAATATATCAAGGTAAGTGACATTTCTTTTTTATATAATTTATTTTTTCTCAAATTGTAATTCATTCACACATGGGTTATAAACACAGAAAGACAGGATGAGGGGAAGGGAATGACACTGGAGTGTGGGTGATCAGGAGGAATACAGATATCAACAGATATCGGCTGGGTGAAGGTTCAGGGGACAAGTCAGTATGACTCTGCCTATGACTCGCTTGTCCTTATCTAAGTTGGTATTGTCTGCCAAGGCTACCTATTTACAAGGTCTATGATTACTCAGGCTTGTAAATTTCCACAAAAGCTGCCTTTTTACATTAGTTTATAGCCATCTGTTTCAGTGTTTTTCCACTGAGATCCAAGACTTGGTGTTAGTATACATGTATGACAGGCTTAT
The DNA here is from genome assembly GCF_004785775.1 of Grammomys surdaster. Lineage (NCBI taxonomy): Eukaryota > Metazoa > Chordata > Mammalia > Rodentia > Muridae > Grammomys > Grammomys surdaster. Next base: position 5,901,148 of record NW_021604564.1, on the reverse strand, counting down.
TGCTAATTTTAGGCCTATGGCTGATTTTAGGCCTTCAGTGTGTAAGCAGGGCTGCCCCTGACATCTCCTCCCTTCTCTAAGTATAGAAGGGCTGTGGCAATTCTAAACTTGTGAAGGCGGGGATAGAGGCCTGACCTCCAGTATTTGAAGGGGACCTTGTAATGGCTCCAGTCCCCCTGTCGTTGCATGAGGGTCATACCCGTCCCAATGTCTTTTTCCTGGAGAGGGGATACTTTTCACATCAACCCTTATGCAGTCAGGCTTGTCCCTCAGGGAACCCAGAGAGATATTTTTATCTTTTATTTATATTCCCTTGCAGTGCTTAGTCTCGCAGCCTAAGCAAGAATTCAGATCACCTGTCAGAGTGTGCTCTGGGTGGCCCCTCTCTGCTTGGTCTAGGGACAGAAGTCCCCCCTTTTAGGTTGGGTGGAGATGGGTTTTGGGAACACCCTGTAGAAAGTAACAACCTCATCTTGAGTCTAAAGGCTCAATATATCGAGGTAGGTGACATTTCTTTACATATCTTTAGTTATTAATTAATCTCATTTCTGGGATTTACCTCATATATAAACTCAGGACTACTGGAAAGAGGTACCAAAATTAGGAGGCAATTTATAACAATAAAATAACACCTAATATTCATAGGTGAAATTTCCCTTCACATTGTTAAGCTAATTGCTTAACAATGCTTTTTGTTATAAATCATATTTTCAGTACTAAATGATTCTACCTTTTAAGTTATGATGTGGTAGAACATCTGTACACACCTATATTCCCCTCATTGTGAAGAGGAGCATTTGAACTTCTGGGAAATGTATCATGGCTGGGGACATGTCCTCCCACTGAGGCAGCTGCTCTGTCCATTTTCCTTTATCTCACTCATGCTACATAGATCATTGTGGCAATCAGTGGCCTTTGCTCTTTAAGGGAAAAATAATGCATTCTTATAATAAACTAAAACCAAATCCTCTCCAAATAATTTTGGTGTGTTTTCAATCAGAAACTACAAGAGAAATCTGTGACAACATGGGGCAAACACAGAGAGTCTCTGTCATTTTGCAATGGTTGCAAATCACATTTGACCTATTTGTCTTGGAGGCTAAAAATACATAGTTCAAAATTCTGAGAAAAAGTCAGCTGTTATACAATATAGGATGGATTTTTCTGTTAGAAATTTAAAAGATGATTTTGATCAGATGTTCAATTGTGGTCATGACAGTGCAATAGTATATAAGAGGATGATTTCCAGTTTTCACATTATGAAGGCCAGTATGTGATACACTCTGTCCTGAAGCATGATTTGTTGCACTTGACACATACATCATTGAGCATGTTTGTAAGAATGCTTATAGAAAGGTAAAACTAAGGAGAGAAGATGACCTTCCAATGTAAGCAACATCCTATTGAAAGGTAGATAAGGACAAGTGAATCACAGGCAGAGTCATAGTGAGCTGTCCCCTGAATCTCACTGAGCCGATACCCTGTTCTGAAAGCTATCTGTACTCTCCCTGAACACCCATGCTGCGGTGTCATCCCCTTCCCCATGTTCTCCCTTTTTGTGTTTATAACCCCTGTGTGAATAAGTAAAAATTATGACTTGTTTTAAAAATAAATAAATAAATCACACAAAAAAAGAAAGTTTCCATGGGCTGACTAAAAAGCAAGAGACATGCAAACCCGTCTGAATAGTAACGTTACATGTTTCTGATGTCTCAGTGCAGATACAATAGTGACAGATTGATCTTCAGGTATATTTTATTGGGAAGTATTTGAAATAAGGTCTATTTGGAGGAAACAGGATAATTATGAATCTCCAATGGCAGGTTCTTTGGAACCTTATCTTTTCCTCCTGATCTTTGACTCTATACAATATGAGGAATTTTTTTTTGAGTTAGGCTTTCCTATAATATATTCCTTACATTTCCAGGGCCATTGTTCAATTAATAATATATCAAAAACTCAAATACTGAGAATCAAAATAACTATTTGATCCCTATACTGTATAAATTTTGGTATTTTATAATACAATCATAATCATCATCAAAAGGCCAAGGGTATATTTAATCACACTACCCAGGAGTCATAGCTGTATCTGATTAAAAAAATCTAAATTACATTGCCTTTGGTTGGGGAAACCACCTTGAAGACAAATGCAGTCATACACTGATAACATCAGAATTCAGTCTTGATTGTGGAACCTAGTACCTAGTACCTATGTTGTTGGTTTTCTTTTTTTACTCAAGTCACAACATTTGCTTACAGTGGGTTAGTCTAAGGATATTCTAAATCACAATTGACAAAAGACTGAGTCATTGAGCTCTACTTACTTAAAACACACCAATGATTCCTTTTCCCTCCAGAAGGTCACAATGCAAAAGTGTACTTATTTTACAAAATGAAGCAACACCAAATCCCAAACAATCAGCAACAACAAAATAACCCAGATTCTCAGGATAATCCTGTATTCCTGTTTCATTGTAAGGATTTATCAAAGATAGGCATAAAGTATATGTCATATTACCTTTCTGGTGTTATTTTTGCTAATCCTTTATTGCAGGAATTAGGCAGGCATTGGATACTTGGTGCTATGCCAACAGATAAATTGTAAGATGTCATCTGATTCACAGAACAATGTCTTTAAATTTGGTGTAATATCCTGAAAAGTTGTCTCAAAAGACTGACATTTGGGTGCTGTAGTTTCTGTAAAAGACTGAACACAGAGACAGTTACTTTAAAACACATTTGCTCAATTTTTAAATATGAAAAAAAAGGAACAGAGCAATTACATTTCAATTTGTACTAGAAATATTGCTTCAAATGGTTTCCCAAACAGAAAAGAGGAACAAATTTAATTGGAATATAAAGCTGAGATTATAAGCATGGACCACTGTGACCCCGAGTAATGGTTCTCTTTGAAAATGTCTTGCATATTTGTAAACAATTGACACCTTTTGCTGTCAGTGAGTGCTTTTCATAAGTGTTCCTGTGATATATAATCTCTTATTCATGAAAGCAAATATTACTGGTACTTTGATGATATTGTTCAATAGTCATTACCTCTGCACAATGGCTACTTTCTCTTCTTCATTGACCTGGTCAAGTACCCCAAGCCATTATGTATATAGTCTAGATGTCAGCAGACTTTCTTGGATATTTTTTTTTATTTATTTATTTTTTAAATGTTAGCATTTAATTAACCCCTGGAGTGGCTTTTAAGCCACCAGAACACAGGCACCTCCAACACCCTTAATCTTCTCTTCAGCTCTTCTGCTGAAGAATTTGGCCTTCACGATGACAGGTTGCTTAGGGAGCTTTCCCTTCCCCAGAACTTTGTAGTAGCCAGATCGCACAACATCAATGACGGGAGCAGCCCCAGTCTTGTTTTTGGCTGCGTTGACCCGCGTCTGCTCGCTAACCAACGTCCATAATTTATCCAGGTTGACAGTTGGGCAGAAGCTCTGGTTCCTCTTCAAGTGGTAATGCCTCATACCAACTTCCCCGAAGTAACCTGGATGATATTTGTCAAAGTTGATCCTGTGGTGGTGCATGCCTCCAGCATTTCCGCGGCCTCCTGGGTGCTTGCGGTGCTTACCGATGCGGCCGTGGCTCACGTGGCCCCGGAGTTTCCGGGACTTCCTCAGTCTGGATGGCATGGCGGTGGCAGAAAGGAAAGAGGGTTTCTTGGATATTTTGAAGAAATTTCTTATATAAAGAGAAAAATATATTTTGCGGAGAAATTAATGGAAATGTCTCAATACACATTAGAGTCTAAAATTCTGTTCAGTTCCAACTTTCTTCACAGCTAGCAAACTTTCCCCTAGTTAGAGCATTTACTTATATATAGGTTTAATAAGTTTCACCTTTCAAAACTAGAAACCTAAGAGCATATTTTCAGATGTGCTTGAATTGCAGAAAAATCTCTTCTTAGCTGAAGGTGCCTCTAGACAACAGCTGAGCAATCTAGTACATATAAGAGATCAATACCTCAGCTTGAATATCATTTTTAAATGACAGAAACATACAATAATTTAACGACAACCATAGTAAGCTATTAACTCATTTCTCAGGAACAGAAAATCATGCCTGGCACTGAAATCAAGAGGTCTCAGGAGGTCGCGTTTCTTTGGGGTCTTATCACCATTTCACTAAACAAGTATGATTTCCAACTCTATTCTAAATATTTAAGCTAATGTTCACAGATAACGTAGCCCTTACCCATCCATCAAAGAAAGTTCTGTTTGCAATGGATCCAGACTATTAGTAGAAACCACAGGTACTCAAGGTTTATAGAATAAAATATTCTATGGCTCTGAGCTGCAGAGCATACATATTTATAATAGCTCCTCAACCATAGGCTCTGAATTTGAGTAAAGAGTCAGAAAAATTGTTTACCAGAGAATCAGGAACTTTGCTTTGAGATTGGATCTTCTAGAAATGAGGGGGAGACTTCACTTTTGATAGTTCAACAATATCGTTTAAATAATTTCTGAACAAAACATCATCAATGTTACACCAATGAAGAATGAGGGAATCTCGTGAAGCCAAACTTCTCCATAAAGAACTATATGCAGATAAATAGTACTGAGAATGAGTATGTTAGTCTTTCTCAAAAATGAAGTCAATAAATTGTAAGCCAGTCACAATTGGTTATCTCAGAAATAATGCATATACTACCAAGAATAATGGACTCATCAAATTGTTTTAAAATATTTATGGATTTATTTGTATCTAAATAATTATAAGAGTTAAAAATGGAACATGAATTTGAGCATAAGTGCAAGATTGAGGGGGGCATAATAATAAAACAAGGGAAAGGATGGAGTATAATGATATAATTGAATTTTAATTTTAATAATAAAATAAAAATATCATTTTATGATGCTGAAGGAAAGGCCTCAGTAATAAAGATTACCTGTTTCACAGCTAAGAGGACCTGCATTTGGTTACCTATATTTTGTGAGATAGAAACAAGCAGATCAAGAGATCTTACTTCGTATGTGTAGAGAAGATATACATGAAGGAATACATGAGGAAGAGAAACCTGCCTCTCAGAAATAATGTAGAGAATGAGAAAGAATGAGGAACCCTGGTAATCAAATGCATTTAATTAGATATATGTACCAAGTGAAATATATGCATGTATGAAGTGACCCTCCAATGTCCACGTGGAGAAATCAAATGAAAGATACTTTACATAATTCATTATGACTGGATGTTTCTTTGAATCCCTATTTCTTATGCTGTGAGTGTCAGAGGTTCCTTTGAGCACACCGGATTTCTCCCATATCTATCTACTCTCATTCAAGGAATGTAGAATGAAGGAAACTACTCACATGGATTCAGAGGAATCCTGCAGGTGGATGATACAAGAACTTTCTTTCCCTTTAAGATACATTGCCACCATGTGTGCAGGTTGATTTTTTATGCTTATATCTTTTCCGTTATTGTTTGGCATGATGTTATGTTGAGTGATATTATGAATATATCCTTAGTTTTTGGTCGTTTTTCTTTGAAGAGGAACAGTATATCTTGAGAGGAAAATTGAAAATGCCATACACAGCACAGAGCACTATTTGCTTCTTGAGAACCTGCCCCAGCCAGTGGGGACTTCAATAAAAATCTGGGGGTGGGGGACGGGGGCAAGAGAATGAAGGGACAAAAATGACAAAGAAGAAGTGTAAGTCTAAAAGTCCTGATCAAGCACTTAAATTTTAATTTCCAGCCCCAGGTTATAAAGACATAGCAAAACATGAAGTTTAACCAAGAATCATTGCTTAAAGCTATCCCACTCTCCTATCCTCATTGCCTAAGGCCATCCCACTATAGTAACCAGCTTCTGGAAAATACCAAATGTTCTTTAAGTTCCTGGGGTCTGAGATTGTAAAAGTCCTTTCTTAACCTTGTACTTTAACTGACTAGGTTTTTCCAGAACAGCAGGTAATTTCCTGAATTTGACTGCCCACAAAAATCAGACCAATGTTTTTCACAGCTGCAGTTCAAGGGCTGGCATGGACAAAGAGGACCTTGAGCTGTTTTTTTTTTTTTTTTTTTGCCTCAATCTTTTATTTTACTCAATGCTCCCTAATGTTAACACTGAAAGGATACAAGGCAACATTTAGTTTTATCAGATTTTTCACATAAATGAAGAGATCCAAATTTTCCAGTAGATGGGTCCTGGTGAAAAGTCATCTCTTAGATTCCTATTGTATAGCCAATTATTTGATAGTTGCATAATTGCTTCTCCACATTGTGGTAGATTTAATGAGGGTGGTGGATATTTAAAAATCAGGATTTTGCCCTAAGGATAGCCAGAGAAGAACAGTGTAAGACTTACCAGAATTGCTGTGAACAGATTGCCGTTATCACAAATTTATGTCAGCTCTTCTTCAAATAGTTTTCCAGTCTTATCAATAGTGAGGACTGTGCACACTTGGTCCTTGTGGGACATGGAGTCTCTGTGGAACAATGATGTTATGAAAGCATTTTTTTCTTAACTATTCTTTCCTTTGCATCTGAGGAAGAGATGAAATTATTACATGGAGTAGTGTCAGTTATACAGATTTTATGAAAAACAGAATTTCAATTACATAATATCCTTGTTTTAATGGGTTAGTCATCCTATAATGTATATTTGTTCATCTTCCCTATATTAAACACTGTTATTAATCTTAGAGACATAATCTAGTGTTCTGTAGTACAGATTTTCACAAGAAGATGCCAACTCCACATTGCATCATAAAATACTCAATACATAGGTTTAACAAGCTTTCTGAGTATATACAGTCAGTTACCTTTGCAGTCATATTCTGTTTCATAGCTAACTTCACTTGTATTCACATGTAGCAGTATTGTATTATTCTCAACTGTAGTGAATCTCCTCTCATTCCTAGTTTACTTGATGAGATTTTAGAAGAACCACTCAAATTTCTCTCATAAGCAGCATGTCCCCTTCAAGAGAAAGTATACATGACTATTTTGTCTGTCTATGGACCCTCACTCCCATAGTTAGTTCAAACCTGAGATGAAAGTTTCTTTTTCTCTTCTAAGACTTCTTATAAGAATAAGAACTTCTTAAACCATAGTAATATCTTAAATAAGTTACTTAAAACAAATGCATTAAAAATAAACAAAGTAGTCATATAATAAAATATAATATAAATAGTCTTTCTCAGTATAGAATACACTAGCCCTACTTTAGGAAATTTAGAGAAGAATGTTAATAATTTGCACAAAAAAACATAAGCCCATTCCCGTTTTTTCTTTTCTTTTTTTTCTTACTTTGTTAGCTTTTTTATAACTTTTACTTTTTATTTTTGCAAGCTCTCTTACCTTTTTTCAAGCTCCCTTACTTTTTCGTAGCTCCCTTGTCTATATAATTTTACTCCTAAAAGTTATTCACCACTGCTAATCCTTTCATTTTTCCCCAGCACTCCACTTCCAGAGGTATTCTTCACTGTATCCCTAGTAGTACAGCCTTCATGCTGGGCACCATTGTTCTGGAGCCAGTCAACTAGAAAATCACTACATTGGGAGTGAGGATGAGTATAGGAAAGGCAGAAAGAAGATGCAAAAGACAGATATGGGAGGGCTTCTGGCCAATACTATGCCACCAACATGTATCTTTTCTAAGTGTCTTTTAAAAGTAAACAACAGAAGCATGACCAATTCCAGGAAGTTAAACAATCACCACAAATGCTTATGTAGGAAGTTTTTCTATGTTTGACTAAGGTCATTTCTTTCAGGCATGGACAGTCTCTCAAAGAATTATGCTTAAGTGGAGGAACTTGGCAGAAAATCACATGTCTTAATTAAAAACAAAGACAGCAGTCAGCAGATTCACTCATGATTAATCACAAGCAAGAAGTCAGAGTTAACTCCAGAGGTATTTCCCCACATTCCTCAAACTATTTCACAAAACAGAAACAGAAGGTCAGAATACGCTGGTGAGATTGTGGAGAAAGGAGAAAGGAAACATTCCTTCTTCAATCCTGGTGGGTTTGCAAACTGGTACAACCACTTTGGAAATTAATCTGCCAGATTAATTTCCTCAGAAAATTGGAAATTGTTTTACCTAAAGACTCAGCTATACCACTCTTGGGCGTATCCCTAAAACACACTCCACCATATTACAAGGCCGCATGTTCCACTATGTTCAGAGAAGCCTTGTTTGTAATAGCCAGAAGGTAGAAACAACCCAGATGTCCCTCAACCAAAGAATGGATACAGAAAATATGGTTCATTTACACAGTAGAATACTATTTACCTATTAAAAACAGGGACATCATTCATTTTGCAGGCAATTGGATGGAACTAGAAAATATCATTCTGAGTGAGGTAATCCAAACCTAAAAGGACATGTATGGTATGTACTCACTGATAAGTGGGTATTAGCCATAAAGTACAGAATACCTATATACAACTCACAGACTATATGTAGTTTAACAAGAAGAAAGATCCAAGTGAGGATGCTTTAATCTCACTTAGAAGCAGGAATAATCAGCAGAGGCAAAAAAAAAAAAAAAAAAGGAGAGAGGGACATGTGTGTGAGAGGAGAGGGGGTGGAGAGAAAGGGGCAGGATCAGGTATGGGGTTGGGGAAGACAGGAGAGAAGGCCAGAGGGCCAGGAGAATGAATGAAAATATGCAGCTGCTGGCGTTGGGGGACAGTGGAAACTTCTAGAACGTCCCAGAGACCTGGGATATGAAAGGCTACCAGTACTCAATGAGGGTTGAAATGCCAAACAATGGGGGAGTCAGAACCTAATGAGGCCAGGAGATAAACAAGGCCCCTAGTGGAGGGATGGGATCACCCATCCAGTTTCAAAATTTTTGTCCCAGTATTGTTCCTATCTAACGGAAATGCAGGGACAAAAATGAAGCAGAAACTAAAGGCATGGCCAACCAGTGACCAAACCAATTTGGAATCCATCCCATGGGCAGGCCTCAAATCCTGACACTATTACTGATGCTATGTTGTGCTTGCAGACAGGAGCCTAGCATAATTGTTGTCTGAGAGGTTCAACCAGCAGCTGAGACAGTCAAGCATCCTACTGAGGACAGGGACTTCTATAGAAGAGTTAGGGAATGAATTGAAGGAGCTGAAGGTGATGGCTGTACCAGTTTGCAATGCCACCAGCATTATAGGGGTGTGCCTCTATCTCCACATCCTTGCCAACATGTGCTGGCAACTAAGATTTTTACCTTTGCCATTCTTGACTGGTATTGAATAGAATTTCATGGTCATTTTGATTTGCATTTCCTTGATCACTAAGGACTTTCAACGTTTCTTTAAGTGTTGAGATTCCTCTATTTTGAAGTTTCTATTTAGCTCTGTACTCCATGTTTTGATTGGTTGTTTGATGTTATGGAGGTTAGCTTCTTGAGTTCTTTATATATTTTGGGTATTAGCCCTCTATAGGCTGTGAGTTTAGTGAAGATCCTTTCCCCCAATCTTTAGGTTACTGATTTGTCCTATTGACTATGTCCTTTGTCTTACAGAATCTTTTTAGTTTCAGGAGGTCCTATTTATCAATTCTTCATCTTAGAGCCTGAGCCATTTGAAGTCCAGTTTAGAAAGTCATCCTCTCACCCCATGCCAAGGAATTTGAGGCTCTTTAAAAAGTTCTCTTCTATTAGATTCAGTGTTCCTGATTTTATGTTGAGGTCCTTCTTCCGCTTGTACTTCAACTTTGTACAAAATGACAAATATGGATCTATTTTCATTTTTCTGCATACCAATGCTCAGTTAAACCAGAACTATTTCTTGAAGATGCTTTCTTTTTACATTGTATATTTTTGGCTTCTTTGTGAAAGATCAAGTGTCCATGAGTGTGTGGCTTTATTTCTGTTTCTTCAGATCTATTTCATTTATTAACCTGTCTGTACCAATACCATGCAGTTTTTATCCCTAATGCTCTGTAATACAGCTTAAGGTTAAGATGGTGATTACCCAGAAGTTCTTTTATTGTTAAGAATTGTTTTCCCTATCCTGTTTTTGTTTTTCTATAAGAAATTGAGAACTGTTCTTTTCATGATTTGAAGAATTATGTTGGTATTTTGATGGGGTTTGTGTTGAATTTGTAGATTGCTTTTGGTAGTATGGCCATTTTTACTGTGTTAATCCTGCCAATCCATGAGCATGAGAGATCTCTACATTCTCTAAGGATTTCCTTCTTCAGCGACGTGAAGTTCTTGTCATACAGATTTTCACTTGTTTTGGTTAGAATCACCCCAAGATATTTTATACTATTTGTGACTATTGTGAACAGTGTTGCTTCCCTGTTTTGTTTCTCAGTCCATTTACTATTTGTATAAAGGAAGGTTATTGATTTCTTTGAGTTAATTTTATATTCAGCCACTTTGCTGAAGTTGTTTATCAGCTGTAGGAGTTCTCTGGTAGAATTTTTGAAGTTGCTGATGTATATTATCATAACATCTGCAAATAGACATACCTGGACTACTTCTTTGTCAATTTGTATCACCTTGATCTCATTTTGTTGTCTTATTGCTCTAGCTAGAATTTCATTCTCCTGGCCCTCTGGCCTTCTCTCCTGTCTCCCCCAACCCCATACCTGATCCTGCCCCTTTCTCCCCATCCCCTCTCCTCTCACACACAAGTCCCTCTCTCTTTTTTTTTTTTTTTTTTTTGCCTCTGCTGATTATTCCTGCTTCTAAGTGAGATTAAAGCATCCTCACTTGGATCTTTCTTCTTGTTAAACTACATATAGTCTGTGAGTTATATATAGGTATTCTGTACTTTATGGCTAATACCCACTTCTGTAAGGCAAAGAACACTGTCAATAGGATAAAATGGCAACCAACATATTGGGAATAGATCTTTACCAATTCTACATCTGAAAGAGGGCTAATAGCCAATATATACAAAGAACTCAAGAAATTAGACTCCAAACAACCAAATAACCCTATTTAAAAATGGGGTACAGAGTTAAACAAAGAATTCTCAAACTGAAGAAACTCGAATTAAGATGCCATGAAGCACCTTAAGAAATGTTCAACATCCTTCATCATCAGGGAAATGCAAATCAAAACAACCCTGAGATTCCACTTCACACCAGTCAGAATTGTTAAGATCAAAAACTCAGGTGATTGCAGGTGCTGGAGAGGATGTGGAGAAAGAGGAACACTCCTCCATTGTTGGTGGGATTGCCAGATGGTACAACCACTTTGGAAATCAGTCTGGTGTTTCCTCAGAAAATTGGACAAAGCATTACTTGAGGACCCAGTTATACCACTCCTGGGCATATACCCAGTAGATGCTCCAACATGTAACAAGGACATACGCTCCACTATGTTCATATCATCCTTATTTATAATAGCCAGAAGCTGGAACGAACCCAGATGTCCTTCAACCGAGGAATGGGTTAAAAAAATGTGGTATATTTACACAATGGAGTATTACTCAGCTATTAAAAACAATGAATTCGAGAAATTCTTAGGTAAATGGATGAAACTAGAAAATATCCTGAGTGAGGCAACCCAATCACAAAAGAACACACATGATATTCACTCACTGATAAGTGGATATTAGCCCAAAAGCTTGAAATACCCAAGATTCAACTCACAGACCACATTAAGCTCACAAAGAAGGAAGACCAAGTCAGGATGCTTCAGTCCTTCTTAGAAGACGTAACAAAATACTCAAGGGAGCAAATATGGAGACAAGATGTTGGACAGAAACTGAAGGAGGGATCTCTGGAGACTGTTCCACTTGGGTAACCATTCCATGTGCAGTCACCAAAGGTAGAAGCTGATGTGGATGTCAGGAAGTACATACTGACAGGAGCCTGATATAGCTGTCTCCTTAGAGGTCTGCCAGAGTCTGACATATTTAGAGGCAGATGCTCACAGCTAACCATTTATCTTATTAAAGAGTTCCCAATGGAATGAGTTAGAAAGAAGACTGAAGGAGCTGAAAGGATTTGTGGCCCCATGAAGAGAGCAATAATACCAACCAACCAGAGCTCCTCAGGTTATAAACCACAAGCCTGAGAGCACATAGGGAGGGACCCATGACTCCAGCTGTGTATGCAGGGGAGGATGGCCTTGTTGGGGATAGGTGGAAGAGGAGATCCTTGGTCCCATGAAGGCTGGGGGAATTCAATGGTGGGGAGGTGGGAGGGAGGTATAGATGGGGGCACATCCTCATAGAAGGAGGAGGGGGGGATGGGATAAGGGGTTCCTGGGGGGGGATGGGGTAAAGGGATGACATCCAAAATGTAAATATAATATCCAATAAATAAAATAAAATAACAAAAAAGTAAATAAAAAATGTATCAAGAATAAAACATAAGTATATTAGTTATTCTCTCATTTTCTTCAATGACTTTCTTATCATTTCAAAAGTGTACTTTTTGGTCAACAAGTATTTGTGCTGTTTCTGAAGTTTTATTTGATGATGTTTTCTAGTTTATTATTCTATTACATAAGATACAATAAATTATTTCCACTTCTATATTTTGTAAACCTTGATTTCTGCCTACCATATAGCCTGTTTTAGAGAAACTCCCAGGAAGTACAGAGAAGAATGTGGGACCATGATCTGTCTGTTCACTTCTGTGTAGTAATTGAGATCTTCAGAGTTTATGAATTCAAAATTGCAATATCATCTTGTGTATCAGTAGGGTAATGCCATATAAAAGATAAAGAGATTTCTTAGTAATAAAAGTAGTGCAAAAAGAAAATTTGAAAAATAAAAAAATAAAAGAGGAACATTCTTTAAAATCTAATAAAGTAGCAATAATACTAACGGTCCAGTAAAAACAATCAGGGTGGACACAAAGAAAAAAAAGAGTAAACCAGGAAAGAAAGAAGAGGACTGTATTAGTCAGGGTTCTCTACAGTTGCAGAACTTATGGATAGTCTATATAACAAGAGAATTTGTTATGATGACTTACAGTCTGTTGTCCAACTCCCCAACAATGGTCAGCTGTGAATAGGAACTCCAAAGATATAGTTTGCTCAGTCCCACAAAACTAGTGGATTCCAACAGACGTGCTGACAAGTAAATGCAAGCTGATACAAAGAGCAAATCTCCCTTCTTCCAATGTCCTTATGTAGGCCTCCAGCAGAAGGTGTAGCCCAGATTAAATGTGTGTACTGCCACATCTACATCTGAGACTTATTTTGTCCCAGGCTGACCTTGAACTCAGAGATCTCCTTGCCTTAGTCTCCTGAAGTTCATAGCCACTATGTCTCAAGATATCCATGCCAACATCCAAGTCAAAAACTTGTATCTCCCAGACTCAAGATCTGGATCATAGGTGAGCCTTCCAATTTTGGATTGTAGTTCATTCCAGATATAGTCAACTTGACAACCAGGAATAGCCATTAATAGGACAATGTTGAAGTTTTTTTGTCCTCAAAATAAAAGACTCTAAGTTCTTTAAATGTAATAACCTCCAATTGACATTGTACACTTTCCAGACACGGAGGCTACCAACTCAAGCAAATGAGCCAAGCCAGCTATGACCCAGCCAACCAGGTCGCCATAACCAAGAGTCTGATTCCTGCAAAATGCAGCCAGAGCATCTCTCCCTTCCCCCTTCAGTCACAGTCCAATCTAGCCTATTTGCCTCCATCCCAGCCCTTCTGTGGTCTTCCAGCAGCACCTGAGAGTCAATGGGCCTGAAAACCAATTGGTTCCCAGCTGTCTTTTGACACAGGGTCCCCCAACTCAAGAGCTCTGGCCCCTGCAGGACATCAGACTGTGTTCCCCATCCCTGGAGTGTAGTCCCTCGGCTTCTCATACCCCAATGTCTGCCCAGCACTGGTATGGGGAGAACACAGTCAATTTCCCACACCTCTGCCTCTCTGAGCCATGGCCCTAGCCCTTTGGGGGTGGGGGGAGATGCAGGACCCATAATTCAACACAACAGGATACACACCCGCACACAACAACCCAATAACTGATAGAGGATGTGGACAAAACCAGCTTCAAGTATACCCCCAGCTGGAAGCCCACAAAGATCCACTCCATGGAACTCAAGGCCAGTGAATAACTCCTGGCCTAATTCAAAAGACTAGGCCTCTCTCCCTCCCCTCTCTCCCCTCTCTCTTTCCCTCTCCATGTGTTCCTGGCCAGCTTCTTCCCTTTCAGTCTCCAAATTGCATTGTAGACTTAACTTGCTCTACTTCAGTGGCAACTAGGCTCCACTCTCTGCCTCTCCCCCAGCCCCACAGCAAGGGCTCCCACACAGCTAACAGCTGCCTTTCAGGCAGCAGCCCCTGCTCTGACCCTTATTCTAGGACTACTTCCCTTGGGTGATTCTTTCCCCTTTCCTTTTCAGACAGTTTCTTTCTCGAGTTTGAGAATCCCAGGCTGGGCCTGGACAAATTGCTCTCTAAGGAGCACCAGCTCCAAGCTCTAGTCCCCAGCCCCCACTTGTCTCCCCCATGGGTCAGTGTTTTGCACAGCCTTTCACTCCTTCTGGCTCTAACTATCCTATCAAATTTCTATGCTTCTTCATTTGAGCTTTTCTTCAAGATTGGCCTTTGTTCTCCTGGTATACATTTAGGATTTACCAGCCAAGGGAAAACAAATGGGGAACCTCTCTGCTAAAGCACACAGCCAACACGTTGCAGAGCAGGCCCCTCCCCAACAGCATCTAAACCCTCCAAAGACAATGGAGAAACTCACCTGAGACACTTAATCCAAGTTTTAAAATGCTTTTTCTTCATAACAGGAATGCCTGAAACAATGTTCATGCTTTTCAACCCAAATTTTTCTTGCTTCTTTATTTAAGTGTTTTCTTTTCTACCTAGCATTCGTGATAAATGTCCAAAACTTTTTTAAATTGTTTGAGATTTCTTTAAGGTTCAAAAGTCATCTAATCTATTTCCACAGATCAAATAATTATGCTGATCACCATTTTTCTACCCCTAATTAACAACCAGTTTCCTTTTACTGTTGCTACCTATCCCATATACATAATTAACATGATGTTTTTCTTCCTTAGCCATCCAAAGCAGATTCAAAAGTGCCTTCCAGGACCAATTTCCTCAAACACCCTTAGTTTTCTAGGATCATAACGGCATACCATGATGCGCTTGCTCTCAAGTAGCTTAACACTTGCTACCACCCTTTGCACACACTGCTGGAGTTTTGCTCCCCAGTTGTGATCACCCTACGTGTTTATCCACATAAAGGAAAAGGATAGTGCTGCTCCCACGAATCCAGCTGAGACAACACCATCTCCTGGAACCTGCCTGGGATACGCTGCCTTTCTCCAGATACCTCATCTGGCTAAAGATTCCTGAAACACATGCTGAGATCCAGAGACACGTGCTGAGTCCTACAAAGGACAGACTTGGACCTTACAGCTACAGATGAACTCTGTTGTCAAAATCAAATGACTACTGAACTTTGGGAAAGTTACATGTTAGTAAGGAAAACATGAAGTCTATCTAGATTAATCAAATGTTTAAAACTGATGTTATCTGTGGAGAGCTGCAATGTGCTACACCCTAAGATGGCGCCGGCTTCCGCCTTCCACCATCCCGCTGGTGAGAGTTCTCCATGATGAACAAGTTTTTATTTGGCTAAGCTTACTGCCTAGGGCACCTCCGCGTTGCTGGTGACCTATCTGCTTCCCCCACGTGGCCTGCCTGAGTTGGCTAGCATTATGGTACTTAAGGGCTGCGGGTGCTCCCCTTGGGTAGAAGATTGTTCAAAAGACCTGAGTAAACTGCTTGAAGAAGAGCTCGTGGTTGTGCCTTTCTTGCTGGCTGAGTCAGGCACGACAGTTATCACCCTCAAACTGTACAACCCATAAAGCAATTAATTGGTTCAATGAACCCTTGCCTTCCCAACCCCCACCCTCAACTTCCTTACTCTATGGCTTAATTGTGCTACTTCTACAACCTATTTAGTGTTTTCTTTTGATACTTTCACTTCACCCAAAATTTTCACTACAAATGACACAGTCACTCCAGTGACGCCTCTCTTTTAAAAGAAAGTAAAAGGGGAAGTTGTGGGGCAGTGGGCTTCAAGGGGCAGCTGGGTACCTGGTTGAGCAGGCTTTGAATCCCAGAGACCCTCAAAGATGGTAGGAGTTTGGCCTTGCTCCTGGGCCCCTGGCTCCTTTCACATAGCTACAACCCCCTACAGAGAGGTCTGTGGCCCTCAGTCACATAGGACAATGCCCTTTCTAGCCCCTCCACAGTTAGAGAGTATGACTACAGGCCACAGAGCCTCAACACAAATCTCCATATTAATGAGATACCTAAAGGCCAGAGGTTGTAGCCAATTAAGCATTCCTTTCCAGACCCTCCTCCTTGCAAAAGGTATTTAACCTCAGGCCCTCCCTGAAAAAACCAGGATATAGCTTCATCCATTTTCTGCCATGACAATAAATATCTTAAGACCATAGCCTATGACCATGAACTATGTCTCTTCTTTGGGACTTGCTGTGGGGACCTGTGGAGAAGGTCTTCAACAGAGCAGCCATCTAATCTCCTGCTGATGACCTGACCTCTCTATGTTCCAGTCACAGAGACTCAACCAAGTAAGTCACTACAACCAAGAGCCCCCTCCCTGTGGGACACAGCCAGAGCTCATCTTCCTCTCACTCCTTTGGCTGCAGGCCAATCTAGCCCATATAACCCCACTGTTTCAACCCTTCTGTGATCACTCAACCCAACAATGGACCCATGCAAACTATAGCCCAACAATAGATTCATGTATTTTCTGTGATTTGTGTTGGTGGTGAACATGAACTGGTTAAATGTACAAAGTACACCAGAAATGTATTCACTTTAGTAGCTTTCTTCATTTTAATACTAGGGAATGCTTAGCTTTGCAGTCTATTTCTGTGATATTCTTGCACATTCCCAAGACATCACCAGATAGCTATCTCTGGGATGGCTCATACACATTATCCGTGCCTGTCCCTGATGTGTATTATTGGTGTTGGTATAACCATAACACTTAGACCTACACATGTAGAAGACATGAGATTACTGATTGGCTGCCACCAAGAGAAGTTTTTCTCATGCACTTCATTGAGTGAACTGAGTCTAATAACACTTGCAACCTCCAGCTTGTCAGCATCTAGCCTCCCCAGTTTCCCCACTGAACTCTTTCTTTCTGGGTTTTGTAAGTTACATTCAGCCTTCCTGACTTGTTGCCTCTCCTGACAATCAGTCCACATGATAGTCCAGTCTTAAATAATACATTCCCTCTGTCTACACCACCCAGCCGATATAATCCAGATACATAGACTGTCAACACTGGATATTATCTACTGCTTAACTATCTGTGCATGGAATAATTATTTCATTAGAACCTATCACTGTATTTGAGGATTATGAGAACTCTAGAATTGTTGTAAAGGTTGGATGATAGCTGCTTTACACTAGTGCCTACAAATCATGCAATACTAAACCACACTCTCCAAATTGAGAGCTGAACAGTTGGGGCTTCTGGGTTGCTCCTCTTTCACCTTTCACTTTCTAGGAATTTTATTATTATCTTATAAAAGTTTTCCCCATTGAAAAGAAGTCCACTTTTCTCATTCATTCTCTTCTCTCTCTTTGGATCACAGGAAGGTCATTTCTAATTCACCATCTCACATGACAGGAAGAACATTTAAGTCACACTTTGATCTAGGAGTCATATATTTCAATCTGCAAATCTATCATTTGTCTAACTATAATCTGTATGTCAGATCTTTACAGTTAAAGCACAATACTTAAAATAGAAACAAATTTAAGTATTTATCTAAAAATATTATAAGCTACATACAAGCCCATGAAAATGTTCAGCACTATTAGTCATTGGTGTTATGCAAATTAAAAATATAAAATGTAATTCTGGCTTGCTGTTGGTTAAGTTACTCTAAGGAGACTAACTCTATAACTCCTTTTTTAAAATGTGCTACTAGTACTTGTAGTAGAAAATGCAGTATATTATATACATATATATATATCATACATAATATATAATATATTTATATATGTATAATGTAGATATATACTATTTTATATGGTGCTAAGTATGCATACATCTTGCATTGTGTGCTCATGCATGTTCATATACATATGCGAGGGGATGTTGATCATAAGTCCATGTTACTCTCTTCCTCGGCTGTTCTCTATATTACACCTGAGATAAGGTAACTAAATACTGGAGCTCACAAATTCAGGTAGTCTGGCTTACCAACAAAGATAGGTTCTCCTATATCCACCTGGATAGTGTAGGGATGACAGGCTGACACAGCCATACTTGTCTTTTTTACATGCATGTTAGGGATCTGAACTTAGGTCCACATGCCTTCACGGCAAGCACTATACTGACTGAGATATCACCCTTTGCTTCTACAGTGTTAAAGAACAGACTATATGTCATGACATAATTAATATAAATATATGATAGTAGTCTGTAGCCTGCACATTATTATATATCCTCCACGAGTCTTGCAATGAGAAATAACTTCAACATCATATCTTACTAGATACTAAATCTTTTAAGGAAGAACATTTTCACATCATTTTTTCTTCCTTCAGTAGCTATGATAAAACACATCACTAATACAACTTTATTTCATTTTTTCTTTATGTTTGAAACTTACAAGCTTGCGAATTTAGCTTCTCTGTATCCGTACTTGCTTATTCATCTTCCACCAAGTCTCTTTTCCAATGCTCTGAGTTAAGATCCCAGTTACAGAGTAAATTGATTCTGCTTCCTTGTTAGACAAATCTCTCACAAAGAATTAATTCATGTACTATTTATAGTCAAACAGGAAATGTATTCTAATTTTACATATATATGTAAAAATATTCCTCAAATTAAATTATAATAGTTTTAGAACATACACTTTCCACAACACCTAAACATACTATTATTAAAATGAATTATACCTCCTAGGAAAATAAACAGCAATTTCCCAAATAAATCCCATAGAAAGCATTACTATAAAAGTTAGGGTTCTTAGAATTTTCTAAAATACACATATTCTTTCTGAAAAATGAAGGAAAGCTCACAACCATGTAAGCTCTTCATTCTATGTCCTTTTTAAGTTCTTAAAGACATAGTGTGTACTTACATGGCTCTTCCCCTCCATCGTTGGTTATTTGTGCTGAATGCTCTCTACCATTGCATCACTTTAAATGCCTTACCTCTCACATTTCCCAGTGTCCATATTATTTATTCCTTTTTCCATTCTTCTGTTGTCAAATACTATGGCATTTCAAGTGCCATTCATAGTGAAGTCCCATAAAAAATAAAACTTTATTTCTCTCTGTTTATTTCTTTTATTGAAAATCGATTTTTATTTGATATATTGATTAAGATTTCCCTCTACCTTCTCCTCCCAGTTCTTCCCCTCACCACTTCCATCTGAATTTACACACTTTCTGTCTCATTAGAAAGAAAACAGACAAGGCAGGAACAATAATAAATAAAATAAAGCACAATAAATCAAAATCAAAGAAAGAGAAAAAGAACAAAGAAACCAAACAAGAAAAGATTCAAAGAAAAAGCACAAGAAACATATAGATACAGAACATACTTTTATAATCATGGGAATCCCATAGAAACTCAAAACCTATAATCATAGTATTTCATCTTTGTTTCTTTGCCTCTTTTTTTGTTTGTGTGACTTTCTTTTTTTTGCTACAATTGCACTTAATGGTTGTGTGTGTGTGTATGTGTGTGTGTGTGTGTTTATGTGTGCACAGACATCCATGTGTCTGTATTGCTGTGGCTTCTGTATAATCTTTATCTTTTATATTCAAAACTTCTAACTTGATCTTTCTTTTTTCAGTATGTTCAAATACCAAGTCGTCCCTTCTTTCCTCTTCAATTTTCTACTCTTCTTTTACATATCAGCTTAGTAAACATTTTCTCTGAGATTCAAATGGTTACAGATACTGGTTTAATTTTTTTCAGTATTAGTATAAAGGACCAAATTTCATATTTATTTTTTCTTCAGGTTCATGATTTTTTTTATCCTATTTAAAAAAATAACTTTAATCAAGGGCACATCATAGAGATTTGTTCAGTGGGAGCTTTACGTTATGTGAGAGCCTCAGATTGGAAAAGAAAGCCTTTAGAAAAACAAACAAGCATGATTTTATACCATGTTTACTACCATCGAATAGTCAAAAGCCAGGAAAAGAGCTTAGAGTACTGGAAAACTGAGCAAGCTCTGTCTCCAGCCCTAATATTTTGGAATTGTCATTACTCTTAGAAAACTCTCTGCTTTTTATGAAGTCATGACAATGTCAAATAACCACAGATAAATACTGTGAGAACACTAATCCCAACTCTTTAAGCATCATGTTTCCCAAGCACAGTGACTGATTTCTTGTGTCTATAATCCATAGCAATTTCCATACAAAGATAAAACTAAGAAAACCTATTATCATTTTTTACAGTATCAGAGTTCACACCTTACTTTAGTCTTTTGTACCTTCTCTTTTCTCATTATTCATTTATGTTAAATCATGAAAATAAAGACTCCCAACAGTCATTAAAGTTAGTAACTCCTATCACACCTGTCTAAACCTTATTTTTAAATATTTTTGGAAGATAAATATGAAAGTTTCATATTTCTGCTACATATTTTACTGTCCTTTGTCATTCAAGAAATGTTTATTTGCATATTATAACATCAAATCTCTTTATGTTCCCACATAACAGTTTTAACTTTATTTTCACCCTTTTACTCACCCTTCATCTGAAACAGCTGATCAAGCACATCCTATAAAACCAGTTGCAATAAATTATGAAGAGATATTCAGATGACAACTCTTTGAATTCTACTACTTTACTATACAAAAAAAAGACTCTTTCCATTAGATAGATGCTAAAAGATAAAGGTTCTAAGAAACATTAAAACTAATCTTCTCTTTTATTTATAAGCACTTAATGAGATGTATTATTATTTTTTAATTATTGTTGTATTTCTTTAGTTTTGTGTTTATAATTACATCATCTTCCATTTTATTTACTTCTTCCAAATGCTCCCATATATGCCCGCTTTTTGCATTAAATTCAAGGTCTATGTTTGTTTTCATTGTTTCTATATGCATACATGTGTATGTAATATATGTGTGATGTATATGTATATAATGTATAATGAATATGTGTATGTGCCTACACACATATTCCAAACATATTCTGCTCAATCTGACCTGTGCCAGTCATCTGCACATCCTATTGTTTGAGCATTTGGCATATGACAACCAATTGCTGTACTCTTTCTTGGAGAACATTATTCTCTGACACTCAGGATTCCTTAGTTGTCTGAAATTCTTTGTGTATGACTGAAGCCTTGTGGGCTTTCCATTCACTTTGGCATGTCTATTGTTGGCTTTGTTCAACTTACATTTAGGCAGTCATGTTGGTGAGACTTTATGGATCTAGCTTCTTTTACCTCCCAGAAGGAAAATCACACATACAGAAAAAAGGACAATTAACTGCTTATTTAAATCCCTGAAGCCTCCAGTTTGGATTCTCTTTAGATAATATCTGACTTTCAATTATTAGTCTACACAGAGAGATAGGGGAGGCTCTCCCAGCCTTTAGAATGAATGGCATGAGGTGGAACACAGCATCGGAGGGAGGTCAAAGACTGATGATCTCTGACTTTGTAACTCTATCTTACTATTCTGGAAAATGGCTTCTGGAAACTTAACTCTCTCATATTGCTTTGTGCTAATAAGCACAGGTTCATTTTTTTCTTACTGTACCTTGCTAATAAGCATTTGTTTCTTAATATTCTGTGACTAAATGATGCTGGTTTCTGGTAGTAAGTTTCTACTGGTAGCAGCAGGGAATTAAGAAGAAAAAAACGTTTAATTGCTAGGGCTCTTTTCTCTCTCTTTCTCTCTCTCTCAAGGACCTCTTGCAGGCCAGGTCTCTCAATGCATTGCATTAACTCTTCACAAACCAGAGAAAAAAGAAAGGAAAAAAAATCACTTGCGCAAACACACACACACACACACACACACACACACACACACACATCACACTCGTATACCAGCACATCCTGATCAGGCCTGATCACCTGTCTTATCAACTTTGCAAGTGTTTTTGCATACTTACATTCATACCCATATACCTCTACATGTATGTTTATATATACATATAGACAAACAGACATGGTGGATCACACAGAGCTACCCAGGCCACTTTATTTCTTCTCTCTGGTCTCTGGCCTTACTATACTTTCTGAGATAAAAGTTCTTTAGAAAATTACCTCATGATAAATTGTTACACAAAAGAATTTCCATAGTAAGTTCAAAGGAGTGTTTCATTCTATAAGCTCATTATAATTTCAAAGCAACAATTTCACATAGCCTTGCTTTATCATATTGCACACCTGTGGCTTCATCTTTGAACCTGATCTAGAATGAATGCTTTTCCTTGATCACAAATTTGTCCCAAGTCTATTTCTCTTCTTAGTGTAATTCTGATGGCTCACTGTATTTCTTATTATGCAGCCTTTACTTACTAATCTATAAGGAGGGTGTTGGCATTCAGTCTAGGTTCCACCCCTCAATTACCTGGCAACAGCCAGATGTGCCTGACTCACAATAAAAGGAGCAACTTGCCCTCTCTCTGCCTCTCACTCTGCTTTACTCTCAACTCCTTTCCCCATGCCCTGAATAAACTCTATTCAATACTATACCATTGCATAGCTGGTAACTCAAGGGGAAGGGATGTCTCAACATGGACCTGTTCACCTCACACCAAACCACACCTCCACCAAACACATTCCTTCTTTCTCTCTTTTTATAAAACGCAATATAGGGAGCACATTCTATTCTTGATTCTAACTTTATTACATCTTTCTGACAAAACAATAAAAACCATCTCTTTAAATTTTCTTTTTAAAATTATTTGAATCAAGTCAAAAATTCTATAAAGTCACTAATTCATCTAAACAGTATTAATATACGAAGCTTCATCTTCATGTTGATCTGCAGGGAATTTGCTCAATAGTGTGGGATGATGCCCAGCCATCATTAGGGTATATAATAGTGACAAGAAAGGCATATCAGTAGCAAGAAGCAATCCTAGGATGATCCCTGTAAGCATCATGCATTGTAGAGCTCATCCATCACAAGCTATACATAACTCTGGTCCATCTCGAGAAAATTGATTTGCATGCCTGAGTCTTTCCTAGATGGTTTCTGACAACACAGGAGAGAATTGTACAACTTTTTTTATAACTTATGTTACCATAATTATATTCTCTCTATTCTGTCTCCACTGTATTATGAAAAATTCTAATAAATTAATTCTTACAAGGTTTGAAGTCTATTTTTAAATTATTCATCTTTATTTATGAATTAAATTATAAAAATCTAATTTTTTATTATTCTGTAATAATTTTTCAATATTTTATGAATCTTGATCATCCTAAGAACAACAACTGGAAGCCATTTTGCTAGTATTTTCCATTATGAAGGAGCACGTTCTGGAGGATCTCAAGGCATTCCTATGCCAGGATGACTCACATGTTTAATTCAATATTCAGTTCATCTATTTACCTACTAGATTGCGTCTGAAATTTACCCCATTTCCTTTTGTAACTATGTCACTGTTTTAATATACTAGAGTGTATTGTATATTAATTTGTAATAAATGATAGTTTTTAATATTGCATTAAATAAATGTATAACCCACAGTGCAAAACACAGAGCACTTATTGGCATTTTAGCCTTGAGTTATTCTGTGAGCTTCTAATAACATGTACATGTTAGAACATCTATGCTTTATAACCTATATGTCTTAAAATAGGTTTATCATTAAGACCATGTTTAGGCTAGTCAGAGTATAGACAATGAAAGTCATCTGTAGTCAAGGAAACTCACTGAGTATCAAATCTGATGCCAAGATATGTTATGAATGACATGAAATTTTAATTTTTTAAAAAGAAAACAAAAACCCATGATTTCTGACAGTGAAGACAACATGAAAAATGGAAAGGTTCTGTACAAGAGAATGACAGAAAACAAGTACTATGGTTTCAAAATGGAAAGGCCAAGAAGACGCAATGCTGGGACATCAGCAAGAGCCATTTCCAACAGAAAGTTGGACAAAAGGCATCTCTTCTTCACCAGAACCAGAGGGAACATTGATAACCAAGTTAGCATGGTCTTGCACTTGACCAAGAAGTAAATAGTAATAATTTATAAAATAGCTTCCTGTTTGTAAATACAAAAAGAAATGTGTAACAAAGATATTTAAGAAGTAAAGTTTGGGTTACTGTGATTTCTTAGTGGGTAACAGCTCTTGCCCCCAAGCCTAACAACCTGAGTCACATTGTAGGAAACAGACACTAAACTCCACAAACTTTTCAAGTTCTCACCTATCCTCTACATGTAAGCCATGACATTAACTGACACGGATAAATATATAAAACTGTACAAAAATATATAGAAATTATTTCTCATTCATTATTTTGATCTATAAGATAAAAAGGAGAAAAAAGATATTAAAATCTGAAAGAAAACACATGCCTAGGAGAAATCTAAAGGTTGTGCTATAGATGCTATGAATGTGAATGTGTCTGAGAATGTTCTGTTATTTATCACAGCCTAGCCTTTAATGGCTGAGCCATCTCACCATGTAACCATATTTGATCACTGACTGGATTTTTTGTATGTATTCTATGTATCCACTTATCAGTGAGTGCATACCATGTATGTTCTTTTGAGATTGGGTCACCTCACTCAAGATGATATTTTCCAGCTCCATCCATTTGCCTAAGAATTTCATGAACTCATTGTTTTTAATAGCTGAGTAGTACTCCATTGTATAAATGTACCACATTTTCTGCATCCATTCTTCTGTTAAAGGGCATCTGGGTTCTTTCCAGCTTCTAGCTATTATACATAAGGCTGCTATGAACATGCTGGAGCATGTGTCCCTGTTGTATGTTAAAACATCTTTTGGGTATATGCCCAGGAGTGGTATAGCTGGGTCCTCAGGTAACACTATGTTCAATTTTCTGAGATACCGCCAGACTGCTTTCCATAGTGGTTGTACCAGTTTACAATCCCACCAACAGTGGAGGAGTGTTCCTCTTTCTCCACATCCTGGCCAACATCTGCTGTCACCTGTGTTTTTGATCTTAGCCATTCTGAATGGTGTGAGGTAGAATGTCAGTGTTGTTTTCATTTGCATTTCCCTGATGACTAGGGATGCTGAACATTTCTTTAGGTGTTTCTCAACCATTCGAGCTTCCTCAGTTGAGAATTCTTTGTTCAGCTCTGTGCTCCATTTTTAAACAGGGTTCTTTGATTGTCTAGAGTCTAATTTCTTCAGTTCTTTGTATACCTTGGAAATTAGCCCTTTATCAGACGTAGGGTTGGTGAAGATCTTTTCCCAATCTCTTGGTTGCCGCTTTGTCCTATTGACTGTGTCCTTTGCTTTCCAGAAGCTTTGCAGTTTCATGAGGTCCCACTTGTCAATTCTTGGACTTAGAGCACAGGCCATTGGTGTTCTGTTCAGGAACTTTTCTCCTGTGCCCATGTGTTCCAGGCTTTCCCCAGTTTCTCTTCTATTAGTTTCAGTGTGGCTGGTTTTAGATGGAGTTCCTTGATCCACTTGGAATTGAGCTTTGTACAAGGAGATAAGTATGGATCAATTTGCATTCTTCTACATGCTGACCTCCAGTTGGACCAGCACCATTTGTTGAAAATGCTGTCTTTTTTCCACTCGAAGGTTTTAACTCCTTTGTCGAAGATCAAGTGACCAAAGGTGTGTAGGTTCATTTCTGGGTCTTCTATCCTATTCCATTGATCCTCCTGCCTATCTCTGTTCCAATACCATGCAGTTTTAATCACTATTGCTTTTAAGTACAGCTTGAAGTCAGGGATGGTGATTCCCCCAGAAGTTCTTTTATTGCTGAGAGTAGTTTTCGCTCTCCTGTTTTTTTTGTTATTCCAAATGAATTTTAAGATTGCTCTTTCTATCTCCGTGAAGAATTGAGTGGGAATTTTGATGGGGATTGCATTAAATCTGTAGATGGCTTTTGGCAAAATAGCCATTTTTACTATATTAATCCTTCCAGTCCATGAGCATGGGAGATCTTTCCATCTTCTGAGATCTGCTTCGATTTCTTTCTTCAGGGGCATGAAGTTCTTGTCATACAGGTCTTTTACTTGCTTGGTTAGGTTCACACCAAGGTATTTTATATTATCTGTGACTATTGTGAAGGCTGTCATTTTCATAATTTCTTACTCAGCCAGTTTATCTTTTGAGTAGAGGAAGGCTACTGATTTGCTTGAGTTAATTTTATATCCAGCCACATTGCTAAAGTTGTTTATCAGGTTTAGGAGTTCTCTGGTGGAAGTTTTGGGGTCACTTAAGTATACTATCATATCATCTGCAAATAGTGAGATTTTGACTTCTTCCTTTCCAATTTGTATCCCTTTGACCTCCTTGTGTTGCCTAATTGCTCTGGCTAGAACTTCCAATACTATATTGAATAAGTAGGGGGAGAGTGGGCAGCCTTGCCTAGTCCCTGATTTTAGTGGGATTGCTTCAAGTTTCTCTCCATTTAGTTTGATTCTGGCTACTGGTTTGCTGTATATTGCTTTTACTATGTTTAGGTATGGTCCTTGAATTCCCGATCTTTCCAAGTTTTTTATCAGGAAGGGGTGTTGAATTTTGTCAAATGCTTTCTCAGCATCTAATGAGATGATCATGTGTTTTTTTCTTTGAGTTTGTTTATATAGTGGATTACATTGATGGATTTCCATATATTGAACCAACCCTGCATTCCTGGGATAAAGCCTTCTTGATCATGATGGATAATTGTTTTGTTGTGTTCTTAGATTCGGTTCGCTAGAATTTTATTGAGTAGTTTTGCATCAATGTTCATAAGGCAGATTGGTCTGAAGTTCTCTTTCTTTGTTGGGTTTTTGTGTGGTTTAGGTATGAGGGTTATTGTGGCTTCATAGAATGAATTGGGTAGTGTACCTTCTGTTTCTATTTTGTGGAATAGTTTGAAGAGAATTAGAGTTAGGTCTTCCTTGAAGGTCTGATAGAATTCTGCACTAAAACCATCTGGTCCCGGACTTTTCTTTGTAGGGAGGCTTTTAATGACTGCTTCTATTTCTTTTGGGGTTATGGGACTTTTTAGATGATTTATCTGGTCCTGGTTTAACATTGGTAACTGGTATTTGTCTAGAAAATTGTCCATTTCATCCAAATTTTCCAATTTTGTTGAGTATAGGCTTTTGTAGTAGGATCTGATGATTTTTTTTTAACTTCCTTGGCTTCAGTTGTTATGTCACCCTTTTCAGTTCTGATTTTATTAATTTCGATGCTGTCTCTCTGCCCTCTGATTAGTCTAGCTAAGGGTTTATCTATGTTGTTGAGTTTTTCAAAGAACCAGCTCCTGGTTTGGTTGATTCTTTGTATAGTTCTTTTTGTTTCTATTTGGTTGATTTCAGCCCTGAGTTTGATTATTTCCTGCCTTCTACTCCTCTTGTGTGTATTAGCTTCTTTTTGTTCTAGGGCTTTCAGGTGCTTTGTCAAGCTGCTAGTGTATGCTCCCTCCAGTTTCTTTTTGTAGGCACTTAGAGCTATGAATTTTACTCTTAGCACTGCTTTTTTTTGTATCCCATAGATTTTGGTATGATGTGTCATCATTTTCATTAAATTCTAAAAAGTTTTTAATTTCTTTCTTTATTTCTTCCCTTACCAGATTATCATTGAGTAGGGTGTTGTTTAGTTTCCATGTGAATGTGGGCTTTCCATTCTCTTTGTCATTTTTGAAGACCAGCCTTAGACCATGGTGATTTGATAGGATGCAGGGGATTATTTCCATTTTTTTGTATCTGTTGAGGCCTGTCTTGTGCCCAATTATATGGTCTATTTTGGAGAAAGTACCATGAGGTGCTGAGAAAATGGTATATTCTTTTGCTTTAGGGTGAAATGTTCTGTAGATATCTGTTAAGTCCTTTTGATTCATAACTTCTGTTAGTTTCACTGTATCTCTAGTTTCTGTTTCCATGATCTATCCAATGCTGAGAGTGGGGTGTTGAAGTCTCCCACTATTATTGTGTGAGGTGCAATGTGTGTTTTGAGCTTTAGTAAGGTTTCTTTTATGAAAGTGGGTGCTCTTGTGTTTGACGCATAGATATTCAGAATTGAGATTTCATGTTGGTTGACTTTTTCTTTGACAAGTAAGAAATGTCCTACCTTATCCTTTTTGATAGCTTTAAGTTGAAAGTTGATTTTATTCAATATTAGAATGGCTACTCCAGTTGTTTCTTAGGGCCATTTGCTTGAAAAATTGTTTTCCAATCTTTTACTCTAAGGTAGTGTCTGTCTTTGTTGCTGAGGTGGGTTTCCTGTAAGCACTAAAAAGCTGGGTCCTGTTTGTGTATCCAGTCAATTAGCCTATGCCTTTTTATTGGGGAATTGAGTCCATTGATGTTAAGAGATATTAAGGAGAGGGTGTTGTTGCTTCCTATCATTTTTGTTAATTGTGGAGACATCGTTTGTGTGGTTATCTTCTTTTGGGTTTGATGGAAGAGGATTATTTTCTTGCTCTTTCTAGGGTATGATTGCCCTCCTTGTATTGGGGCTTTCCTGCTATTATCCTTTGTAATGCTGGATTTGTGGGAAGATACTGTGTAAATTCGGTTTTGTCATGGAATATCTTGGTTTCTCTGTCTATGGTAATTGAGAGTTTTGCTGGGTATAGTAGCCTGGGCTGGCATTTATGTTCTCTTAGGGTCTGTATGATATTTGTCCAGGATCTTCTGGCTTTTATAGTATCTGGTGAGAAGTCAGGTGTAATTCTGATTCGTTTGCCTTTATATGTTACTTGGCCTTTTTCCCTTGCTGCTTTTAAAATTCTTTCTTTGTTTTGTGCATTTTGTGTCTTGATTATTATGTGACGGGAGGTATTTCTTTTTTGATCTAGTCTGTTTGGTGTTCTGTAGGCTTCTTGTGTGATTATGGGCATCTCATTCCTTAGGTTAGGGAAGTTTTCCTCAATAATTTTGTTGAAGATATTTACTGGCCCTTTAAGTTGGGAATCTTCACTCTCATCTATACCTATTATCCTTAGGTTTGGTCTTCTCATTGCGTCCTGGATTTCCTGGATATTATGTGTTAAGAACTTTTTGCATTTTGCGTTTTCTTTGACAGTTGTGTCAATATTCTCTATGGTATCTTCTGCACCTGAGATTCTTTCTTCTATCTCTTGTATTCTGTTGGTGATGCTTGTGTCTATGACTCCTGATTTCTTTCTTAGGTTTTCTATCTCCAGGGTAACCTCCCTTTGTGATTTCTTTATTGTTTCTACTTCCATTTTTATGTCCTGGATGGTTTTGTTCATTTCCTTCATCTTTTTGTTTGTGTTTTCTTGTAAGTCCTTAAAGGATTTTTGTGTTTCTTTAAGGACTTCATCCTGTTTATTTGTGTTCTCCTCAATTTTTTTGATAGTGTTATTTATGTCCTTCTTAAAGTCCTCTATCATCATCATTAGAAGTGATTTTAGATCTTGTTCTTGCTTTCCTGGTGATATGGGGAGTTCAGGACTTT
This sequence comes from Grammomys surdaster, assembly GCF_004785775.1. Taxonomy (NCBI): domain Eukaryota; kingdom Metazoa; phylum Chordata; class Mammalia; order Rodentia; family Muridae; genus Grammomys; species Grammomys surdaster. Next base: position 5,871,613 of record NW_021604564.1, on the reverse strand, counting down.
CTAATGTGGGAGAACTAGGTTCTGATGATGGCAAGTACCGTGGGTTGCTGGTGCTTGTGTTCTTGTGCTTGCCTTTCGCCATCTGGATCTCCTTTGTGCTCTCTGTACTGTCTCTGTCTGGAGCCTGTCTTTCCTATTATCTAGGTTGTATCAGAACTGTTTGGGATGGGTTTTGCTGCTGGGGTTAGAGCTGAGGCCCAAGATCTTCTCAGTGCTTGGGCCCAGACTGGAAGGGGCCTGGGCTCCGGGCCAGGAGTGAATTCCTGGGTTCCAGTGGGTCCCGGTTGCTCCCTGTTTGGGGCAAGTAATGCCACCTCCTAGCCTAAGATACTGCTTGGGTTAGAGCTCCTGAGAGCCCAGCTTCCTCTGGGTTCTGTAAGATTGGGTGTAGAGCTGACTCCCAGGATCTGCCGAGTGCTCAGGCCCAGACTGGATGGAACCCGCGCTCCGGGCCAGGAGTGAATTCCTGGGTCCCAGTGGGTCCCAGTTGCTCCCTGTTTGGGGCAAGTGCTGCTTTTTCCTTACCTAGGATACTGCCTGAGTTAAAGCTCCTGGGAGGCCCTCTTTCTCTTGGTTTTCTAAGGTTGGGTACAGAGCTGCCGCCTGGGACCTGCTCTATGCTCGAGCCCAGACCAGAAGTCCTCCATTTATTGATTTTCATACATTGAAAATACCTACATCTCTGGGATGGAGTCTATTTGATCATGGTGAATGAGCTTTTTGATGTGTTCTTGTATTCAGTTTACAAATGTTTTATTTAGTATTTTGCATCTATGTTCATAAGGCAAATTCATCTGTAGGTCCCTTGCTTTGTTAGGTCATTATATGGCTTTGGTTTCAGAGTAACTGTGACCTCATAAAATGAAATGGGCAATGTTCCTCATGTTTGTAATTTATGGAATATTTTGAGGAGTATTGACATTAACTTTCCTTTGAGTACCTGATAGAATTCTATAGTAAAAGTATCTGGTCCTGGGGTATTTTTTTTTTTTTTGGTTTGGTTTGGTTTGGTTTGGTTTGGTTTGGGTTGGTTTGGGTTGGGTTGGGTTGGGTTTCTGTTTGGGATTTGGGGGGGGAATATTGTTGTTTGTTTGTGGGTTTTTTTAATTTTTCTTTTTAGTTTTTTTGGTTGTTTTTGTTTGGAGACTTTTAATAATTGCTTCTATTTCACTAGAGATTATAGATATATTTAAAGTGCATCAAGTCAGCATTGATGAAAACAGGTTCTTCTTCAGAAGCCATAGTTATTCAGTATTTACTTTTTTTAAAAGTATATAATTTAAGAACTCAAAATAAAAGGATTTAGACTGTGGAGTCAATGTAAAGACTCTAAACAGACCTTGTTTGCCAGGAGTTCCCTCTAAACTTATAGAGCTTAGATTGGCTGCAAACATCTAAAGAGACATGCCCTTTACTGATCAACAAGGAACCAGCTTACAAGAAAAATTGTAAAACTCAATCTACAAAAAAATTGGTGAGTCAAACAGTGGCATCATCAAGGTGTACAGATGTCAAAAAATCATCCTAATTTTATATCTTTATATCATGGATAAAGCATGGCTATGGGAATAATCTCTGACAGTAAAAGAAGGGTCACTCTCCAAAATTGAACCGATGTGAGAAATACAGTAGAAAGTATTTGGGATGTGTCACTAAAACTGAGACCTCTTTATCTTTCCTGGTTCTCCTTATCTTTCCAAGGGAGATAAAATTCAAACATTGTTTTGCAAATGTCACCCACATTTGTAAAGTTTTGAAGCTGGAAGTCTGTTGGTTTTATTACCTGAGTGAAAATATTCATGTCTCACCACCCTGAATCCTTCCTTTCCCATTATAGCCTCTTTTCAGTGCTTGGACTCCCTTTCCTCTATGAATGCAAGTTCCTGTGTTCAGAGCGCATGCTTATTCAATGATTGTCAATAGTCTTGCATTTAGAGCTCAAACATGTAAAACAGTTCTGTTGACTACTAAAATTTGTTGTTGGTTTTTTTTCATTATTTTCTATCATCAATAAGAGTTTTTCAGGGTTAAGTGCAATAATCTATTTTGAGAAAGTGAAATTAATTCAATACTAAAGTGACTAACCCAGCATTTACTACAGCTTAAGTATCTCTAAATACAAAAATGCTTTCATTCCTATTCATTTAATGTCCTACCTCATGAATATTTAAATATTTTAAATAGTTAAATCATAGATAAGCCAAATATAATTTAGAAGATATATTTTAATTTGTTATATTCTCCCAGGACTTTATAGACATTGTCACATTCACTGCTGAACAGTGGTGAAAATGCCCTATATTCTGGTGAATTAAATTCCATCCTCAATATGTGAAAGTGAGAAAAATGGCAGAAACCCTGCTTAATGACATGGAAAGCTTAAAATGTTGTTTTTAAAAAAGGTTACCTTTGCAAAATGTAGATATTGTAGGAGTAAAATGGTTATTTACTTACCCTTTAAGATATTTGCTTCTGACCACACCATTGTAATATCGTTATATTAATAGCAACAAATGTACTCAATGAGGTACATTCAGTAGTGCCATGTTTTGACTGCTTTTTGTCAAACTTCTTTTTCCTCTATATTCTTGTAAAAGTTTGAGCAAAATACATTGAATAAAATTTCTTTCTTTCAAAAAGTTTTTCACATTTTGGAACTTTTAACCCAGACTTTGGAATATTGCTTATACTAATGAAATATTATACGGATGAGACTCAATCTCGAATAGGAAATTCAGTCGATTAGTGGGTATTTTACACATATAGAAAGAACGTAATTCTAGACAATATTTTATAAATAATTTTGTACATGATGCAAAGTTTCTTGATGTAAATTTTCCACTTAAGTTATATCAGCACTGATAAATTGTTGAGTTTTAGACTATTTCAAATAAGATAAAAGGGTACAATACAAAAGTTAGAGAGTATTTCTCCTCTCTTCCAACAAGCCTGTGAGGATATTATTCTGGCATTTTCAGGCTACTCCTCCAGCCCACCCTTCCTGGAAGAGCTATCTCTTCATAAGACTTAGCACAGCACCAAATACAAAGAAGCCCAGTAAATATCTATCAAATAAACTTATTAACTCTAATAGTTTGGTTGATACCTTAGGGTTTTCTAAACACAAAGCTATGTCAACTACATATACAAAAGGTTTGAGTTCCTTTTTTGTCTGTAGACTTTTAAAAATTCCCTTTTGTTTTCCTAACTAAAAAGTTGAATACAAGTCAAGAGACTGGGGGTACTTATATGATTTTAGAGACTTTTCAATACTTTTAATAAGAATAGTTTTAATGAATAAAATTCAATGAGCATTAAAAAATAGATGAAAATTTATCCTTTTATTTTGGGCAACCCTGCAATTAATCATTGCCATCTATGATCCACAGCTGCATTGTCAAATTTTTATTTAGTATTATAAATACAAAGAAGTCCCTAATTCTTCCTTTAAAATGCTTTTAACTTAGAAAAAAAGGAGGGAGCTAGCTACTGAAGGAAGAAAGAGACTAGCAAACAAAAGGAAAAAAAGAGTATTTCTCTCCAAAGTAAGTAATGTTTGATCCCACACAGATTCTTCTTCAAGACCCTCTCTAGGAGATGCAGAGTTCCAGGCCCAAGTGAGCCTGCTTCAGGCAGGTAACACTGGAGTACATTGGAGTCATCCTTGCCTTAGTCAGAATCTGTCAAAGGAGGGGTCAGGAGACTCTTTAAGGCAGTGCGAAGAGGGAAGGCAAGCCCAGCCTCCCAAAAACCAGCAACGCCCCTTTGCTGAATAAATTGGAGCTGTCTCCGCTAGGATTACAGCTGCAAGCAGCCTGGATCCCAGACAGCAGGGAGTGGCAGAGATCAGACAAGACACACAAAATTTCTGCAGCGCCAGCGTTCTGGATGGGGAGCAGCCACCAGGCATGAACGAAGCCCGGAGCTGGGCACTGCGCACGGGTGAGTCCTGCAGATGTGCTTGCCACCTTGGGAAAATCCTGGAGAATGAGCTGACTTAATCCAGGGGCTCCAACACATTGTGAGCTCCCTTTCTAGAACTGTTCACCATCCCCAGATCAGAAGATGGGCTTCAGGAGTGGTGTAAGCTTCTTTGCAGCTTATTCCAAATTATAATTGTTCAAGAAGTAAGCCAGCAAATTTTCTCCTCCACTCAAGAGAGTCTGAATTGTGACATGAAGCTTGTATGGATACAGAACCCATTTGAAAGTTCTGTGACTTTTAGATAAAGTTAGGGGAGCCTCCTTTGCTTCCCAGACACACTTTTCCCTTCCCACGCTCTCTGCTAGGGAAGCTCCCAGCCCACTACCTGTGGGGTCCATGGCATCAGACCCCGGAAGTGCATGGGACAAAGTTAAACACTCTGAATTATTCCTCAAAGCCCTTTGTATCTTTTAAATAACAAGCAGAGAAGCACAGTCACTAACTAGCTGTCTCAGCCTCAGCTCTAAACAACCTCGACTGAGGTGAGATTTTAGTAAAGGTCTGGGTTTGGGGCCCTCCACTCTTCTTTACCTACCATCCCATTTTTCAGTTCTTTGTCTCAACAGCCAGCTAGCTGTGGGCTCCAGATTCCAGCCAATCTTCCCCAAGGCCTCTCTTGTCTTGGTGTCTTTGAATAAGCATCAGAGACCTGGATATTGATGCCTTGTTTGCTATGTCCACACTGAGTGCTAACATCCCACCATCACAGACACACCCCCACCTCCACCTGCACCTCACCTCGAGATCCACCTCAAATCCCTACCCTGTCCCCTGCCATCACTTGCAGGAAGCTAAGGAAGCTAACCAAGTTTAGTTTAACTCCAGGAAGAGAAAGTAACCACTGTGAAGGTGTCAAACTCCCATCTCCTTTGCTATATATAACCCCCAGGAGCAACTGGTATCACCTTCAGCCCCCAAATGATTCTCCTAATAGATGCCACTGGGGAGGCATCCCGTGGCTGAGCTGTTAGTTTTCCTCTCATTTCCTGGGATTTAAACAGACAATCAAGCAAATAAAACAAACAAAATCAAAGAAGCAAAAGAAAACATGTTACCCTGCCTGCCAGAGCATTTCCCTAGCTATAAATGCTGCATTTGGTCAATTTCTCCTCAAGCTCTTTTGATTCTCTGTTGACTTTCTGGGACCCTCCTTGTCCTGTACATAACCCCTCCTCATCTGGGAAACAAAAGAATGGAGACTTCCTCTGATATTACCCTGTGGTATGAAAGGTTGCTTTTCTACAACTCTTAACCATTTTTTCTGCTCTCAAGGGCCCTTTTATTATAAATTCCCCTAAACAAGGCTTGGTGTCACATACCTGTCATTCGAGATATCAAAGGATACAGGCAGGACAATCAGGAGATGAAGATCAACCTTTACTATATAGCAAATCCCAAGTCTTCTGGCCCTGTCTCAGAAAGCAAACAGGCAAGATAACAAGGCCAGAGCCTTGATGCTTTTCATTTTTTAGCTATTGTTAGAGGAGAGAGAGGGAGAGGGAGAGGG